>NC_064293.1:37111964-37131992 GCF_019186545.1 Solanum stenotomum
AGGAGGAGGAATAGGAGATACTCTGCTATGGGATTCAAGTCACATGATAACTAGATTCAAATCAAGGGTGGAGGTTTGGTTTGAATGGGAGGAATAAAACAGAAAGTTGATGTGCAGAGCTACTTTTAGTAGAAAAACCATGGAGTGATTGTGCTTTGTTTTACAGGAGGCATCAAGAGATTCTAATATGCATGGCAGAAGGTGGAAACTAAACGAACATCATTCAAGTTACTTTTGATACACTATTAAATGAATCTGGTTTAAGATTGATCCAACAGCCTATGCCAGTTAAAGTGACGGGGAAACAAATATTTCAAGTAGGCTCAGTTTTATTACCGAGTCCCAGCTCTCTAAACCAAACCATTTTACTATGGTCGGTAATAATAAAATGGGACCAATCTTTGTGGAGATTGAAGCAAATAAATCAGTCCTTGGTAACTCCAAATGCAGCTCTGGAGAATTGGCAACTTGAAACTGCAGAAGATTCTCAATTCCCGGAACCAAAAGAGATGGCGACCCACGAAGGATACAATTATGAAGATGCTAAGACTATCATTGAAGGTGCGGGGAATGCAAACTGATAAAGGGGCAAATGAGACATTCGAATGATTGAATATAGAGGTAGAGATTGGTCTGTTGAGGAAGCAGACCACTGACTATACAGATGCAGGAAGAGATACAGGGGAAATGGACCCATTCTTATGGGCTCACCAGAATGTGATCAAATTGAGCAAGTAGTTTGGGGTTGATTTTCATGGATGTGAAAAGGATGCTCTGGCTCTTTTTATGAAAATTGATAGCAGAAGGAAGGCAAATTAACACGAGTTAGAATCACTAATCATGACTACTACTAAAATCAAAGGCCTGCAATACTTCAAAGGTTTGGTCTTTGATATGAAGTTAAAAGGCAGTAGGGCAAGGAACAATGGGAAAGAAGTTCCATACAGGGAATAATGAATGTCAAAATCATTTCCTGAAATATGAGGGGGTGAATCTTAGAGCAAAGAGGAGGGTGTTATATGGTTGGTTCTTAAATGGAAAGAAAATATCTTCTGTTTTCCGGAAATGAAATTAGGAGATATAAGAAAAGGTCAAATAGTTGTGGGAAACAGGGGATTAAGTATGGAATTAGAGTCTAGTGGAACTAGTGGAGTATTTTAATAATTTGGGATAGTAAAACATAGGGTGGGGGGGGGGGGGNGTGCAACTGGCTCTTGTTGTCATGCCCCAAGCCTACACCCTGGGCGGGACTGGCACTCAAAGACTATTGTTGGCCCTAAGCGAACCCTTGGCCGGGCTTACTTAACTCAGCAGAAGACTTAAACTCAACAAAGATAAGTTCATATAATAAACTGGAATGTTATAAAGGAACATTCAACTGGCCATTAATGCAAACTCAAGTCTCAACATGGAATAATAACAATGAAAAAACTAAAGAACTAACATCTGACTGTCTATGAAGCCTCTAATAACAACTGGGATGGATGTTGGGACAAACCCCACAACATCCTAATGAACTAAACTAGAAAACAATGAAATGGAGCCTCCGAAATGCAAGGAGGCTCACCAACAGACTCTGAACTGCTCACTGGATTAACGATGCGCCGGAATGCCATCCTAGTTACCTGCGTCTGTATCATAAGACGATGCAGGCCAACTGGCATCAGTACATTGAATGTACGAGTATGCGAGTTGGAATGCTAAACATAACATAGGCTTGAAAAGGATCTGAAAGAAACACTTACCTTGACTCTTCTCAACTCATGAATACTTAACTTAACTCATTTCATTATAAAGCAGTTTAAAACAAGTGCAATATAAAGAAAAATAAAACTGTTTAAAACATGTTGTCAACTCATAATCATAAAATCATAAAAGACATATCATGATCCCTCTCAAAGTCTACTTGTGCAATGCATGAATGAAGTCCCATACCCCCATCCATACTAAGCAGAACCCCTTGAGGAACCATGCAATTACTGATGTGGGAGTTTCTCTAACCGACAACCATCACTTAAGAACTATAGTGATGATACAACGTTATTAACCCCACGCTGCCCAGGCCATCCTATACCTTGCCGTGGTATAGGACCTGTACTACTAAGTGGATCCACTAGTCTCTGCGAAAAGGATTCATCTAAAAAGTATGACCCTTTTCTACCCATGATGGCTACATGGTTTATGGAGACTTGAGTTAATGTGAACTCGCATCCCCATATCGGTGCTCAATACTACTCCTAAAAATATAATATTAACTCTTATGTTTAAAAACATACTTCTTCTATTATTTGAGATTAGTGCTCAAAAACATAGCTCAAAGGCTATCTTGGAAATTTCAGTTTCCCTGCTTGCTTCATTTAGAAAGCTATTACTCTTTTCTGAAAACTAGCCCGAAGGCCCTTTGGTTCCGTTCTTATTTAAATGTGAAAAACATTTTAAATCTCTTTGGGAAATACTTAGTCCCCATATGTTTCTTTGAAGAAAAGAACTTCAACTTTACTCTTTACTGAACTCAAAACTTAAGTCTTAAAACAAAGTTAAAACATTTGTGAAAGACTTTTTGAAAACTTTAAGAGCTTATCTTAACTTGACTCTTGACTTTGATCTTAACTGCTCTTGACTTGACTCTTAACTGATCCTTGAATTGAATTATGGATTCAAGGATTAAGATTTGTGATTGGAAAGATCTCATGATGTTTAGGAATGACTTTGAATAGCTAAACCTGAGAAAAGTTACGAAATCACCGTCTTGGAACAAGTCCGCGACGCGGAGACGTTTCTAAATAAATACTTGCGAAATTAATTTTTGAGATAGAGGAATCCGCGTCCTAACCGCGACGCGGAGACAATTTTTCTTCACTGAGGAAGCAAGTCCGCGACACGGACCTGCGCGTCAGAACCTGCTCGACTTTTCCTTCTTCATTTTCCAGCCCCAAATCGCCTAAACTCGATTATAAAACTCAAATTCATTTTAGATCCCGATACCCAGCATATGTATTCAAGAATCTAACTCAATACAACCCTAAAACTCAACGTAAAGATCTCAAAAACTCCTCAATTCATCCCAATTCAAGAACAACATTCAAATTCAAGAATACATGTCAAGAACATCAACTTTCAAACTCTTTTAGGACGAATTTCGCTGAACTAAACATGTTTGGCGCGTGGGTGAATGAACCCAACGCTATGAAAGACTCACATACCTTGTAGGTCAATTCCTTGGTGAATCCACAACCAAAATCGATCGTTCTTAGCGAATCTTGTTTTTCTTCTTCTCCTTTCTCTTGCGTTCTTTCTCCAAAAACCCTAACTCTAATTTTCAAAAGCATAAACTGCACTAACTCAGTCTTGACCCCAATTATCTTACTAGAAACAGATTTAATCAATAGGGCAGTGAAACGACTAAAATACCCCTTAAAAATCCGGATTGGACATTTCCTTAATCCAACAGCCCAACTTCCAAAGGGAATAACTTACTCATACGAACTCGGAATCGCGCAAACTCAGTGGCGTTGGAAAGATTATTCCACGAACTTTCCAACCATATCTGGAAGTACACCTAACTCATCCTGAGCTAGGAGTTATGGCCGTTTGAAGTTGACCAAAAACTCACTTTAACACCTTTACCAAATTTCCAGATTTTTAAATTCTTCCCAAAAATGACTATTTCCAGATTTTAAACTTCCTTCTAGTTCTTTCTAGATGCGAGATGTTACACTTATTCTCTTACCTACAAATTCAAACAAAAAATTCAGGATTTTAACTAGCATATGACAAGGGTTATACCCCAAATTGCGACAGTGAAAGACAGGAAGTTTGGTGGAAGATTGGGTCTGTAAGGGGCTTATTTGCAGGACCCTGCATGGAGGTTGTGACTTCAACTTAGTCAGATCTCCTCTTAGTAGAAGTAGAAGCACCATGTTAATGGCATAATTCTCTGATTTTATTGAAGATATAGAGCTGATTGATCTTCTGCTGGTTGGGAGAAATTACACAAAACCAGGGAGAAATTGCACATGGACTAGAGGGAATAGGCATGTGACATCATGTGGCTTTGATCCCTATAAAGAATGGAGCTAAGGAGTTGAGGCAGGTTAGACAATCAACTTAATAAGGAGTATTTACTAGCTGATTTCTAAAATGCTCACGGAACGACTCAAAAAGGTGATACACAAACTTGTAGACTGACAACAATTGTCATTTATAAAAAGGATGGCAAATTATAGATGTATAAACTCCGGACCGTAGGAGAAAAACCAGGCATTATGTGCAAGCTATCATTAATAAAACATGACTATATTCTGCTTGAAATTCTGTATAAGATGGGCTTGGGAGAACATGGATCAGCTGAATGAAGTTTTGCACAAGTACTATCAGATTGTGGATCCTCTGAAGGTTGCTTCCTTCTGAAGGAGGACTATGACCCCTTGTCACCTTTTTAAATTTCTTCTAGCTAAGGAAGGATCCAAGTTCCAACAGCATGTTGAAAACTGAACACATGAATGGCTGGATTAGGGGTTTCAATGTGGCAAACAATCAAGCAAAAAGGTGTATATAACTCACCTTCAGTATGCATATGATATCTTGATTTTCTATGATGCAGAGGAGATCCAACTGAAATACCTGAGGGTCATCCTTGTTTTTTTAAGCTATTTCATGGCTTCATATGAAACATATTAACGGGAGGAAAAGTCAGATTTCCCCGTTAATAAGGTGCCCAGAATGCAACAAATAGCTAAAATAGTGAGAGGGGAAATTGGAAGCATCCAACTGTCTACTTGGGGGTGCCTCATAGTACCCATCTCTTGGAGGCAGGTTGATACTTATCAACTCTGTTTTGGATGCTCCGGTACCTACATGGTGTTACTATTCCTGCATCTGCAAGTGTGGAACAGAGAGGCAGGATGCCTTGAGGAGAAACTTTCACTAGCAAGGAAATAAAGAAAAGAGAGGTTTTAATCTAGTCAAGTGGATAACTCGTAACTATCAATCAGCAAATAACAAGGGGTCTGGAATAAAAAAAACTTGAAAAAACAAAACTACCTTTTGATGAAGTGTTTGACCAATCACATTGGGTTACTCTGATAAAGGCAAAATATGGAGAGGAGGGTTTTTGGATTACCAGAGGGGTGAACAATCATTATGGTTACCAGTCTGTGGAGATCCATTAGAAATTTATGGCCAAACCTCTTAGACAAGTTGAATTTCAATGTGAACGATGCAAGGAATATACTTTTCTGCGAGGATAATTGGTCAACATTGGAGCAAGTATGGTTTACACAGGGCTGGAATCTGACTCTTAGAAATCTAGTATATGATTGAGAAATGCACAGGATAGCTATTTTCTTTTAACATTTTGAAACAATGCAAGGGTATAAAGAAGGATGGCGATACACTCCGATGGAAAGAAATATAAGAGTGGATTTACACAGTCATTTCTGCATATAAAGATCTGAACCAGGAGGAATCCCGACTCAGTTTCCAGCCTTGAAAACATTTGTGGGAAGTGAAGATAGCATATAAAGGGGTTTGCTGCACTGGGTTGGTAATTAAGAGGTTATCCTTACTCAAGATAACTTAAGGAAGAGGGGAATTCAACTTAAGGAAGAGGGGAGTTCAAGATGCTATTTATGTGAACAGAATGTAGAGACAATCAGCCAACTGTCTCTACATTATAAACTTACCAGCCAACTAAGAGATCTATTCATCAACCTCAAAGGTATCAGGTGGACAATGCTTGAGAGAAATCTTGAAGTCATGGCAAGTTAGGACTCGGTGGTTGGGGAGTGGGAGGTGGGGGGATGTATAACTAACAAAGATGGATTAGAAATTGTCCCAGCAACTTAGGTATTTTCAAGATACACGCAGTCCTCTGTAAAAATGAAGATGAATTGTATTCTTCTCTTTATATTTTGGGCTAAATTATCGATCCAGATTCAATTCTAGAAATTTTAGATTCCTTGTAAGAGAAGCAAGGATGATAGTTATTTTTGGGTCCTTAGATGTAACTCTCATATATTTGGTTTCCAGAACAATCTTTGATGATTTATATACTGATCTTGTTATATTCTCAAAAAAGAAAAAAAATTAATGCTTCTCGGGTCTTCCAAGAATCATTTTGGGCATATTGGCTCTTGGATCCTACACTGATGCCTTCGTCTGCCAGCAAAGATTCTTGAAAACTGAGGCATTCCCATCTCTTTGTCCCGTTATGCTTGACTTTGCACCTAAGCCCTGGAAAACCCAGTGTGTGTAGTACCTGTTCAGCTTTCTAGCTTCTATCTATTCTTTGATGATTTATGTAGAGACTATCTAGTTGAATCTCTGAATCAACCTTGGGTAGTCATCATCAGTATGAGAGTGAAACAATGAAATGAGCTTCACATGTTTTGCCTGTATTTCCTTGTTTCCAAAGCTTAATCCCTACTGAGTAATTCTTAGATCAAGTTCTGTAGCTGTGATATATTCAAATCTATATGTTTTTTTTAAAAAATTAAATATTCAAATCTATATGTTTGTGGTGATTCTTATCAGATGTTGGATGGCTCACAGACACTCTTATCCCGTGAAGAGCTCGAGAAAAAATTTGGTCAAGAAGGTTAGAACTAGTCTCATTTTCTGAGCTAGAGTTTGGGCATGTTGCATTTCTGTGGTTTTGCTTTCCTGCTACCCCTAGCTTTGTTGAATGTTAGACCTCATAAAAACAGTGGGCCATATGTTAAAAAACAGTGTGTTGTATGTGGCACGTTTAGGCCTGAAGCTACCATGGAGCTCAGGTTGAGAACTTAAGTGCAAGATCGTCATTGCAAAACATCCACGTCATTGCCTATAGGCAATTAGAGACCCCCTTTAAGAGGACAACACTAGGCAATAAATATAGTCAGCAAAGTGGAGAATTAATTATTAACAAAATGTTTTCTGTAGTGATTTGGGTGCTCTTTAANCCCCCCCCCCCCCCCCACACACACACACACAATATCTATGCTCTTTAATTTTTGCCCTTCAGCATTTTAAGTAATGGCTGAAATACCCTGACAACTACTTGTTGGGCAGGAGTTTATATCTTCGTATCATAGTATCCCATAAGTTATGCCCCTGACACCGAAATAACAAACAACTTTTTTGTCATAAGTTCATATTTTCATGTCAACATATCCCACAAATTATGCCTACTTGGCATAACAATTTATGCCGTATGTCCCTACCGAAATAATGAACAATTTTTTCGCGGCATAAGTTTATATGTTTGTATCATAAAATCCACAAGTTATAAAAAGCGTAACAAGTTATGTCGTATGTCAGGAGGGCATAATGTATTTCCAAAAAAAAAACAGAGAGGGCACACAAGCCTAACTTTTTTTTTTCTCTAAAAAGATAAAGAATCTACTCCCCAAAAAGCATAACTCCAGTTTCTGTACACTACAACACATTTTGGAAAAATCTACACAACTTAAGCTGCACAACTTAGGTTTCTGCAGAATTTATGCTTAGGGAGGCAAAAATTTTCTAAACTTATGCCGAGCGAGGCAAAAGTTCTCTAAACTTATGCTGCTGAGAGAATTGGGTCCGAAAAGGGTACTTTGGTCCACAAATTACATTAACTGAGTAGTAGGGGGAAAAATTAAAGACCAATCTGTTTGAGGGGTAAACCATGCAAAAACTTGAAATCTATTAGCACTTTTTTTGGGGGACTAAAAGCATGCCTTGATTGTATTTAGTGCTTCAAGGCCCAATAGACTTATGGCTCTTTTCTGCGCTATTGGCCTTTAACAGTCATGGTAAGAAACCGTAAGGTTGTCATATTAGGTGTTCTATGAGTTTGCTCGTGTTGTATTTTTCTTCCAGTTGTATTGATGCATTATCTTTCATTGGAAGAATATAATGTCTTTTCATTTGCATGTTTATGCAATTATGACGTATGCATAAGGTTCCCCTTTGAAATGGAGAGTTGGCACTGTTACATTCAGTACTGTGTTTAATCATCTTACTGCATCTAGTAGATCTTTTGTCTAACCATGTGATGTATGTTATTTGAAAATGTCCTTGCACTTTAGGTAACTAATCTAACAATACTTGTTTCTTTGGCAGGTATCTCTTTGGACAAGCCTATAGTTGCTTCTTGTGGCACAGGTGTAACTGCTTGCATACTTGTCTTGGTCAGTTGAATCCTCTTTCTCTCATACAGCTCTCGCTTGTACTGTTGTACATTAATCAATGCCCAGTATTCATATGGCTATTCCATTGTCGCAAAAGAGGGATGAATTTAAAGTTCATTTATCTTTATCCATCTTTTTAGGGCCTCCATCGACTGGGGAAGACTGACATTCCAGTCTATGATGGTTCATGGACAGAATGGGCAACACAGCCAGATACACCTCTCTCCACATCTGAAAGATGAAGACGTTTGTATGGTCTGCTTGTTTTTATGGGTGAACAATGATGATGGTGAATCTAGATCTAGTTCCTTTTCTTAATGGTTAGTGTAACAACTTCAATTGTATTGTTGAATGATAAAAAGTTGTACAAATTGTCTTAATTTTACCTTCCATTATATTTTGGAGCCATTGATACCCTCGCCGTAAACAAATCGTATCGTATTTCCCGGTGATGCTAACGAGCTTTTGTGTGGACAGAAAAGCTTTGAACCCTGTCAAAATCTTGACACGGTGGGTTTCATGTGTCAAAATATTTCCAATGAAGGTCTAAAGATACTCATCTACTTTTGATAATGTTACTGACTCATGGTATATACACCAAAGGAGATGGCGAGCTTTTGTTCTTAATTTAATGGCTGAAGTCGTTATAACTCCCCGAAACTTTGGTGTGGATTATTACTAGAAACACTCTTATGCTTGGATAAGTGAACTCAAAAACGCCTCTAAAATCACATGTATTCATGTGTTGTCCAGTTGGACTTTATATTCGATGGGTCATTATTGACTTTAAAAGCTTAGTTAAAATAATTTTATACTAGTGAATATAACCGTGCTACACATAATTATAAATTTATTACTTCCTTCATTTCATATTAATTGAATTTTTGAGGTGTTTCACCCCCCTTAAGAAAAGTAGATTAAGGCATAAATTGAACATAGTTTTCCATTTTTATCCATTATTATCAAATTTATTGAAGTCATCACATTGAAAATCCAAATGAAGGGTAAAATTGGAAGAATACTCTAAAAGTTAATTTGAAAAATAAAAAATGTCTCTAAAATTCAATTAATATGAAATGAAGGGAGCATTGAATAGATGAATATTTGTATTTATATATATAAATCATTGTTGGAACTTATATATTGGTTGTTTGCATTTTCTAAAACATTATTAGTTAAGGTGCAAACAACCAATATATAAGTAATTTTTTTAAAAAAATTACTTAAATAAAGAATTTGACTGGAGAAGAAGAAGAAAAAGAAAAGAAAAAAAAATGAGAGAGGGGTTCAACTTGATGTGGGGGGTGGGGTGGGTGGGAGGTCAAGGAAAAGAAAGAAAATAGAGGGATGGATCACTTGAAAGTGGGAGTGGATGGAAGATGAAGTGAATTAAGATGAAATCAAAATTAAAATAAGTCAAAAAGTAAGAGAGAGAAATAAAGAAAAAAACTTAAAATGAAAAAAAATACATTTTTAATTAAATTAACATGTGTCATATAACGTTTGGTGTGTGAACACATTTGCTTCTTAAAATCTGGGGCTGATTGAAAAATGATATAATAATATTTGTTCAAAATTATTTAGTGGGATAATAAGTATCGTTTTAAAAATTCGAGATAACTTCAATGATGACTTTAAGTTTTTTCTCTTAATTTAAATATAAGTTTGCTTTCATTTCTTTATACTGCTGCCATAGGTATGGTACTTGTAAAAATACGTACAACAAACCCAATCAAATAAGCTACTCATACATTACAGACTAGTAAAATTATCCGTGCGAAGTGCGGGTAGTTAATATCACGAAATTTATAAAATAATTCTTAAAATCTATCGGTCATTAAAACTAAAACATTATATTGTCATACATACAAGATTACGTAATAACAAACATTAATAATATAAAGGAAAATGAAAATTATAACATCTTATCATTTTATCCTTAATAACATAAGCATAAATTAATGACTGTAGAAATACACATCAGGATCTGTTACATAAGCAATGGTGTCAGTGAGCCACTCAACAGGAGCAAAGTATACAAATATTTAATTGTGCAGAAAAAGAAGAAGAGGTTAAGATTTTTCGTTGTTTTAAAATGAAAGGAAATCCCTCTATTTATAGACAACAAATGGTAGTGTAAACAAATGTTTATTGTGTTTTATCAGAAAGGTTACAACTATTTAAAAAAGTTGCAATCCTTCGAAAATGTCACAATCTTTCATAAAAGTAGCAACTCTTCATTAAAGTCGCAACTCTTCATAANATTTAAAGTTCATTTATCTTTTTCTATCTTTTTAGGGCCTCCATCGACTGGGGAAGACTGACATTCCAGTCTATGATGGTTCATGGACAGAATGGGCAACACAGCCAGATACACCTCTCTCCACATCTGAAAGATGAAGACGTTTGTATGGTCTGCTTGTTTTTATGGGTGAACAATGATGATGGTGAATCTAGATCTAGTTCCTTTTCTTAATGGTTAGTGTAACAACTTCAATTGTATTGTTGAATGATAAAAAGTTGTACAAATTGTCTTAATTTTACCTTCCATTATATTTTGGAGCCATTGATACCCTCGCCGTAAACAAATCGTATCGTATTTCCCGGTGATGCTAACGAGCTTTTGTGTGGACAGAAAAGCTTTGAACCCTGTCAAAATCTTGACACGGTGGGTTTCATGTGTCAAAATATTTCCAATGAAGGTCTAAAGATACTCATCTACTTTTGATAATGTTACTGACTCATGGTATATACACCAAAGGAGATGCTGAGCTTTTGTTCTTAATTTAATGGCTGAAGTTGTTATAACTCCCCGAATATTACTTTCGTACTTAGTACTAGAAACACTCTTATGCTTGGATAAGTCAACTCAAAAACGCCTCCAAAATCACATGTATTCATGTGTTGTCCAGTTGGACTTTATATTCGATGGGTCATTATTGACTTTAAAAGCTTAGTTAAAATAATTTTATACTAGTGAATATAACCGTGCTACACATAATTATAAATTTATTACTTCCTTCATTTCATATTAATTGAATTTTTGAGGTGTTTCACCCCCCTTAAGAAAAGTAGATTAAGGCATAAATTGAACATAGTTTTCCATTTTTATCCATTATTATCAAATTTATTGAAGTCATCACATTGAAAATCCAAATGAAGGGTAAAATTGGAAGAATACTCTAAAAGTTAATTTGAAAAATGAAAAATGTCTCTAAAATTCAATTAATATGAAATGGAGGGAGCAGTGAATAGATGAATATTTATATATATATATATATATATATATATATCTAAATCATTGTTGGAACTTATATATTGGTTGTTTGCATTTTCTAAAACATTATTAGCTAAGGTGCAAACAACCAATATATAAGTAATTTTGTAAAATTTTTTACTGAAATAAAGAATTTGACGGGAGAAGAAGAAGAAAAAGAAAAAAAAATGAGAGAGGGGTTCAACTTGACATGGGGATGGGGTGGGTGGGAGATGAAGGAAAAGAAAGAAAATGGAGGGATGGATCACTTGAAAGTGTGAGTGGGTGGAAGATGAAGTGAATTAAGATGAAATCAAAATTAAAATAAGTCAAAAAGTAAGAAAGAGAGAAATAAAGAAAAAAACTTAAAATGCAAAAAAAAAAAAATTAATTAAATTAACACGTGTCATATAATGTTTGGTGTGTGAACACATTTGCTTCTTAAAATCTGGGGCTGATTGAAAAATGATATAATAATATCTGTTCAAAATTATTTAGTGGGGTAATAGATATCATTTTAAAAATTCGAGATAACTTTAATAATGACTTTATGTTTTTTCTCTTAATTTAAATATATGTTTGTTTTCATTTCTTTATACTGCTGCCATAGGTATGTTACTTGTAAAAATACGTACAACAAACCCAATCAAATAAGCTACTCATACATTACATACTAGTAAAATTATTCGTGCGAAGCGCGGGTAGTTAATATCACGGAATTTATAAAACAATTCTTAAAATCTATCGGTCATTAAAACTAAAACACTATATTATCATACATACAAGATTACGTAGTAACAAACATTAATAATATAAAGGAAAATGAAAATTATAACATCTTATCATTTATCCTTAATAACATAAGTATAAATTAATTACTGTAGAAATACACATCAGGATCTGTTACATAAGCAATGGTGTCAGTGAGCCACTCAACAGCAGCAAAGTACACAAATATTTAATTGTGCAGAAGAATAAGAAGAGGTTAAGAATTTTCGTTGTTTTAAAATGAAAGGAAATCCCTCTATTTATAGACAACAAATGGTAGTGTGAACAAATGTTTATTGTGTCTTATCAGAAATGTTACAACTATTTAAAAAAGTTGCAACCCTTCAAAAATGTCACAATCTTTCATAAAAGTAGCAACTCTTCATTAAAGTCACAATTTTTCATTAAAGTCGCAACTCTTCATAAAAATCGCAACTTTTCATAAAAGTCACAATTTTTCATAAAAAAGGAATACTAGTTTTGGAAATAAATAAATGAAAAAGAAATTCTAGTTTGTGATAGCGCCACATATGCGGGTCTAGGATTCTTTTATATATATATATATATATATATATGATATATGATTTTACTACCGCAAAACTTCTTCCGCAATTGTCCTATTGATAAATGAAATTCTCAAAATGCTGAAATAACCACACCTACAAAATTTAGCCATCAAGAAACTTGAAGAAACAAATTTATAGTAACATATTTGGTTAGATTTATTTTAAAATAATTTTATAGCATTTAGGTAAAATAAAAAAGTACAACTAATAATTGGAGTTTAGCCGTAAGAAAAAAAAGAAAAGGTTTAGAAAATGAAAGCCTGCAGATAAACCTCTAAAAAAAACCCAAAGCCCCTTGCGTAGACAATTCAGTTTTTCCGACGAGCAAGACCGGAGACAAATTCAGTTTTTCCGACGAGAAAGAGAGCCGAAACCGAAGCATTATCTTCGTATTTACTAAGCTTCTCAATGCATCTAACCACGACTCCTCCTCCTCAACAGCTGAACTCAATACAATTATCTTCAAAACCCCTTTTTCTCACATTGCCATTCAAATGTAGAAGGAAGTTTTCCCGTATAAGAAGACCTACCATTGTAGCTTCTTCTTCCAATACTAATAACAGTCCCGAAGGGTTTTCTTGGCTGCAACTTTCACAGTCCATTCGCCGTGGTTCCGAACGTTTCTTGAATCAATTGGAAGACTCTGTGAAGAAAGAGACAGGTTTTGATTTTCAGGATGTTAAAGTTAAAGTTGGGGAATTTTCAGGTCGAGCTGTTGATTCAGCCAAGAATGGCCAAATTTCGCTGCAACGTTTTCAGTCTGAGTTGTTTCCTGAGTTCTTGAATTGGAACAAATTCGAGTCCTGGAAGGTGAACTTTTGCATTTTTCGTATTTGAGTTATTTGTAAAACTTTGTGCTCACATTATCCTTTTTCCTCCTTCCTTCAGGACGTCAAAAAATGGGATTCCAAAAGAGTTGGTGTCTTCATTCTCTATATTATAGTTACGGTATGTTCTTGTCAAAAAATATATATGGCAATTCGAGCTCCTATTATTAATAGGGAAAGAAAAGAGCTAACTGAGGCATACATGGAAGCATTGATTCCTGAACCTACTCCTGCTAATGTCAAAAGGTAAAACACAAATCAACCGCTAACTGTTTTCTTTTTTTATGAATACTTGACATTCAGAGATTGATATGATGTCATGTTTTGATCGGTCTGAGGTGCATCTTGAATTTTCTACCTTTTCTTTTGATGATAAAGGTTTTATTAAAAAAAAACCAGTTCCAAGGAAGTGTTTGAGAAACATAAGATAGGAAACAGTTTATGGCTGCAATGTCTTTGGAAATTCTTAAGTCACTTTGTAAGCATCCTTTAATTTACCTAAAAAACTTGTAGGAATATTTATACCTATGAATGGCTTCAGCTTTTCTTTCAATACACCTACCATTTCATCTTTACATAATATCCACATAATACAAGCCAGGATAGTGTCTCAAATCTCCTTTGCTCCTTTCGGAGTCCTTACAGAATCAATCATGACCCCACTAATCCCCAGTCCACTGTACTTCCGACCTTTTCCAAAGTTTCTATATCTTGTGATGGATTGGGGGAGTTTAAGGGGAGCAGTCTTGCAGCCTTTTCATAAGACAAGCCTATTCCAAAGCACGTCCCATGATGGAGACAAATGATTCTCTGATAGTTTAAAGATTTGATTAGACTCTTATTTGACCATTGAACTTTTCTTAGATGGGGTAAAAGCTCAATATTTCTAGATTTTAGTTTGATCTGGGCCATCATCATAAAATCAAATCAATGCAGTTTATGAATAGGAGGAAACATTTACCCATGCCACCTTATGCAAGTATGTCTTGTTGCTTGATCCAATTGGTGATCTAAGATGTTTTGTAATCTCTCAACTCCTTTCTTGGACATGTATTCTTATAGATTCAAGAAAGGTTTGTGGAGGAAGACTACCCCCAAAGGTCTAAAGTTAAAGAAGTTCATTGAAGCAGCAGATGGAACACTTATTCATGACAGTTCCTATGTTGGTGAAGATGCTTGGGAAGATGATTCTGGCAGTCATAATATGAAAGAGGTGATAGACCATGATACTAGATTGAGAGTAGAGGATAAAGAGACTCTGAAAGAGAATCTTGGAATTTCAGGTGAGTTTTGTTATTAGCCTTGCATTATTTTTAAGTACGTAACGATCCTCCTCCATCATTTTTCCTTCATTCTAAAAAAAAAAGATGCAGGAGAATTTTATAGTAGTATTTTATCATCTTTGAATTTATTTTTATTTTAAAAAGAATAAGCTGCACTCTGCAAGCTCATTTTTTGTATTTTCATGCTCCCCCAAGTAATGGTAAAACTTTTGAACGGGTGGACTTTCCCTTTTATTTTTGGTTTGGGTGAAGGGGAGGGGGGATGTATATTTACCAGTATTCTAAAAGGTGAGTGAAGTTGGTCGCAGTCCCATGTATTTTCATAAGCAGGTTGAAAAGTTACTGCAAAGTCATGATACAAGTAGATGTGATGCCGTGTATCAATTTGAGGGCACTTTTTTTTGTGTTTTTTTAAAAGCAGCTGGACAAAAGAATGCTGTTTGTTGTCACCGTTTAAGAAAACATGAGTTAGAAATTTTAAACTTCTATATTAAATATGAAAAGTATATTAAAAGTTAAAATTTTATTATATAGACTATTACATAAATAATTCAATAAATTTACACTAACAAAATAATTTCATATATTATGTTAATGATAGGCTCCTTTTTGCTGCCTATTCCACTTTTGTAGTTCTTGCATCCACTGGATGCTTTGTTATTAATAGTTTAATACAACTCTTACTTCATCCAAAAAAAAAAAATTCATATAATACGTTAATTTTTCACTTTTAACAGATTTAATAATTTATTACTCTACCTTACTTGAAAAAACTCCACTAAATTCTTTTACATAATTTAACAAAAGAAACTTCTATAAAGTATAAACATAAAAAGATTTTGAAAAAAATATTTTAAAGTGAAATATCAATTGTTTAGTGTCGCCTGCCTCTTCATAAGAGGCTCATTAGCAGGAAAAGTATTCCTTAGAACCTTGATGACGACATTGAAGCTCACATTAAGCGAGGAGAAACGCTAAACATGTTTTGAGCCTTGCTTCAGGGCTTAAGTGCACCTCTGACAACACTGGTTAAATAGTACATAATTTATGTTTCAAGCTTTGGGAAAAATATTTTTGCTGCCAAAAAAGTATTTTGGACATAAGTCTTCAAACTTCTTCAACCGGGTAAATATCATTCTAACTTTCTAGTATTACCTTTTGCTTTGTATTTGTTATTTTAGTTATTTGACTTTGCAGATAGTTTTAAAATAGTTGTTAGAATTTTAGTATGTCAACTAGAAAATATGAATTCAATTAACAAAGCCTCTCATTCAATTTTTTTAAAAGAAGTTTAAGGCCTCCTGTTCAGTTTTGGCTTTAGGCCGCTAATGTTCTTGAGCCACCTTTGGTTGGTTAAGTATGTATTCATGCTTCATAGTAAAATGCATAAATAACTAGTGTCAAACGTTTCATTGTATGTTTTGCATGGTACAGCTTAACTTGTTGGTAAGTTTGCCAGGCAGAGATGTAGTAAATCGAGTTAAGCTCAGAATATAGCTGAAAGGTATGAAGGAAAACCAATTAAGCTAGAACTGATCTGATTACGTTCTTGAGGTTCCCAGGAAGCCCTAATTTTATAGACTTCAGTGACCATTTATCGTAAAAAAAAATTTAAGTTGCCAAGTGAATCCAAATTATGTTAGTAGTCTATTTAAGCATTTCTTTTCCTTTTTTTTTGCAGCTGAAAATCAGGATATGGGAGGAACATGGCGTGCAAGACTTCAAGAATGGCACAAAATTCTTAGGAAGGAGAAGATGGCAGAACAATTAGATTCAGTAAATGCGAGGTATGTGGTTGAATTTGACATGAAGGAAGTTGAGAAGAGCCTTCGCAAAGATGTGGTTGAGAAGACAAGAGAAACTCAAGGAACCAGGGCATTGTGGATCTCGAAAAGATGGTGGAGATATCGCCCGAAACTTCCCTATATCTATTTTCTTCAAAAACTTGATACTTCTGAGGTAAATGTTTCACTTTCTCACTTCTGTATCTCTTCATACTCAGATATGGTTGGTCCCTTCTGGTTCTAATGCTTCCAAGTGGAAATAAGTGTGGATGCTTTTAAATCTACAGTATTAATGCATACATGGTACATTTTAAGGATTGTACTTCAACTTGTGGCATGGGTGATATGATGCCGCCCTATTCTTCATTCTTTTGAATGATGTTATAAGGGAAAATAGCAAAAGATAGATTTTTTAAACAAAACACTTGCCTTTGCTTGAACTCTAGCTGGAAACTAAAATTCTCTGGTTCATGTGGATCAAACTAATTTATTATCTTTACTCGGATATGGACGCACTTTCAACTAGATTTACTGACTTAGTGTTCTGCAGGTGGCTGCTATAGTCTTCACAGAGGATCTGAAGAGAGTGTTTGTCACAATGAAAGAAGGATTCCCTCTTGAATATATTGTGCGTAAGACATATTAACCTTTCCAGAATAAAGTCTCACTGTTCCTGAATCCCTGACCTTTATACTGATTAATGTATTCTCCTCTCAGGTTGATATTCCACTAGATCCTTTCTTATTTGAGATGATATCAAGTTCTGGAGCTGAAGTAGATCTACTTCAGAAGCGGCAGATTCATTACTTTTTCAAAGTTCTTTTTGCTTTATTGCCTGGAATACTGATTTTGTGGTTTATAAGAGAATCTATGATGCTTCTGAACATCACGACAAATCGCCTCCTCTATAAGAAATATAAACAACTCTTCGATATGGCTTATGCTGAAAATTTTATTTTGGTAACTTTTTATCATCTAATACAAGTCTCTTTTATTTTTTCTGAATATTTTGAATCTACAGTCACCTTTTAACTCCTATTCCTTGCCTACTTAGCCAGTTGGAGAAGTTGGTGAGACGAAATCGATGTATAAAGAAATTGTATTGGGAGGAGATGTTTGGGATCTTTTGGATGAATTGATGATTTATATGGGAAATCCAATGCAATATTATGAGAAAGATGTCAAATTTGTGCGGGTAAACTCAATGATCCTTTCAAGACTTGCTAAAACTATATATTATGCAAATCTTGTTCAGTATGATTCATTTAATGCACTGCAGGGTGTGCTTCTGTCTGGCCCCCCTGGAACAGGTAAAACACTGTTTGCTCGGACACTTGCAAAGGAAAGTGGGATGCCTTTTGTATTTGCTTCTGGTGCAGAGTTTACTGATAGTGAAAAGAGTGGTGCTGCACGAATCAATGAAATGTTTTCTGTTGCTAGGAGAAATGTAAGTCTACTTCATCTAATAAAAAAATTGACATCATATAGGGATGGGAATGTTCCTCAAAGTAAAAAAATTGCATCTTATGATTTCTGTACCGAAAGCAGCTACCGGTCAAAAGTTAAAGGGAGGGGGGGAGGGGGGGGATAAGTCTCCAAGGAAGCTTCTAAACCAGTAACAAATATTCAGTCTAACTCAAAACCAGAAACTTATTTTTGTCTAATGTGCTTTTACAATGCAGTAAGCATAAGTTACTTTAACTGTTAGTCTTTTTTCAATTTATGTTAAACTCTTGGTTTCACTATTTGAAGTTTGAACCAAACACGAATAGCCAGGTCTTGAGCATGCTGAGTCACTACTGGGGATGAAGTACAACAACAACAATCCAATATATTCCCACATGTGGGGTCTGTGGAGGGTCAGGTGTACGTAGACCCCTACCTTGAGGGGGTATAGAGGTTGTTTTCCGATATACCCTTGGCTCGAGAATAGGTTTGAAAGAAGAACAAGAGTAAAAATCAATGATGAAGATAATGAAGAAAGAAAAGCACTGAGAGTAAAATAGTGTAGATAACCAAAGTAAATGAAACATCGCCAGTGTTTTGGAGAGTGAGAAGCGGAAAAGAGCAACAAGGGCTCGGCGTGAAGCAAAGCACACTTTTTTCAACTAAACTGCTATTTAATACAAAAATAAATAATATTAAATATGTTTTACCATCTTACCCAATTTGGCCCACTTCGTGCCCCATAAGGTAGCACTTAATACGAAAATATTAGCCCTGTGGGTGCATATACTGGCTGGTACTGCTTGCGGTAGCGGAAGCTATTTGTGTCTACTAAGATCGTAGATGTTCTGATACCATGTGAAAATAATAAAAAAACTTCTCATGAAATTGATTAACAAGGTACAAGAGGTGGTCCTTATATAGGAGTCTTAGGTTACATATAGTAAGATAGGTAATCAATCTCTATGCCGATAAGGTAAATAAATTCTGTTATTAAATACAAGATACTCTTAGGTACCTTATAAATTTTTTTAAATGAATTTCCTTGGGTTGAGGCCTTTCTCCCAACCCTACTGCATTTATGACCGGGCTGCCTTTTTTTTATGTACAATGAAACAAGATGTGTATGAATCTAGACACATATTTACTTGTAATCAACAATGTACTTTTGCTAATTCAAGGGGATAAAATTTACATTCAGTTGTCCTCTTTGTAGGCTCCAGCTTTTGTATTTATAGATGAGATTGATGCTATTGCTGGAAGGCATGCAAGAAAGGATCCACGCAGGAAGGCAACATTTGAGGCTCTGATTTCTCAGCTTGACGGGGAGTGAGTATCGTAGTTTCATTTCATGGATATAACATTCTTCTTTGCAATGAAAATTTCATATTGGAGAACACTATAGCGCAGCTGTTTTTGATGAGATCTGATTCTAGAATCTTATTCTGCAGTCTGCTTGATATGGCTTCTCAAAGAACAACATTTCCCTTTCTTCCCTACCCTGTCTACAATCTCTAGCCAGTGAAATCTTTTGCTGTTGAATTATGCATTTTTGTATTATGAGGCAATGAAAAATCTAGGGTGTGTTTGGTATGAAGGAAAATGTTTTCTAGGAAAACAATGTTTTCCTGGAAAAACAAGTAGATTTTTGACTTATTTTCTCGTTTATTGGTGACTAGAAAATATTTTCCGGAAAAGAATTTTTAGTGTTTGATTTATGAATGAAAATTATTTTTGAGAAAATATTTGTTATTTTTACTAGAGAGTAGAAAATAATTTTTGAATTGAAATTGAAAATATTTTTTAAAAATAAATTTAAATTTTTTTTTGGGGAAGGTGGGGATGGCGCGGGGGCGTAGGGTTGAGATGGGGTAAAAAAATAAAAATTTGAAATTTAAAATATTTTTTAAAAACAAACTTAATTTTATTTTTTTTGGGGGGT
>NC_064293.1:37132365-37254181 GCF_019186545.1 Solanum stenotomum
GGGGGGGGATCGGGGTAAGGGTGGGGTAAAAAAATAAAAAAATTGAAGTTGAAAATTATATTTTAAAAAAAGCTTTAAATTTATTTTTTCCACAAAAAAAAATTGTATTGAAGTTGGAGGAAAGTTTTGGAAAATGTTTTTCTTACTTTTTGAAGGGAAGTCATTTTCCTTAAATTTGAGGAAAATGAGTTGATTTGGAAAACATTTTACCCAACCAAACATGAGAAAATTGGATCATACCAAACACACCCGTAGTGAACTTTGGAGTCTTTTGCTCTTTTTGTCAAACTATGAACAAATATGAGTTAATGTGTCTTGGCAGTTGACTAACCTGCAGCACCTAACAGTTTAATTAATATGCGGACATCACTTTATAATGTCCTTTAAGTGTTGTTTAAAAGAAGAGAAAAATATGACACATGTTCTGCTTACATCTTCTGTTACGAGTTAGCAATATTTTCTCATACTGGAAACACCAAGACTTCTGTGATGATTTATTTTGGTATGTTTATCAAGTGCACTGCTAGAGATAGAAATTACAGTAACATGCATAGCAAAAAAGATTACTCTAATATTCTAGAGAAGTATTGAAGGCAAAGCCACTTTTTCCCTCCTATATTCCTGTATGGTTGTGCAGCCAAGATAATACAGGATTTGTTTGTGCAGGAAAGAAAAAACTGGTGTTGATAGGTTTTCACTAAGACAAGCTGTCATATTCATCTGTGCAACCAATCGGCCGGATGAACTGGACTTAGAATTTGTCCGCCCTGGACGTATTGACAGACGTGTGTATATTGGTTTACCAGATGCAAAGCAACGAGTGCAAATTTTTGGAGTTCACAGTGCTGGGAAACAGCTTTCCGAGGATATTGCCTTTGAGAAAGTAAATCGATTGCTTCATTAGTTCTTTTTTTCCCCCTTTTTTTCCGCTAAACCATTCATTCATATTCATTACTGAATCATTAAGTAATAAAAGCTACAAATCTAACATTTTTTTCAACCCAACAAAAGCACTACCCTTTACCTTGCCCAAAATCCAAACAACTCCAAACACCTGTCTAAGAACTAGTAAACTTGGCAACAGCCTTAGAGCGTGTTTGGTTTGACTTATTTTAGGTGTTTTTAAGCTAAAATAGCTTTTTAACAGTTTTGGAGTGTTTAGATAAAATAAAAAAGTGCTTATAAGCACCTGTTTTTTAGCCAAAATAACATAAATAACTTATGGCTTATAAGTCATAAGTCATAAGCCAAAAGCCAATCCAAACAGGCTCTTAGTCCTTTTAGTTCAGAAACATCATGTTTAGCCAACTCACCGGGCAACAAAAGCCTAACAACAGTCTGAATTTCCCTAGAAGTGATAGTAGGCTTCTTATTTTACCTAGCCAATCTTGAAGACTCCTGAGCAAGCTTCTCAAATATATCATTGATGAAATTGTTCATGTTCTCCATAGTCTTGCTTGAAATATCAATATCTGGGTGAACTTGATTCAGCACCTTGAAAATGTAGATCTTGTAAGTCTCAACAGTCAACACTCTTCTTTGTCCTCCTCTTCTTCTTGTCAGCACCACCAGCACCTGATTCCTTTGGTAGCTTCTTCCCTGCCCTTGGCTTCTTCTCTGCTGGTGCTTTTTCAGCCTTTTCCTCCTCTGTTGCTGCTGGTTTCCTCTCTGCTGGATTTTTATCTGCTTTTTGTGCCATTGGAACAGAAATTCAGAATCTGAAAATGGGTTACTAAGAAAAGGAAAGTAGAAGATTCTTGGCTTGTGAAATGAGTTTGTGTTGGTGCTTCATCAGTTCTCATTGCTAGCTTGGAATCTCCCCTTCCATTTGATTTGCTTGAACGTAAAATTACTTTCACGTTATATACAGCTTCTTTTCAAGGGGTTAGCAGCAACCTTACTACTGCAGTGTAGTAACTGCACAGGCCAAAAGCTAGTTGTTCCTTTTCTTGTACTTAGTTGCGGGAAGACAATGATGTTCTTTTTGTTAGACTTAATGTATGCTCCATTTGGGATCAGGTTTAGGAATTTGATTGTTGAACTGTTTTCCTTGCACTTCTGCAGCTTGTCTTTCGTACAGTTGGATATTCTGGGGCAGACATAAGAAATCTAGTCAATGAAGCTGGAATAATGTCTGTAAGTTTGTTCTTTGTATTTTCCGTTGATATATAAGGTCTCTAATCACTTTTGGAGCTTCACATCAGTTGACCTATTGTTTTCTTGACAAGTTCTGTTTTCTTAATCAATGTAAGTTATTGACAATTGACTTAAAATCACTTAATTAACATGGAGACTTGTAGAACACAACATACATTTTTACAAAAAAATGTATATTAGATTGCATATTTGAGATCACGTAATTAGCTTTTTGCTGTAACGGTAGACTTTACAGCATGATTTTCTTGGAAAAAAAAAAAGAAAATTAGATGGTGGACAGCAAGGAGTTTGCCTTCTGGGTCGAGCTCGTCGCATCGGGCCTGCCTAGTGTGGGTTACCTCTCCTGTGCGGTTTGCGAGCTATTGCATAGGAGCAAGAGTTTTACCCTGTGCGCACCCAAAGAGTAACGACTGCAAGTTTCCCTTGTCATCAAAAAATAATATGGTGGATAGGATAACATAGAATATTTTAAGAGAAGTAAATGAGGCAAGCTTAGGTGGCTCTGACTGAAAGTTGTTGAGCAGATGCCTGGAAAGTAAACCAAATTATCAAGTCAAGTATAAGAGCTGTCACCACAAGTGCTTTTTAAAATCACCTTTCTTAATGATCAATTTATCTATAACAGGGGAAAACAAAAACCATAAAATTGATTAAAACATCTTCTCAGGCACCCTTATAACTTTAGTGCATGCATTGCGTGATCTCCACCTTAACTTCTCCATCACATACCAATGTCAAACAGACACTGATAAATCCAAACTTTGACAACTGATTAAACTAATTAAAACTTAAAATTTATGTGATATGTGCTAACTATTGTCCTCATTAGGAATCATTATTATAAGATTAAGGCTCGGTTAATCCAAGTTGAAATAGGGTATCTTTCCAGTTTCAGTTTTTTTTAAAAATAGGGTGTCTTATGTATGAGGGAAAATGTTTTCCTCAAGGACAATCATGTTTTCTGGCTTTCCATTTTCTTGAGAGTGGTAGCTTACATGCAGGTAAGAAAAGGACACTCTAAGATCAACCAGCAGGATATCGTCGATGTTTTGGACAAGCAATTGCTTGAGGGTATGGGTGTTCTCCTGACAGAGGAAGAGCAGCAGAAGTGTGAGCAAAGTGTACGCAATCTTACCCTGTTGCTCCTAAAAGAAACAAGATGTACAGGTTTATTGTTTTGATCGATTTAAAATTTTGTAATAGGTATCTCGTGAAAAAAGACAATTGTTGGCAGTACATGAAGCTGGTCACATTGTCTTGGCGCACTTGTTCCCTCAGTTTGATTGGCATGCTTTTTCTCAGCTTCTACCTGGGGGAAAGGTGTATTATGTTTTCTGTGAACATAAGTTGTGTCATATTCATTCCAAGCTTTTGTTGACTCCAGTACTCAACTGTTGCTCGTTTGTCTGACCAGGAAACTGCAGTATCAGTTTTCTACCCTAGAGAAGATGTGGTTGATCAAGGTTATACAACCTTTGGCTACATGAAAATGCAAATGGTAGTAGCTCATGGCGGGCGCTGTGCCGAACGTATTGTATTTGGTGATGACATTACTGATGGAGGAGTAGATGATCTAGAAAAGATTACCAAGGTAGACTCCATTTCTTCAAATGTTGCAACATTCAAGCAGTGACCAATGAAGTGCTCTTGATTTTACCCTTTGTTGTGTTGGTTGTGCTGGTAGCAATAACTATAGGGTGGTGGAGTAGTACAGTTTTATTGGCACATGAATGTTGTTGAGTCTCACGTCAATGGTGGGATTGGGTACTTGGCCTCCTTATATGGTCTTGCAATCCACACCTCTTGAACTAGCTTATTGTGTTGAGTTAGGCCTAAGGTCTATTTCTTATCATGGTATCAAATTCAGACCTATCCAAATTTTCGGTTTACATGATGTCGAGCACCCATATTATATTGTTTACACTCCAGTTGGCAGGTCTGAGCATCGCGGTGGGTGGGGTGTGGGGGTGTTGAATCCCACATAGGCGGTGGGATGGGGACTTGATCTACTTATATGGTCTTGGGAAATCCTCAGATCTTGAGCTAGTTTTTTGGGGTTGAATCACTCCGACAGTCCATTTTGTACAAATGTTCTTGAGGTGTGGAGGAAGATAAAATTTAAGGTATTGAGGAAATTACAACATCTGTGAACGGGGATGATTATTAACAAAATCTTTGCTGGCCTTTTACATACCTACATATCTCTGTATGTTAGTACAAATGTGTATATATTTGCTAACTTTGCCGTGGCTAGCGTTAGTAGTGGGGAGGTGAAAAGGGGACAATCGTTGAGTATGTGATTGCTGTGAACTCAAATTTTTATTATGCCTATGCCAGATTGCTCGGGAAATGGTGATAAGTCCTACAAACTCTAGGTTGGGCCTCACTTCTTTGACAAAAAAAATAGGATTGGGTGATCGGCCTGACAGTCCTGATGGTGAGATTATAAAATATAAGGTATGATTCCTTTGTGGAGCATGAACTGGCTTGGTTTAATGCTTTATATTTATTTTTCACAACATATTCTCGATTCACTAACTTGTTCACCTCCTTGGATGATTCAGTGGGATGATCCTCATATAATTCCTGCTGATATGACAGTTGAAGTTGCTGAGCTATTTACTCGTGAATTGACAAGGGTAACTCAAATTTCTTCTCTTATGGTTATATTTGGTTATTCCGGACAACAGATTTTGTTTCTCCATTTCTAATCTTTCAAAACATGAATTTTGCTTGTGGTTTTATATACTACATATACCACTTGTTAAATGCATCAACAATTTAAAACTGTCTAGGTGTATGCAACCAGCCACCACTTTTTTAATTAACCAGAGTGTCTGGCCCAGCTAACTCTTCACACCAACCTAAATAGGAAAAGAAAAAGAATCAAACCAAGCTTCTTGATTATACAATGCAAGTTCTGAAATTTTAAGTGCCATGGGCCTTCTTCCTATGTTCTTTGGTAATAACTTGTGGAAAGGTCATCTCAAATGGTTAATAATTGTGGTACTTCTTTTACATTCTTTAATCTAGTTTTCCTTTTCCTTTTTTTCTTGGGTTTGTTTTTGCTTTATGGCTGATTTGAATCACGCAATCTAAAGCTGTAGGTCCAACTTCAGTTTCACTCTATTGCCATCAAAGTACTATTAACTGCCACAAAAAAAATTGAAACTGGAGAGCACTACAAATTCAGAAGGAAGATAGCTGCTAGCTTATTTAGTTCCATGATGCAACTTTGAGTTATTAATCTGTTACAAGCAGTTCATCTTCTACTCTTTTGCAAGATAAAAGATAATCTAACTTAATTTATATCACAGTATATTGATGAGACGGAGGAACTTGCAATGAGGGGGTTATTGGCCAACAGGCATATACTGGATTTGATTTCCAATGAGCTTCTTGAACACTCAAGAATAACTGGATTGGTAAGATGAACCTGCAGTTGTATTCTCTACTCCGTTAAAAGTATATCTGGTTAGAAATGGAAATTTATGTAACCTGCTTTTCACAAATCAACTTTTTATCTCACAACAAGCAATGTTCTTCATACCAAGTGCAATTACTTTGCCTATTTTTTCATTATTATGAATAGCACAGAGTTGTATGAGTTGAGGCCTCACCAACAAGTCAATTGTATGAGTTGTTACATGCCATCTTATTTTCTGATTAGTTGAGGCCTTTACTTTTAACAGTTACTGATATGCTAGACGTATCCAATCTTTAAAGCATCATTTCAGGAATAGTTCTCAAAATAATAAAAGACAATATAGAAATGGTGCATCTATAAAAACTTCAAAAAGTAGAATGGTGTATCTATAAAAAATTTAAAAAAAATAGAAATGGTTTTTTTTGGATGAAATAAATGGTGTCAGAAATATTCTGTGAGACTGCAAGCAGAATTTCACATGCAATCACACCAGAATAGGATAAAAATAGAATGGTTGAAATGGAGAAGTGCTACTGCAGAGTCATGCGACTGAAGGATACCTACCAAAGTGAAAGGTAGTTCTATAGAACAGTACAAGACTACAACAATAACATACACATTGTAATCCCACAAGTGGGGTAGGGTAGGATGTACACAGACCTTCCCCCTACCTTTGTTGGGATAGAACAGTACAAGACTAACAATATCATATGGGAGCGAGTGTTGTGCTGCTAAAGTTTAAAATATTCACAAGATGAGTATTGCGAGATGCGTATGATAAGATAGATGTGCGGGCATACAAGATTAGAAATCGTGAACTTACCTAGATATATTGATGTCAAGGTGGTGAGGTTCCTCAGTGGTGAACATTGGCAAAATGGAGATGGGTGGTGTTGGCCAAATGGTGGATGAAGGGTGTTTGGGAGAAGGGAAAGACCAATTTGGTGGTTGGGGCTTGTTTTCTGTTTTTTTGCTATTGTGAAGGAGAACAATGTTTGGGGGTGGATAAGCTAGAGAATTCTTATTTCAATAGAAGTTATATCCAGGGAGGGTTACCTTTTTTGGCATTACTTGTGTTCAATAGACACATTTTGCACATAAAGCCGTCTTCAATAGGTTACACCCTTAGTTGAAGTGTCTAATTAAAAATATTTGGCAAGTTCAGGGGGCAGTATATGCTATCTGCCTAAATAATATTTGAACTAGTATGAGTAGTCCAACAACTAGAAGATATATTTTGATGCTGAAATTTCTGACTGTGTTTTTCATTGTGGTTCAAATGTTTTATGATTTGATGGTTGGTTTCGGGATTGAAATGTTAGATTAGAGGATGAAAATATCTGGCAGAAAAAGTTGGAGTTGATTTCCTACTTGAGACACAAAAATTTGACTGGACTTGGAAGTGCATATAGAATGATACCGCAAGTAGAAGAAAATGTATTTCACGTTACCTCATGATAAAGTTTTAGTTGACTCTGAGACATGTGGTATAATTAGGGAGACAATTTATGGTGTTAATAACAATTTGCTCAACTTTGTACCGCTTAGAGTATTGTCAGGCTTAGAAACTCCCCAATTCAACCTAATGTAAACTATGTTTACTGAAAAAAACCTATTATAAACAATTTGTATGCTCATTTTTACAAAGGGAATCTCACATAGGAATTCTTGAAAAGATTGCGTAATGGAGCAGTATATGAGCTACAAAGGTTAGTTATAATTGAACTAGCAGAGAGAAGAACCTATGTAATACCTATCATTCACGACAGAATCAAATAAGAGATATGTGTATACACCAAATGCCACTTCAAAACGAAACTTTCAAGGGCTCATGGACTTATTTGGTTCAGAAGGATTTACTTGGAACGTCAAAAGAAATGGTTCCTTTATATCTTGCTAAATGTAGGATAGCGGTCAAGTGCCAGAGCATTGACAAATACTAGAGAGAATCTTCTTGATAGTTAGAAGAGGAGGATGCTATGACACAAAAGGAGCTCATCGTGGTACTAATACTTAAACATACATGCCAATTTAATATTCTTCGTTGTCTCTCCTCAAGCTCTGTCAGACAGTGGTAAATTCAAGATGGATAGTAAATTTGAAACTTGAACGGGAGATTTAAAATGACTTGCAGACTTCGTTTAATTATCACTTGGTACCTCCACAGATGTTTAGAGTGGATAAACACCTATTGATGAGCTAATTTCAATTAGTTTAAGCCTTGATAAACTGTTTCAAATGCATATTTCAATTTGTTTCCACATTACCAAGATTCAGGAAACGGGTAGTTTTTCCAAGCAAAACATTGGACATTTTAATTCTTATCCTGTGCCTGCTTTATTTGAGCATACTGCCTGGAATGGTAGAACCCATATATTTTCTTTAATTTCTATCTTAGTGCTTATTTGTGGATTTCTCCCTATTATAGAATATAAATTGAGAAAGCTTCTTGTGTGCCATACTAAAATTGGGCAAACTAGTAGGTGTCTATAGACGTAAACTTGTAGGTTTCTTTCGACAAGATTATACCAATCTTTATACCTAGAGCCTAGATACTGTACTATAATAGTAACTAGTACAGTTGGTAGATACCAATATACTCTGATGGATCATATGGGTTTACCCATATTTGACTCACTTTTGAAATGTTCGGATATCCAACCCATTTAAAATGAGTTGGGTTGGATGGATAACTGTAAATTTTAACCATATTGCCACCCCTAACCTAATACTTAAAGGTTTTTTTAGAACGGAGAGTACCTTATAATTTTCATCAAAATCTCGAAGTGTACTCTCAGTTTGTTTTGCTTGTCTACATCTTTTGTTTGCATCCTTATTTCTGTTGACACCCTCTGTTGCTTCTTCAGGAAGTAGAAGACAAAATGAGAGGGTTACGGCCTGCCATGTTTGATGATTTTGTGAAGCCTTTCCAAATAAACATGGAGGAGGTAATATAATATTTGCAGATTCTCAATCTTCATATTTACTTTCCAGACATATTGTGAAGTCTTTATAACAATACCATTCTCTTCAACAGCAGTAATACTGCTTTAGAAACGTGAGAATAGGGATCATATAGAATGTGTACAATGCAGCCCAGTATAATGTCTGCTGTTATTTTTGTTTTAAACATCCTGTTGCTTTGCATGACGGAGATGGGGCTCTCAAAGTAGACTGTACAAGGCTTGTCACGTGCTGTTACTATGTTGTGTTTTTGCTTAATGATCTGAGTCAGGGGAAACCTTCTTCCTTGTGAATATTTTAGCTTGCAATCTCATGCAAATTTTTATCAGGTTTCGTGGTTTTGATTTTCCCAATTATACTGTGCCTATAAAAATGTTTTAAATTCTCAGGAAGGACCATTGCCTCATAATGACCGTTTGAGTTATCAACCGCTGGACATTTATCCCGCGCCCCTCCACAGAAGCTAACATCAATGGTGGTTGTATGAGTTTTCTGGTCAGACCGACTTCGGAAGTTGCCAAGTAATGAATGTTGAGGTGTAGAGATAATGTCCTTTTTCACATCAACTCTGACCAATACCTTTGCAAACCAACAGAAACGCTGCTTAGTAGATAGTTAGGTTGGGTTGCAATTGTTTCATCTTTTATTATTTTGGCACATTTTTTTCTTCTTTTGCTCTCTTTTCTTTTCCCTTCAATTTATTTCATGGTCTATATAGAGGAACTTCGTACAAGAAAGACCAATGAGAATTCAATATGTAACATTTGGCTATTTATTTATAAAATAAATTAATGTTAAGTGAATATTCCCCCTCACGATGTGAGTAGTAAATGTACAATACTATGACTTCTTGTTTGAGTTATTCTCAATATTCTTATTTCTATAGATGAAAAAAAAAACTATTAAGCATATAATTTATTAAAAGAATATGAGAGTCAACAAGGTTAACTAATGAAATTGACACATAACTTGTGTAAACTCCATTAGGTAAGCCTCGAGTGTAAGGTGTAGGTGTAATTAGGGTGTACAATGGAACATTTAGAATGTAATCCTCATAGAACTAAGTCCCACATGTAATTTACAGGGCATTTTACTTATGGTACGCCTTGAGATGAATCCCAAGGCGAGTTTCAAAATTGTCTTTTAAAATACAACACAAATAATTATCTAATAGTGAACCCATCAAATGAAGACATTTATAAATAAAAATAATAATTAAGCAATATCAATGTTTGGAAAGAAAGATATCAGAAAATAAGAAGACCCTCGATAACACTCAACTACACATAAATTCAAGGTGTAGACAGTCGTTCGCATTGTATAACCCTCGAATCTCACAAGGAACATAAGTATATATTTTCGTATAATAATATCCCGTAGGTTATATTTGCGTCCTTAAAAAACTAATGTCTTGTTCTGCGTAAATTCGATTGCTAAGAATAAAAATTAAAGATCATTCGACAACTGAAATGCACGTCTTATGTTTCCCTTATTTCCAATATCCCTTTCTATTTCTAAAAACCTCTAAAATTTCTTATTTCTTTAATGTATCCGAGCTGCATATTAATGTATTCGAGTCAGTATTTAATGTATCCGATTTATTTTATAATGAATCCGAGCTAGTTTTTAATGTATTCGAGCTACATATTATGTATCTAAGCTAGTTTTTAATGTATCCGAGCTATATATTATGTATCCGNCTACATATTATGTATCCGAGCTAGTTTTTAATGTATCCGAGCTACATATTATGTATCCGGTTTATGTTATAATGTATCTAAGATACTCTTTAATGTATCTGAGCTACATATTATGTATCCGGTTTGTGTTAATTTTTAAGGGATTAATGTAATTACAAACTAAAGAGGGATAGATTGTAATTTCATATTAAAACGATGTGATTCCTAAAATTTGCCCTAATTAAAAAGCACAGACTCATTTGAAGGTCATACCTCAAAAGGCCGGCCCAAATGCTTTACAAGTGCTAATTCAAGCCCAAAGCTACACCGAGCCTGACANAGATACTCTTTAATGTATCTGAGCTACATATTATGTATCCGGTTTGTGTTACTTTTTAAGGGATTAATGTAATTACAAACTAAAGAGGGATAGATTGTAATTTCATATTAAAACAATGTGATTCCTAAAATTTGCCCTAATTAAAAAGCACGGACTCATTTGAAGGTCATACCTCAAAAGGACGGCCCAAATGCTTTACAAGTGTTAACTCAAGCCCAAAGCTACACCGAGCCTGACAAAACGGACCAATTTCATTATAGGCCCACAAACCTCTATCTCTATCTCTTTTATTATTAAACTTTTATAATCTTGAATTTTTCATTTTTCTCTATATATTACCAATTACACGGGATACTTTATGCATTAAACTTTATTTTTTTTCAAGATTTTACATAGATTTGTGATCAGTTTTATAGAAGAAAAACACCTATTGGTATTTGTAAGATTTTTTTGCTTGAATAATTTAGAAGTTTTATATTTTTCAAAAAATGATTCGATTAATGAGATTTGGTATGAAATTTATGATCTCAAAGATATTTCTATCACCCTAATGTCACTATCTTCTTTTATGACACATAGGGACCAAAAATTTTAAAAGTAAATTATTTTCATTATGTAAAATTCGGTGAACTTTTTCACAACATTAACTTAGATAAAATTTTACAAGTTTTCTTGTGAATTAAGTTATTGTAGTTCTCAAATTATTGAATAAATTATCCTCCTTTGGGTCAAGGTCTTCAAACATGATAAATAATATAATTAAAGATATTTGATCATAATCCATTAATTAAAATATTTAAAGAGTAAATTATTCTTGGAATAATAGAATAGAATTATGCAGCTAGTTTGAATAGTGATCTAAATGTTTACACTTCTAATTATAAATTTATTCAAGTATTATTGTCTGTTACTTTATTGCCCATGCACGTGTTTGTTAGTCTGTCTTAATCCTCTTGTTGGTTAAGTTTGATTCCAAATTAATCAAAAGAATGTTAACTAATTAAACTACACGCTTAATGATGCACTCATTTTATTCTTTTTTTCATTATTATGTATTCGCAATGCACTTAATTAATTTGAATTAGCATCAAATAAATTCGTAAAACGACTAAGCATATTCTTATTAAGAAGTTCTCCATTCATTGTAACTAATTTTATTTTATGTGCATCTCTTTTTTTTCTCTATGTTTATCGTCTTTAAATAATCGACTATTCAAGATCTTTCATAATTTGAAATTATATAATATGCTTCACATAAAGAAATACATGGCGTGTTCAACTTGAGTCACAATTAGGTTATAGCTTCATTTATTTTATGCACTAATGATATAAAAATTCGATATGCCATCAAATTATTTATAAATCAATTTCTATTATAACACTAGTTACATAATAATTTGGTCAGAAAAGACAATTTACCTGTTATATAGTATATATTAATTATGTAAATAAATTAAATCATTTTTTTAAATAGATTGCCTTTTTGTTCTCTGTTAAGCTACTTCCACAATGTCACTTATGTGTTGAGTATACATAATATACATGTGCTTTTTAATTTGTAGAGCAATTTTCTTCTATTTAAATTGTAATTAGTCGGTCATAGGTGATCATTTCCTCCCACTGCAACAGTAATTACCAGCAATATTATCGTCATCGAAAATAATTTTACTCTAAAAAGGAAAAAGATGAATGAAAGTAATTAAAATAAGATCATTTAATTACTTCAACTAGTAGAGATAAATGACACTAATATTAATCAGCTTAGTCTACATTTTGAAGATAATGACATATGAATAAAAGTGAAATTAATTAATATTCACACCTAGAGAGAACTAGAAGTTTTCACGTAAGTTCTCTTTAATTTAATTTATGAAATATCTTCAATAATCCCATAAAATCTGCCAAAACGGACTGTATTGTTATTCTTAGCAATTAATGTGAAATTGATGGTCTTGCAATTTTGACGTACGTTACGTGACATGTATGGAGAAGAAACTAGAAGCTCATATTTTGGTTCGCGTCCGGAATAAGATAAGTAAGAATATTTCATGTGTTTAAATATATATTTTATGAGATATTTTATCTTGAAATAAAATAATTTCGATATTAACCAATACCTCAAATTAAACATGAGATAAAATTAATCCCAAATTTTAATCGCTGATTTATTATTATCCTTATCTCACGTACCAGACAACTTTTATATTAGTTACTCCATTGGATCTGGCATAAATTTAGCTTGTTTCTACTTATTTCCCAAAGTTTTTTTGTTTTTTTTGAATTGTGGAATTGAAGTGGGAACATGAGAAATTGGAAATTTCCATAAGATGATGGTCGTTATGTTAGTTGGCAATTATATACTTAACTAACTATCCTATTCATATTTTCTTATCTTCCTTTTTTCTCTTTTTTTTTCATTATCTAAACACAAACAAAGTCCACAAGTGTGGCCCCAACTGTAAAACAAGTCCACAAATCTTAACTCTTTCTAGACTCTCCTCTATTAAAAATAAAAAAAGAAAGAAATTACGTCGTAAATAATATATAAACAAACTAATATCAATAGATATAAAAAAAAAAAAACTGGTTACAACTTACGATAAAAGATTAGGGTATAATATAATGTAAACAACCTAAATCATTTGAACAAGTATTAATAATTGATTTTACATATCAAATTCGAAGACGGAAGCTAAAGGATGGAATAGACCTTTTGTTGGAAAATTATATCATAAAAATAGGATAAAAATAATTATATTTTATATTGAGATAATTGTACAGAATGACAAACTTATAATCTAAAATGGAGTAGCAACTGTTTGATTTAATTGCGCCCTGTAGCAAACGTTTGACAGTCGCCTCTCTCCCTTCAAATTCTCGCTTGCCACTCTCCCTTTCTCGCTCGCTCCCTCTGTGCTCACCTCTCTCGCTTTATACAACAGAATTATATAAATTGTGTTTCTGTTTGTATAAAGCGAGAGAAAATTGTATATACACATGCAAATACATATATATTCGTCCTATACACTTATAATTATACAATAAAAATATTTCCTTGCCCAGTTCTCTTTTGCCTTTCTCTCTTTCTCGTTTTATACAAATACAGATTATATAATATAATGTAAAATTTATGTTTGTATAATGTATAATTTATGTTTGTATAAAGCGAAAGAAAATTGTATATACACATGCAAATACATATATATTCGTCTTATACACTTATAATTATACAATACAAATATTCCCTGGCCCAGTTCTCTTTTGCCTTTCTCTCTTTCTCATTTTATACAAACACAAATTATACAAATATAATATATAATTTATGTTTGTATAAAGCGAAAGAGAGAGCGATTTTTGATATACAAATATTTTTGTTAACGATTTATACAAATGAGATGCTAACAACAATTTATACAAATGGTCTGCCAGCGAAATTATACAAATCTGAACATGAGCCAACAAATTATACAATTGCTTCTTTTTGTATATATGTATAGCGAAATAGACATAGCTTTCAATTGTATATGTATATCGAATTATACATATATATGTTTGCTATGGGAGCATAATTATACAAACTTTGTTATAACATACAAATATGATTTTTTTGTTTGCTATATGAGAAAGTTGCTCTTTTATATTTTATTTAGTTATCTGACGTTACGAAAAGTCAAAATGAGATATGGGCCGCTAAGCCACAATTTATTTATTTTGGGCTAGTACGCCATCCACTATATATTGACATTTGACTGTAACGTAAAAGATTTGATAGCTGTGTGTTGACATTTTTGATTCACTCCACCGTCCAAAAATTCATTCCAATTATCAAAAAAATTTAAATGCACCATAATAAAGGGGGGAATTTTTATTATCTTTTGAAAAAGAAAACTCAAGGTAATTTTGAGTATGAGCAAATTGGATATTCTTTTCTTATAGTACTACAATATACTCCCTCCGTCCCTTTTTATACGTCACGTTTTTACTTTGCACTTGCATTAAGAAATGATGTAACTTTACCCTTCTACCCTTATTTAATTTGTTTGGAACTCAAGTTTTCAATCAATGAATATGAATTAATTTATTTTGATTAATTAATTTAACCAATGAACATGAATCATTTATTTAGTTTTTCCAAGTTGGTCAAATGTATATTTTCAAGGCTAATAACTCACAAGGGTAAAAAAAAAATGAGCAATATGGTAATTTATGCATTAATTTTATGAAATGATAAATATTATGGACTAACAGGGATGACAAAGAAAAAAGGACGGAGAGAGTACTAGTTAATTCACGATAAGATAAAGAATATAAGAGTCAAGAGATAGAGCTTTATTTTCAAAAGTCAAAAAATCATAGGTTATTGTTGGGCTTAATATAATTAATTAGACGCTAACTTTCCATTATCGGGTCAATTGTAAAATAATATATATATGACTTACTTAGCTAATAAGTAACATAAATCTAACCCTCTACATTTAATTTGTTATTTCAGAAAAAGAAAAAGGTACTTGTACGTGTGTTATCTTTTAAATTAAGTATAAATCAATAAAAACATTTCTCTTTTTTTAAAACCACTCTCAACGGTCAATCAAGCCAATTACTTATTCTTAATAACTCTAAATTCACGAAAGTGTGGAAGAATATCTCGAGAGATTAATTAGTAAACATATAAGTTTGTTAATAATAAGACCTTCAAAATCCTTTTTCTTAATATATTACTAATAAAATGATATGATTAAATCAGTGACAAAAATAATAATAGTCACAATCACGTCCAAGTGTTGGAAGCTAAGTTTTATTTTCCCTTTTAATTCTTCTACTAGTATTACCTATTAACCTATATGTTATGGCACAGACTAATTAATAAGGCATAAATCACGGCACTATATATAGTTTCACCATCAGCTCAGTCTACAGTATAGAGATCAAAAGTGTTGAAAAACTTTATAGCATGAAATTAAATAAATGCTTTCACGTACGTGCAGGCTACATTTTTTCATTTATGATGCTTCTGGACTTACTATGTATATTCAATTCGAATTAAGTAATTTTTGTTCTAATTTGTATATATATTTTTAAAGAAATAATTAAAGGAGTAGAGATAAAAAGAGCACGAACATAATAAATCAAATGGTTATGAAGTTGTGAGTTGAGGAAAATAGTCAGGGGTAGAAAAGTTGCCTCTTATCTACTGGATTATCTCGTAAAAAATATATCTTAATTAGTTACTTGGGAAAAGAAATTATAATTAATAAGTCATTATATAGTCATGACTTGTCTATTTAGATTGAGATTGGAGTATTGGACTCTACCATTAACCATCCTAATCTTAATAATCTAACTTTTTCCAAGTTATGTTAATATCTAAATATTAGTCCTAAATGAATATGGGGCGTGTAAAAACTGAATCAACTGATAAATCGAGTCGAAAAAATGTTATTAGTTTATTGTGATTGGGTTATTGGCTTATCGGATTTTTAATGGTTTAATAAGAAAAAAATTGAGTTATCGATTCGATATTGATTTTTTAATATTGAATTATTGGGTAAACCAATAACCCATTACTCCGTTAGGCCATTAAGATTGTATAATACTTTACTACTTTGCCCATAAAGAAATATTAAATACTATTAATATTAGTACCTTACTAATTACTACCTTTGTCCTTTAGCCTTCAATTCACATTATTGTCCTAGTTTCTTTTATCTATGTTGCACTTATATAGTTCTTTTCCTGTTGGTTACTGTTTCTATTATGAACATTATGTAAAGTAACATTATTGTCTTGTTTCGCTAAATTGTTAGAGAAATCATATATTTGTTTGATGAACATTTTTTTATTAGTTAAATCAAAAGCTGAACCGTTAAAGACCAAAAATTGATAAAAATATCTTATCGATTTAATTATTGATTTGACATATTTAAAAATAAAAAATTAATAAATCAAGTCAATAATATATAAAATCAAACCAAACTGATCGATTCACCTAACTTTAACTACACGTTTTGTCTATCACTTAGTCTAATGTAGTTAATAGATTAAATATTTACTGATTGACAAATGGGCAAATCCAAAAGGATAGGAGCTAGGTGGTCGTTATGTTAGTTGTGAAATTGGGAGTAAAAAGTATATAGTATAGTATATTCATTATCCATTAACACGTAAAAGTCTACAATAAATTTGGTGCTTCCCAACTGTAAAATAAAATGTATAATTAAACTCCTACTTTGTCTCCTTCCTACACTTCCCCTCATCAACGTAACTTTTCTCTACCTCTCCCTTTTTTTTTTGTTTTGGAAATAAATAATTATACAAGTTATAGTTGAGATAGTTATAAATATCTGAAGTTCAAATTTAACTATCATTCACAATAATAATAATAAAGAAAATAAATTTTACGTGTTTGGCCAGTAAAAGAAATGACATAAGTCCCTCTTTTTTGTTTTAGAAATAAATGATTATACAAGTTGTAGTTGAGATAGTTCTAAAGATTTGAAGTTAAAATCTAACTGTCATTTATAATAATAAAAGAACAAAGAAATTTTTTTTTTACTGTTTGGATAGTAAAAGAAATGATGAAAGTGTGTAACGGCGAACTACGTTTATATTGAATAACTAAATAAATAAATAAAGTACATCATTTCAAAGAAATTTAAATAATCAAATCAACAAGTAGTTTAAAGTGAATTCAATTTTAAAGAATGTTTTAAAATCACGTAAAGATACTAATTTAATTATTTGACGATGGATGGGACATACTTCTCATATTGTCAAAGGAACTCAATAAATAAGCTCTTGTAAAATAAGTAACAAGATATTATACATAATGTTAATATTATGCCCCACCTAATTTTAATATGCTTTATATTTACTAGTCACTATCTTCAGGGACCCAATATTAATTAAAATTACTATGTAACAAAAATATTACAGTAGTTTTTCAAAATACCTTACATTTTATATTTATTTTTAAATATTGAAAAAACTGTAGATTAAAGTAGAGGGAAAATTATCTGAATTATTATGTCAATCAACTTCAGTTTTAGGTTCATGCATTTATTTATTTCTCCATTACTATAATTGCATTCGAAACTTGTGGGACATTAGCAAAATCCTAATTAAGTCTATTTGGAAATATATGTCTATCTCCTACGAAATGTATATTTTCTTTTCTCGTTACATATAACTCAATTGGTTGGCTAGAGTTTAATTTTCGATTTTATAATTCCCTTTTGATTTTTATTTCCATGGCTCCTAATTTTATTTTTTATTTTTATGATAAAAAATATTGTGTGACGAGGTGGCAGTTCCTGATTAAATGGACGGTGCTAATTAATAAGGTGGATTTTCTTCCTCAGACAAATAATAAATGAAACTTCCTACTTTACTTCTTTCGTATTTTTCCTTCTATCGTCATCAATCATAACCGTAACTTGACCAAAACTAAAAGGGAGCAGTATGAGGATGAGTGATATATTTAACGAGCGTCCGTGAAGAATGTAACTAAAACTGGAGCTTAAAATAATTAATATAATAAATATTTTTCTCATATATATTCACCTTTTTTCAAATAATACTTACACTTAATATTTACGTCAAATAAAGCAATACATAACAATTGCAAATTAAAGTAAACCTACATATTATTGAGGAATTTTCATAAATGATTTCCAGTTTGGGATTTATTAACATTGTTAATTAAGTGACAAAAGTTTAAGAAGACGCGCATTATGTATATCTTTATTTGCTTCGTGCAAATATCGAATGTGCATGAATTTTTTTCCCTTATAATTCATGTGTTGAATTCAAATCCATTCATGATCCAACTCAGCACAAACCCTATTTTAATTAATTTTATGAGTGAAAACTACATAAGACATAAATTTAATCCAATAGATAAAATAAAAGTATTTTTAGGTCATTTCTAATACATTAAAGATATTTTTATCCAACAAGTAAAAGAAGAAATAAAATTAAAACAATAAATAGATAAAGAATATTATAAAACCATTTATAATATATTACAAATATTTTTGACCTCTTTTCCGTATAAGATTTATCGATTAGGTGGAGTCTGCTCTATTTTAACCTTTGGCATAGAGTCATAGACGTAGAGTACGTAATCAGTACTGGCAAGGGATAATTAATCTTGAGCATAAATTTGGTAAACTATATCTTGATTAGAGACTCTATACCTACTAATAATTCAGAAAATCAAACATATGATAATTAATAAGATTCCTTGAGGAATTGATTATATATTGACTGGCTCATAGTCTAAATCAACACCTAATTAATAATCCCTATTTAACTTATAATATATGTGACACTTTTAATTTCTATCTCGTCACTTATGTGATGTTAGATAATCATAAAATAACATTATAGGGAGAGATTCTATATTCTTATATATAAAAACAAAAATTATACTAATATCAAGTAATTTAAATATACATAATATATATTTGTGTGACTATATAATTTTGAGAACTTATAATTATAAATATGTTTTAACATAATATATATTGTGTGGCTATAAAAATATATATCTCATTAAGAAAAGGTAAAAATTGTTATTTTCTTTGAAATAGACTAATGAAAAAGAAAAAACTCCAGTGTTAAATAAAGAAACAAAATACTAGTTAATCAATTCTCAACTGGACCCAAAGAAAATTATTGCCACCTTAAAAATAGAATAAAGAACAAAGTAATTAAGCACTTAATCTTTGTAGGACCAAAAAGGTCACTTTCACTCTTTAGAGGGCTAAGTTGTATATTTTATGTTATTTCCCTTCCCTTTTTGACAATCCTACACTCGGTGTAGGGCACATGAATAATTATTCAAAATTTAATGAAGGGATAATTTAGCAATTAGATTTTAATTTAACTATAGGTAAATTAATTAAAGGCTGACGAACCACGATTAATTACATTCCCTAAATAAAACAATTAACATGTTTTTACATTTAAAAAAAATTTATAATGAAATAATGATATTTCATATTCACTTATAATTAAAAAATATGAATCTGCTTCCTACTAAACCCTCCATGGAAGTTTAGGATAAGGCAATCGTCACTCCATTCCAATCCCAAATTGAGGAGATTTGGTGATCGAAGAAAAGTAGCAATCTTAGCAAAAAGGTAAATTGGTCGGCTAAGAGGGTGTACCCCATTTATCGGGTTCACAATCCTAGTTGTGTTTGTAAATAGCAGGGACAGAGCTAGAAGTTCAGATTCAACTCAATAATTTTTGCTCTAAAATTTCAAACCTCTGATAGGTGAGGTAGATTTAATGTTACGTCTCCCTCTAAGTGGGGCTCACAACCAAAGGATATATGTATGGATGGAGCTATAGTGTGGTTCAATTGAATTCAGTAACTTTGATTCAAACTTTATATTTATCTTAAAATATCTATTAAATATGTACAAAATTTCAGTTTAAAACCTAATAACTTAGTAAAATTGAAACTTCAAACTCATAAATTTTAGATTCTGACTTCATCTCCCGACACTAATATTGGAATGGTTGGTGGATAGTGGATACATTGAGAGAATGTTGCCAACAGCGCAGCCATAGGGCCGGGCTTAGAAATCAAGCTACAAAAGTTCCGAAACTAACGGTACTTAAATAGACCGTTATAAAGTGTTTGTGTGTGGCTGTCACTATTTTTTCCTAAATATTCAAAAAGTTGACACCTCAAAGAATAATACCCTCAAGTAAATTTACCTGACTTTTGCAGCAACTTTATATTTCTAGAAAGATTTTCTGCCACATCTGAGTTACACTTGCATTCAATTCACTGCTACACCACACAACATTCGTGGAATAAATTACTTTTCTTTCTATTTTCTCAATTATCAAGATTAATTCAAAGTTGCGTGGCATAGTATTTATTTAACAAAAATGAAAAAACTTTGATAGAAATTATTCGTAGTTGAGCAAATCAAAACTCAAATTGCAGGAGTCCAAGTATAATAGCATAGTGACAATTGGTCAGCTAACTCTTTGTTAGTAAATTAATTATCATTTTTGGAAATAAAATCTAATATATACGACTTGTAGCCTTATGAGCTTTATTTGAACTTGACGAAAGAAAATCTCATTTAGGAGGAAAATAATTGAAAAGAAAGATGAAATTAGTCAAACATTTAGGGTGCAATTTGCATCTTTTAAAAATCCATTTATGTTGAAGTGTTTTGGAAATGTGGCTTGCTTATTTATTGTTTTCACACGAAACAATTCTAAAGGTGATTTTTGACCTTGAAAAGACTCAACTACACCAATTTTTCTATTTTCTTTCTCACTAAAAAATCAATAATTTGACATTAAAAAGGAAGGCCAATACACAAAGTATCTCACCTTCATACGAGGTTAAAGAAAAGGCCGATTTAATAGGTGTGATATAGACAATTTACTCTAATACATGCATTAATAATTACTTTCACAGTTCAAACTCGTCACCTACCTCACACAAAAATAACTTTTTTGTTACTCAAAGTCTCTTTTATAGTAATTTGATATTCTTTTGATTAATTAGTAATAGTTCAATTTTCAAACATCATTATCAGTTTGAACTCAACCTAAAGATATCTGAAAACTCATTTTCTCTACAAAAATTGACTGTTTTGTTTACCAAAAAGATTTAAAAAATAGTTTTCTGGGACATTAATTTCATTAAGTAACAGAACGATTACTAAGTACCTGTAAATCAGCCAACACGTGGGCCAGCCCTCATCCTTCACAAGTGGCAACTCTTGTACCAGCTCAGCACAGAATCAACGGTCCAGATTGCATCACAGACTACAAACCGCGTCCCTTACCCGGATCCCTCCCACACTATTTATACTCCTCAATCCCCAACGCACTTTTCCATAACCAACCCACTTCACCTGCTTCTTCACTCACCGGAAAACTCACCGGAAAAGCAAAAAATTAAGATAAGATTATCGAAGAAAATGTCGAACAGTTTAATTCTATCGATTAAGGTTGTGCTAATATCAATTGGTGCAATTTCCTTAGCGATGGTAGCAAAAGCGTCGATTCCATTAATTTATTATGAGCTCCCAGCAATTTGGAGTGTAGTTATAGCTTGGCTGAAGCCTCCGTATCTCTACTTTGTTATCAATGGTATAATCCTCATTATCGTCGCCACTTCTCGCACGTCGAACCATAAGGAGTCCAGCTCCGACGATCAATTCCAGCCGTTGGTTACCGCTAGAACACCTCCGCAGTCAGATTTGATAGCGATTACTCAATCGGAGCTTCATTCAGTCCAAAGTGAAGGGAAGGTGTTTGAGGCCGTGCCTGTACCGGTGGACGAACCGCAGGTGTTTGAGGTTAAGCCAGTACTGGTGAACGGCTCCGTCGTGGTTATGAATCATGAAGATGAAGACGTGATCGATGAGCCTGATGCAAGCGAAGCGATAGTGATTTCGAAATCTGTTGTCTCTCCGTTGCCGGAAATTGAAACTAAAAATGAGTTTCTTCTAGTACCGGCGACGGAAAAACCTCTGGTTTCTTCCAGATTCGGTAACCGAAAACCTGCTGTGAAAATGAGTCCGGAAGGTACGTGAAAAGTACACACATTGTTACTACTTTCTCCGTCTCAATTTATGTTGCACAGTTAAAATTCAGTTCGAAACGGTGGCATTCATCACGCATTTCATCTTATTTCAATCGGTAAAATTTTTGAAGCTAAAATATGTTACAATAATGGATAATTTCAGGAGTGAAGTCACTGAAAGTGTCGCGGTCGAAAAAGCCAGAGACATTAGAGAACACATGGAAAATGATAACAGAGGGCCGTCACGTGCCACTCACGAGGCATATGAAGAAATCAGACACCTTTCACATTCACGGGCGTCACGTGGCGGCCGTGGACGACGACGTTCCGGAGAAAAACGAGAATTCCACCACCTTTCCACCGCAGCACCACCACCAGAGGCACGTGCTTAAGTCGGAGACTTTCAAGGACCGAACAAACTATGTCTCGCCGTCGTATTCACCGTCGCCGCCGGCGGTGAAGATCCGGAAGGATCCGTCGCTGAGCTCCGATGAGTTGAATCGGAAATTTGAGGCGTTTATTAAAAAGTTCAATGAAGATATGAGATTACAGAGGCAACAGTCTATGCAGCAGTACATGGAGATGATTAACCGTGGAGTCTAAATTACTTAAGTTTTACTAATTTTACTTTTTTAAAAAGATTTTTTTCCTTTTTAAAAAAAAAGGTTATCTGAAAAAAAGAAAATGAATTTGCAATTTGTATTTAGCTTTTAGGCTTTTGAGTGACTTGTTTTTTTTTTGTTTGATTTTTATAGTAAAAATAGGAAGTATAGGAAAGTTTTTATTGTATAGAAAGTATAGGAAAGCTTTAAAAACAGTGAATTGTTCTTTTATTTGTTATAGTTTATTAAATGAATAAAAAAATGAAAATATAGCAGTTACAGTTGTTATGAATGGTGTATTTATTAGTCTATAGAAGATATTTTTAAACTTGATGATTTGATTACAGGTATAAAATAACACCACGAAAATGAAAGCTCCATATGAAGGCCATAATGGTATACAATTTAATTTTATGACAATAAGTAGGGTATTTTTTTAATCAAATTACCAATTTACTTTTTACCATAAAAAAATATTTGTATAAGTAATTTTATACCATCAATACATGAAAATGAAGCTAATAGATCTTGGATTTAAGTCTCTTCGGATATGGAATCACCTTTGTTAGAGAGCACTTTATCCTTCAATGAGACTTTTTGACGAATTTGATTTAGTCGGGCTTTAATATGGATACCAGACATCATCTTCAATTTTTTCTTTCTTTATTTGGTTTTTTATTTTTCAGAGGGATATGGGGTGGGTCACATTTATTTCAGTGACAAGAGAAGGGGGACCAAAACGGATGACAACTTACAACTAACATAATTGTTTGGGAGTTCACAAAATGGAATTGTCGGTGGATTTGGATTAACCTTAGATTTTCCAACTTGCATATTCTCTAAAATCTTTTGAGTCAAATTTTCCGGCACAGCTAAAAAGAATATGGATATAAAGCCAATCTCACGTTACATCACACATATATATATGTAAGAAAATAGAAAGAAAGAATTTGATGTGTTTATCCTCACTTGTCATAATTATATTTTGAGGTAAAATCACATGATTAGACACACACAAGTTGTAAGCTCAATTGGTTTACCTACTAATTTTGTGCCTGTAGTGTATTATAGGGATCGAACATGCAACTATGATGAAGACGGTGATGGCAACTGACTGGAGTATTTTTATTTTTGAAATATTATATTGATGAAGACGGTTTCATATGGTACGAGAAGAGAATTCTAGCTTCTTATAAGGCTTGGACAATACTTCTCCGCCTTCTTACAAGCTTTGAATCCCAAATGAGGTCTAACAAGCCTACAACACAATACTATTCTTTCTGTGACAAGGGCAACCAAAAGAATTTGTGGCTAGTTAGCACTAGGCAACTTCTTCAAGCTTGTTCCAAGATTCAAATCCCCTTACTCTCCCAGAACTTGTGAGAGTTTCAGACACACCAAAACATAAAAAAGAAACGAGCATTTTCACACAAAGATTGAACTCCACAACCTTTCCAGCCATTTATAATAAATATGCAAGGCACCTCGCGGCCATTGCAAAATGTAACCTGTGCATAGCGGAAAGATTACATCAGTTGCTACTTGCTACGTTTTTCTATGTACAATGCATGACGCCAGCAAAGCCAACATATACAAATTCCCTAACACTGCGGAGTACCTCTGGTTTTTTATATAGCACAGCTAATTTAGGTGCCTCATGTAGGAGCATCTTACTGGTCATTAGGTGCCAAAGATGCAGCAGTGCTTATGGGTAAAGACCTATTATGATGATCTACATCAGTTTGTTGACTACCACTAACAATAACACAATTACTCGGATTTGTCTCCCCAGCGCCATCTCCATTTATTTGGTTACCCACGGAACTTCCATTCTCACAGTGCCTGACATATTGCTCTGCAGCACATTTGATTGTGCGTATCATGCTACCAGAATCAGAGCCTGGTGAAAGCTCGTCGTCCCTATCTGGCTTAGCATTCAGGTCAAATTCACCTTTAAATGGTGAAGCAGAAGATTTCTTATCATTAAGGTAATTGGGATCATCAACAGAAGATTTCCCCTCATCCACGTAGTTGGGATCATCAACAGAAGATTTCCTCTCATCCACGTAGTTGGGATCATCAACAGAAGATTTCTTCTCAGTCAGGCAGTTGGGATCATCAACAGAAGATTTCTTCTCATTCGGGCAGTTGGGATCATCAACAGAAGACTCCTTCTCATTCAGGGAGTTGGGATCATCAACGGAAGATTTCTTCTCATTAAGGTAATTGGGATCATCAACAGAAGATTTCTTCTCATTAAGGTAATTGGGATCAACTGAACCTTCATTGTTCAGCTCTCCATGCTGAGGGCTTAAATGCGCTGCATCATCAATAGATTCTTGAATGTCATCAGCATCAAGCAATTGCCCAGCTGATTGCGGCTGCAGCTTTTGACAAGTAGCTTCTGCTTCTTTCTCTGATAACTTTTTTTCACGCTTCAACATCAATGTTTTGAAACGACGCTTTACTGATTTACAGACGTTACAATCACATGATTGCTTATGCTTAGGACCTTTTCCACTAGGGGGCTGGATGCAGACAATGCATGTACACCCAGGTCTATGACGTGGATGCTTAGTTGTGGCCTGTGGTGATGCTGGAAGGGTCTCTCCCTCTTCTAGGATAGCGAGATGAGCAAGTGCATCAAGCCCATCCAGAGTTTCAACCAAGTCCATTTCCTGTTTAGAAGCCTTCCTTTTCTTGGAAGCTGCAAAAGAATCATGTAACTTCAGTAAACCTGAAGGACTTGCAATTCATTGTCAAGATGAGGCAAACACAAAAAGCACTGGTTCAATAGTGTAGAAATTTATGACCTACAGGAGCAAGCTCTTGTACCTTTATTAATATGAGGTAGTAGGTCCCTCAGATGATCTGCTGTTAATTCTTGAACTGCCGAGCACATAGACCTAAAAAGGAGAAAGATCATAACCCAAATACTCAACTGCAATTGAATACTAGAATGAATTTCAGGAATTGCCAATACTTTCTTTTTTTGAAATTGTTAACTTTGTGTATTTCTATCTATGATTAAGATCATTCAGGAATTGTCAATACTATTTTGGAAACGAACTTAATTTTATTTTATCAGGACGGAAATGAACAGACATTAGTTGATATTTATGTTAAAAGCAACAGACAGCCAGATGTAACTTAAAGAAAACGAGAATCGTAGAAAATGGAAACTGACGAAGTTTTTTTCTTTTCTAATGATAAAAACTCATATAATGCAGGCACAGGTGCCAAGAGCCCATGATGAAGGTGGTTCAAAGTCAACTTTCTGAAAGAACAGAAAATTGGAGAGAGAAGAAGAATGCTACAGAGTTGATTATAGGGACAAACTGCTAAAAGAAAAGGGGAGAAACCAATCATAGAAAACCTCATCTTATTGCCAATTCCAAATAGCAAGGTTCAGTTAGCCTTCGGAAAGAAAAAGGATAAATTTGTGTCAGCAGGACAACTTTTAAAATGATTTTCAATATCTAATATCAGAAGCGCATTTCAACAACAACAATTACATATCCAGTGTAATCCCACAAAAGTAGGTCTGGGGAGAGTAGAATGTCGCAGACCTTACTCCTACCTTTGAAGCACATTTCATGAGGAGTAATTCACCAGTACATCACCTTTTCTTCTACTGACAAGCTTGATTATTGGAGTTAAAGAGGTTTTGGCTTGTCCAGATTGCTTAATGCAATCCACTTCAGCGCTTACACTAACAAGAGCATGTGGCGCGTTCCTTCATGTATTCTATTGACATTTTAAGTGCATCTTATAGGTAGGTTAAAGAATTTCCATCATACCTCTCGGGGTCGCGTGAGTTGTCTGAACAAGTCCATCTAGATGGAAGATCAACATTGTCAGGAACTTTTCGCCACTTGAAACAGTCCTCACATTGTACCCACTGTATTTTTTCACTGATTCAATGAATAAAGCATCAGCAATTCATATTCAATGCAATTTAACACATACCATATAGAGCTAGCTGCTAATAGTCAAGAGTATAATAGTTTACCCTAACTGATCCATATGAGGGATTGTGGGCCTTCCAATAATTGGCGCATCTTCCTGCTAAAGTGGAATAAGCCGAGGATAAATAGGACGGAGTAATATCAGTAAAAAATATTACAAGGACTACCAACACTAACTGACAAGTCCTGAAAGAAGATTGGACACAATTCCCATGTTTCGGATATCGGCTACAAAAGAGTTGCTGAGTTATTTACAACCACTGAGAAAAGAATTTGCCAACAATAATCTCTCGAGAAAATTTAGAGAGTAAAACAAGTTTGAAGAATATTCCTTAATTACAACTTCAACTAAAGAAAAAGAAGGAATCTTTATTTGGAAATGGAACTCATTGCTTAGTAAGAAGCATGTCCTCATTGGAGATCCCATCCAATTGGTGCCATAAGGCATGCGTTTTGTTCCTTTTTAGTTTTTATTCCCACATCTTGCAGTACACCACAAACAATAGAAATATAGTTCCAAAAGACAAACAATCTTCTATAGAAACAAAGACCAGATGGGTGTACTAAAGTTAACTGAGAACAACCTGATAAAGAAAGAGTAAACTAAGAACAAAAGGTTATTCCTCAAATGTACAAAGTCATTTTCCAACCCCACAAAAGGTCCTCGATTTCTCTGCTTCCATAGGGCCCTACAAGGGGCTAAGGATGCAATATCCCATGCATGGTGTCTTCTGTTCCCTCTTCTAAAGGCTCAGACATGCAGTACATCCTTCACAGATCCGGCATTGTCCATTATACTAGCCACAACAATTGTGTTGCACCTGGAAATGCAGCAGGAGGCGATCCACGTCTTCGCTCAAGCATTTACACACAAAGCATGATCCAACATATGTAACTCCTCTTTATCAAGTTCTCAGCTGTCAGTATCACCCCTGTGAGGATACAAACCAATAAGTGCCCTCTTTTTATGACAAGGGAACCCACAGTTGCTACCCTTCAGTGGGCACAGGGTAAACCAGGTTCCAGCGTAATAGCCTGTGTGGTACTGCACTAGGAAAGCCCTGTGATGAGTTTAAACGAGAAAGCATGCAGGGGGTTTCAAACCTGAGACCCCCATTTGGGAGCTCCCTGCTCAACCAACTCAGCAACCCTTGCGGGTCAAAATAAGTGCCCTCTAAAATGCCCCTTCCACCATTCTTAATGTGATATACCTACTTTTCCAGTATGTACACTATTTACTTCTTTTGGAGGGGAAGTGTAGGGGGGAGGAACCTTTTAATGAAATGTGATTTACATTTCTGGCGGAAAGTGACAGCTACACATCTTCTGAATTGAAAAATCAAGGGTGCTCTAATGTACACCATAAATAATGCATAATAAAGAAAACTGATCATCTATTCTAGTTATAAGCAATAACACATAGCAACTGCAAGAATAAATCTATAAATCAGCAAGAATTGGTAGACAATAAACTGCTAAAGAGCATGGTACTACACCATAAATAATGCATAATAAAGAAAACTGATCATCTATTCTAGTTACAAGCAATAACACATAGCAACTGCAAGAATAAATCTATAAATCAGCAAGAATTGGTAGACAATAAACTGCTAAAGAGAATGGTACCTCGTATTCTTCAAATTCACAGCCTTCTATCACAATTACTGTTGGAGCACCACTCGAAGGTGGACGCATCAACCCTTGGGCTTGCACCACTGTGACCTTCAGCTCTACCAAGTTGTCATTATCAATCCGCAGGCGTTTCTTTTTCGAACCCATTGTGCTACCCTTCCTCTTACAACGAATAGGACGATTAGTTCCTAATGATTCATTAACCAAATCATCAGACATTTTAGTTTCATCCCTGGCACTTGTTGCAGCAACATGAGTGGTTGATGAAAAGCCCTTTTTAGTAGAATTTGCCAGAACTTCTTCAGAGAACTTGGTATGTTTAGTACTGGCATTCCCATTTGTAGCAACACCATTACCGTTACTGCTAGCTTCACTTCCCTGTTAATAGAAGGCCAAGTAAGAAAAAAGAAAGCCTGAATTCAACAGCTTTTCACAAAAGACGTGAGAAGCTTATACCTAATGAGCACCATGACTAATTGAGAAGCAAAAAAGTGTTGAAATCGGAAAGAAACCACAGAAACAATTCCTATGGTTTTGTTATACCAATTTGACATGCTTTTCTTGTAAGCCAATATATATTATTCTCAGCGTAGAGTTCTTAACTTCTATTTCCAGATGATCCCATAGCCTTGTAAATTAAGCAGTACACCCAGTGGGAGCAAAGAAGCTACTACTTGGAAATCGGCAAACCTGATCTGTGGTAAGAATATTTGAAGCCTTTCTGCAACCCATGACCAACTTTCCTTCTGGTTCTATCCTACTGAATGTTACTGACAAAAAAAAAGTTGCATCTAGTCAGCAAGATGCCTCTTAAACACATTATAGAATATTAAGAAAAATATATAAATTCAAGGAGCTCCGGACAATGTCTTACTGATATTACAAGACATGAAAGGTAGTTCAATAATTAGATACCCAAACAATCGAAATATCAAATAAGCCACTATGCTCTAATGACAAAATCTCTCTCTAACGGTAATATTTTCCATCACCTTCCACACCAGATCCATTAAGGAAGATAAGCTGGAAAAAGAACTAGCTAGGGAACAGATGAAATTACCTATGTCACCTGCTTGCAATTGCATAGACTGTATGCATGGAGTCACCCCTTCCAACACATACATACGACTGTTATTATTAGGCCAAAACCTGAACTGGAACATCCATTCCTTCCCTTTCAGATCTTGCATCTTGAGAGGCAACCCTTCTGGATTAGAAATTGGTGGGAAATAGGCCTTCATCACAGTAAAACTTGATTAGAATATAAAAAAAAAAAACATATGAAGTACCTTTCAATTAAAAGGAGAGCAAATAAGCATAGATTATCCAATTATGAGATAATCCTCCAACGAATTTGATTAGTGAATTGTTAACTTGACCAGTTTATGAACAGAGACACGAGAACTCCAACAGAGAATTGGTATTAAGAGAGAATATCAAAATCTAGGTACCCTCACCAACAATAATGAACTTTATTAGATTTATAAATCACAAATACATCTTATACCACCGCTAGCCCAAAGTGGATAAAAGTATCTCTTATTTCAAAGGCATGTTCCCAGGAGCCCTTCCTAGGTTTTATTTTAATTTATCAAGAAATAAGATTTTATAAGCAAGGATAAGGAAAAACACCTGCTTACAAGTACACCGAGAAGTAGAAACCTTACGAAAAGATATTGGTTCTCTACAAACAATACCCTAGCTCCTATTCCTTCTGGGACCTCATGGGTACACCAAAAGAAATTAAGAATAAGATGTTATCCCTCAAGTGTATAAAATCTTCCTGTATAGATAAAAGGCTCTCATGTTTTGATTTCTCTCCATACAAGTGCTAGGTGGAGTAACATCCCATGGTCTGCATCTTAACTTCCGTCTTCTGAAGGCCCAGCCACATGATACTTCTTTGACTGTGCCTAGTTAAAAATCTTTAAATCCAAGCCCATCCCAGCACATTGGGATCATTAAAGTCCCAATTTATCGAGTGAGACTTTTTCTCCCCAGCTTGCTTAAGTTAGAGGCTTAGAGCTATTGTGTCGCTATCCTTCTCTACTTTCTCCACTCAAGGCATTCCATAGAAAATCCCATTGAAAGTTTCTCCTTCAGCTCTTCCTCCCTTCATGCACTACCCCATTTACCTTTACCTAATCAATGTGATATATTTTTCTATTTGTCATGACTACCCTGTGAAAAAAAGTTGTACTCAGGTCCTCCTTTTCCAACCATAACAACCCTGATTTTTATTTTTTTGAAACCGGTAACTTGTATTCCTCAGCATGAAGGGCTATGCTGGCCAACAACACCCACAATTTTTATCTCCAACTAATTTCTTGAGCTAATGCCAAAGAAGGTAGCTCGCTTTTCAACTCTTCCTTCCTCTCTTCCCCCCCCCCCNCCCCCCCCCCCCCCCCCCCCCCTTCCTCCAACTCCCCTTTCTAGGTTATAGAGACACACAAGTTAACTAGATGTATTCACTATCACATCCTTCTTACGAAAGGAAAGCAACATTAAGGCATTTGGACATATATATTATTTGAATAATATTTGTAAATAAAACAAATGATTGAATGGCTCACTGGTTTGAGTGTTTGTTTTTATATTTTTGCCCCCAAGGCCTAGCTCGAGTGGCAAAAGGTGGAGGATTTGTGGCTTAGGTTGCAGGTTCAAGCCCCACACCATGCAAAGCGAAGCCCGGTATTTAAGTGGAGAAGGGTAGAGGGGCGGGCCCATTATCCACTGAGTTTAGAAGGTTGTGATTGGTCTAAAGGGCAGGTCACAGATTTCTCGGTTATCAAAAAAAAAGAAAAAAAATATAGTAAATAAATGTTTGTTTTATAGTTTTGTTGATTATTTCAACTTAAACTTAAAATAAAGAATTTGAAGTTGAAAAACTGGTCCATGTATTTCAAGAGAAATAATTGTTTTTTGCTACCAAAACTTACTTTTTCCCTAGTGAAATCCATGTCCAAAAATACAATTTAAACTGCCAAATACCTTTTTTCCGTTTCAACTTCAAATACTCAATGCTTCAAATTCAGCAATGATTTTCCAAATGGGTCCTACGTCATTTGATAAAACACTTGTAATTTTTAACCCCTATTTAATACAAAAAAATTCTTAAATGTCCAAACCCTCTGAAGTAAATAATGTTCTACCATTTCAAACAACCAAATTTTTTCTTGAATTTGTACTATCCTAAAGGCATTAGAGATCTGAAAAGAAAAATGTATATAGCAAAGGAGCTCACCTCAGCACATTTCTTTGGCAATACTAGCCGTCCTATCCTGCCAGCATCACTAGCACTTAGCATCTTTTCAAACAAAGGAGTTATCACAGAATTTGAACTTGAACACTGTCAAGGTTGTAAACAATTAGCTGAGTTGCACCAAGCCACATTGCAAATAAAACATGTCTTTGTAATTTTAGCAAAGAAGCACCTCAGATGCAAACAAATTTTACTTCGTAAAACCCAAGCATAAATAACCACAGGAATTTATTGACATATCCATTATTTCAATAGGTCCTTTTAAAACAAAGGATACTCTTCAGATAAACGTCGTAGCTCTTGATCCGTTATGCGAGGCCAGTAACGAGGTAGTAATTGATTTTTCCCTCTCCCATCTCCACGGATCTTCGAACTCCTCACTTGCGTCTCTCCAGCAGAATCCACTGTAGCATGACCACCAAGCTGCTTCCCCAAAGGCAAAGGAATCGAAAGTGTATTTTGTTGTTGCACACTAACAGAGACCTTACTGTGAACAGTTGGTTCATTTTTGCAAGCAGAACCTACTGTCAAACAAAAGCTGGGTGCAGAAAGATCACTGTTTGCATAAGATGATTGCCATGGAGAACTTGTACAAGATTTATGTGCCTCCTCACGATTGAAACCTGTAAGACAATGGTTACTCCATATTAAGAACAGCCTAAACCTGTAATTATCAACTCTAGTAGAACATCTAAGATATGATAAAATCAAGAACATTTCCAGTAGAAAAATTCTTTATATGTGGCAAGTAAATATCAGTACCAGCATATCCGTTTTCAAGTGTTCCTGGTACACCAATCTTCAGCTTTCCATTCATCAATTTTTCACAGGAGTCCTTCCTGTTGTTGTCAGACAACAAGGCAAATGGTCTCTCACTAAGACTAAGCCTGTCGATGCTAACTGTGGTTTCAGGAAAGGGTGCCTTGTGCTGCAACTCATTTTGATTGGTGGAAGCATTAAATAAACTTGGTGCTTGACGCCATGGAACAGGACCAGAACCAGCTATCGGATTCCAATTGTTGACGTCTTTAATTCTTTCAGGCTGCAGAGGAAGGAAAAGTGAAGGTGGTGGCCAGGCAGGATTTGGTGTCTGATCAAAATATGAATATGAAGTCAAAATTCAAAAAACAATTTTATTCAATGATAAAATGTGATGCAGTTAAAAAACTCTTAAGCAGAGACAGAAATTAAACTAACGATACTATCAAAATTGTGAAAAGGTTTATCTGGTAAATATTTTTTTGAGGTTTACTCAGATAAATATAAAAAAGTAAAAACTGAAAATTTTCATGATTTCGACAGTATCATAGGCTTACTTCCTATGTCTGGATAAGAGATTTTTAAATTGCATCACTTTCTTCAAAAGGCTGTCAAACGTGGAATCAATATTAGATTGAAGTCCCTCAAAACTTGTTTGGCTGGAAGATTCAATCTCTGTAGAGAACAACAGATGCAACTGTTGATTTGGCTGTAAAACTAATATGTCTGGATAAGAGATTTTTAAATTGCATCACTTTCTTCAAAAGGTTGTCAAACGTGGAATCAATATTAGATTGAAGTCCCTCAAAACTTGTTTGGCTGGAAGATTCAATCTCTGTACAGAACAACAGATGCAACTGTTGATTTGGCTGTAAAACTATGGAATTAAATCTAAAAAATGAAGACTGCATATGAAAGATAGTCATCGCATAGGAGAAGCTATTCTTAATGTTGGATCAATGGTTCTTTAGCACAGCCCAGTCCTCGACTGGGCTGGACAAGAAGAATGTTTGGAGATTACAGAGGATGAGGTTCATTATACAAACTGATGATTTATGCAAATTTACCATTGACATAACAGTCAACAGTTAAATGGTAATCAAGAACAGAGATGGGTCAAGTTTTGTGCTAGTTGAAGATGGATTGTTGTGCTATAAGATAGGGATTTCAAATGGACTTACCCTAACAAATGAAAAATACTAGCCTTGGTTTAAGTTAAGGTTCAAGATGTAAACGCTGCTTCACGAATGTGGTTTAAATTTTATTGTAGGTTGGTTGAAATCCTAACTTCAGTTTTAAGTTAAGATTTGATCTATGAAAATTTCTTTTTTATCAAAAAATTTTGAGATAAGACCAGATGAAGGTGAGCAGGGTCATAGTTTTTCCTTTTTACGATTTGTGCTTGCTACTATCGGAAGATAGCACTTCCTCTAGATTGATTTGGCCGAGTTTTAAATCCACACACAGCGCAGCCAAGACGGTCCAACACTGTTTTGCTGAATGGGACAAACTAGGGGTCTGTTGTACCGTACCTCCAAAAGTTGCCACATCTTGGTAAAATTTAATATAAATATTATTCAAAAAAAAAAAAAACTAACATCACATCCACAAGATCAAAGGAAGAAAGGATCTTTTCTTACCAAAATAAAGCTTTTCCTAGCACAGGCTATGCACTCAATACCTCCAGCATCCAACAGAACGAATGTATGGAAAGAGACAATGCATCCACAGTGGATTTGCTGCATGAAGAGAACAAATCCTATCAAGATTCAGAGAAATTATTGTAACAGGAGAAGCATGAACTACAAAGTGTAGCATGACCATGTCTAATATAAAGGTTAAAAAAGTCCCAACAACATTGGAACTTCACACCAGCAACAAGGAAAAAGAAAATGTGCTCCTCACCTTTCCGCAAGACTCACAAGATCTCCATCCAGAAGAGTTGAGGTGAAAAGCGTCACAAAATTTGCCATCGTCATAAGCAGAACTGCATGAAATATTAATATACATCAGTTCCAATCAAAGCTATCAAATATCGAGATATTCAATGAACTATCGCTTGCATAAGGTAATGTGCAATAGATTTCATTGATCAAAAGATCTAATTCCATCATAAATTAATCAATTAGGATATTCAGCCAGGTTCTCAACAGTTGAGTTTTCTTCAACACTTAACAGCTAGGTCGAGTACTACTAAATACATAGTAATATGATTTCCTAGAGAACTTATTAAGTATTCTCCAACTCCTCTAAGTTAAATGAATCCAGACAAATACTAAAATATTCCTTTTGTGCATGAGTTGTTTGGTGATTACATCCAAGTCTTCTTGATTTTTATGATGTTTTGTTCCTTTGGCCATAACTTATGTTGCTCAAACCTTTCAAAATCCTTGTCCCATTCATATCGATCCAACACGATTTGGGTGTGGGGGGGATCCACAGTGAATTTGGTCAGCCAAACTTGGGTGCTTTGACTACACCCATGACCAAAAGTATAGATTGATTGGGTATTTGGTTTGATTATGGGTTTGTCTTCTTTTTTTAAGTACTAGAACAAATTGGTTGAATGAAATATCACGTTTTATAAATAATTTAATTATACTAGATTTAGCTTAATAACTTCAATAAATTGTCAAAAATACTTATATTTGTCATAATTTACACTTATTGTCTGTATCTTGACACTTGTATCCATACCCGAACTCAAGCAACATAGGTCAAACTATCCAAGAAACTTGCTATTGCTCTAGTAACCACCAAATTTTGGGTCAATGGAAATAGGCTCAAAAGAACTAAATATTTCGGAAAAGGTAAAGAAGACATTGAAAATATTATCTAGATACATGTGTTCTATCCCTTAAATTTAAAATTTTCAATGTCTCTGTATCTCTAGTTTGCTACTTACTCCAATATATCCTTGCGCATATTTTCAAAAATTCTTGTTCAATATTTTGCCAGGAAAAAAAACATAAAAATAAATGATGAAAATGTCAATGATCATCATCAACCAAAACAGAAGCAGAATGTCATATTCATACATCAGCATCCTCATAATTGTATAACATGAAACATAATAACGATACTATAGACCTGCAGTCCAAGTAACATTAGCTAAATTAAACGTTACGACAAAATACTTAAAGCATAACTTACAGACTCACTCTACATTCTCGATAACCATGGAAAAAAATGGTAGAAGGTTCCAAATAGAAACCCCAAGAAATATTAAATCTTGGTAATTAAAAAAACCGAAGTTATAATTTTTTACTCTTCACATATACTATAAGAAATAGTCAAATACTACGCAGCCTCAATTCCAAACTAGTTGGGGTCAATTGTATGAACTCTCTATAACCATTCATCTCCATTTAAGCATGTTCATTCAATTACTCAATAATTCACTAACTTGTTAAAAAATAGGTCAAAAATAGATTGTTGGAGTGTAAAATGCATCAATCAACTTATAATGGGGGTATTCTAGATAAAATATCACCTTTTCAGTAGATACATTCCATCTAAACTGTTTATATGTAATAAAAGGATAAAATCCTGATATTGTTACACATATCCTAGGTCAATTAACCCAAACAGAAGTAGAATGTTATATTCTTTCGTCAACATCCGTAAACCTAAAGCAGTGCAGTACAAGTAACATAAGCTAAACTAAGTGTTACGATAAAATACCTCACACATGCTCACTCAACATTCTCGATAACCAGGAGAAAAAATTGGTCAAAAGTACCAAATAAAAACCTCAAGAAATAATAAATCTTTGTAATAAATTACTATACTTAAAAACCAAAGATATAAACTTTTTATCCTTCACATTCACAAACAACTAATCAGGTCTCAATTCCAGTCAGTTATATGAAGTCTCTATAACCATTCATCTCCATTCACAAATTCTCACAAATTCATTAATGATTTGCCTTTTAGAAAGAGTCGAACAAAACAAAAATCAAAAATTCATAACTTGAATAGAGCGAAAAAAAAAAAAGTTTACCCGCAACGATCACATAGCTCAGCGAACTCGCCGGTGCGACGACGCCAACCTTTCCTCGTCTTTTCAACAAATTCCTTGCAGTTGCTGTTGAAGCAAACATTCCCTGAAGCCGCGGCGGACGACGCCATATCGGAGTTCACCTAACTCTAACACACACACACCAAAAAAAAACTTATACACCGCCCGAAATAAAAAAGGAACGAAAAGGAAAAGTTTTTTTTGGTTCAACAGGGAAAATTCTCGTTAGAGATAGCGAAAGAAGGGAAAGTGAAAGTTGAAACCCTAGAGAGATGAAGAATTCTAGAGAGAGAAAATGAAGTGACGGAGTGATTGATATATAGTTGCCATTAGAGAGAGCGAAAGAGGGTTTAATTTGCAGAGACTGAAAGATTTTAGAGAGAGAGTGAGTGAGGTGAAAGAGAAACATTGACGTGTGTATTGTGTTATATATATACACAATTCACTGTGTGTGTGTGTTTATTTGACGATCGTGCTTTTACTCATTGGAGGAAAATTCCACGTTATCTTAAAAGAGGTGTGAATTTACCATACTATACACACTTTTCACCTGAGTCCGAGTTGGCTTGACAATAGGATTACACTCACGTTCGAAATTTGAGAAAATTTGAGTTTTTAAAATTATGTCTAAACATGTATTTTGTATAATTTCTTTGTATCTGGTCAAAATTGGAAAAAAAAATTAAAGATAGACTTTTAAAATATCTGGTCAAATAAATATTTAAAGATATATATATTTGGTAAAAAAAATTAAAATTTTATGCCTGATTTAAATTTGAAAAAAAATAAAGATAAAATTGATTCAAGATATTTGGTCAAACAAATATTTAAAAATATTTATATATGGTAAAAATATTTAAGTTTTGTATCTGGTCTAAACTTGAAATAAATTAAAGATAGAATTTAAAATTGATTCAAGATATTTGATCAAAAAAATATGTAAAGATAATTTTATAAAAGCTATGACATAACGGAAGATAAATGAAAGGGTATTTTGGGAAATTTATGTTGTGTTTGGGCAAATATTAGAGTTCATTTATATGCACTAATATATTTTTCAATATTATTAACTACTCTTGTAATATAATTAATATTAATTAACTAATAAAGCCTAATAGCTTCAATGATTTTCTAAAAATGAAATTTTGTGTGTGTTTTACTAAATAATATGCCAAAATAATATATGAACCATATATGACATATTGCAATTTTTTATATTATTATTTTTCTGGATATATTCTCAATATTGTAGCTTTTCCAAATAAGTATTTTGTAAATATTGTTTTTTTCTAAAATAATCATATTCCTATAACTTATCAATTGGTATGTTTTGCAAATTTTATTTGGAATGAAGTTCAAACTTCTTCCATTTTCTATTTATAAAATAACCCTCCTAGATAATAATAATAAAAAATAAATATATATATATATATATGATTATCGAGTTTTTATTTATTTATATTGAACCTTACATTTATGTTCAATATATATTTATTGGTTGCTAGTGTGGCTTATTCCAATTTTAAAAATATAGTTGTTTTTTCTCCCTCTTTTTGTTGATGATTATTTAGCTCTATTTATGATTATCGAGTTTTTATTTATTTATATTGAACCGTATATTTATTGTTCAATATGTTAGTAGGTTTTTACATATATATTATATTGCATGTTGGAAGTTATGAATTCAGATAAACTCATAGTTGAAAGACTATATTCACCATGACAAAAGTTATGAATTCATATGATCTCATTTTGCCAAAAAACTATATTCCCCTCTAGTTATTATAAATAACATTAATTCTATAACTCGGAAGTATAACCGTTTGTGAAAAATTTAAGATTCTCACATAATGAAAATAACGTGCAAATGCGAATTATCATGAGAGTGAAATTTATCTAAAAACGTTTTCGATCTAGAGTTAAATTTTAAATATATCTCTATTCCTTAGGGGTATATGATCGCAATTTCATAACTACACTCTTAAGATATGTAACTAAACCTCTCAAGTTTACTAATTAATATTTGGGACGAGCGATGTCGAAAATAATTTTTTAGCAAGGGGTGATGCGTAACATGCATCATGCATATATACAAAAGAATATATATTACTATGGACATTAATTAATTAAAGATAAAAGTTATAAAATCTTAAAACTAACATATTTCTACGTATGCTCANTAACCTTAATCCAATTCTCTAAGTTGTGAACCTCTAAAGTCATTCATGCTTTTTTGTAGTGGACACTTTCACAAAATATACTAACACATATATCGTATAATGACTCTTCCCATCCAAGTCCATCTAATTTTTCCATATATTCTTCAAATGTAGGTGCACTATTTTTTTTAATCATCCTCTCATCAATTTCCAATTTAGACGAATAAGTTTTTTTCTTCCCCAAAACTTTTTTTTCCAGTTGAAACTGAAGATTGAGATTGAGAATTATTAAGAGCTCCATTATTTTGGTCACCAACTAGTTCAACAACAATAATATATTAGTGTTATCTCACAAACGGATTTGATGATCAAAAGTCTCAACAAAATTATTGGCCTAAGACAAAATTCTAATAAGAGACCTCAGATATGTATACATAGTTATTATTTTTTAATTATGAATAGCATTTTTTTCACTCAAAAACCTTGATGAACATCAATACACTAAAAATATTATTGCAACATCAATACACCCTAAGAAAATTATTAATATAAAAAAATACTTGTAAAGATTTTGAAAACTTACTAGTTCAAGAGGAAAAAAATGGTATTTGATTGAGAAAAGAGAGGAAGAAAGTTTGTAGTTGTGAGAGCAAAAGTCACGCAAAGATCGAGAGAGGCGATACAATATTATTTTATAACTTATTAAATAAGTCTGAATAGTATTAAGACTCTCTTGCAGATATAATCCGTTCAGACCTCTTCAGGTCCATTAAGAGGCTTTTTGAAAAAAGAAACAAATGGACGTAATGGGCTAAATCTGAAAAACCAACGGGGAAAATCACACGTGTACACTTTTTAAAAAATATTTACGATATTTGTCAACATTATTCTTTTAACCATATTTAACAATTTGGATGAATGACAGTATTGCTAAACGTTGTGAATGACAGCATTTTTTGCTAAATTTAAAGGAGCAAAATTGTTTTAAGTAAGTATTGCTAAAAGTTGATAAAAATGGTAATAAATTAGAAGTATACTTAAAAGTGGTAATTATTAAATAAAAGACCTTCACTTATGTAATTTTTCCAAAACGGCGAAAACACACTTAATGGACTGAATATGAATGATTAAGATTCAGACCTCCATTAAGTGCAAACAAATAAGGCCTAAGTGACTTTTGAACTACAAACATCTGACAGCAACGTTACATTATACCATAATGAATAATTTTTTCACTAATATAAATTGACAAAGAAACTCCCTCTAACCAAAACATTATATTCATGACCAAAAAATCAAAGGTAAGAACCAAAAAATCTAAAGACCAAAGATCAATATTCATGAAATATATAGATGAAAATTAAATGACATAAAAAACGAGCAAGCCAGCACGCTAGCAAACAACAGATCATTTAACTATTTCTGCTCAATTAGAATCAAGGTTAGCTTTCTTCGCGTTCCACAAGAATGGAAGAACGACAACTACTACATTGCCTCAAGCCCTCAACCCCAAGCTTGCTGTAGATGAAGTGCAAAGTAAGAGAAACGTTGTCCAGCTGAGACCACCAAAAGCCCTCAAAACAAAGTTCAGAAGCAATAACCATGAAAAATATTGGTATACATTCTTATAATCCTTCATTTTACTGACATCTTTCTATACAGAATCCACCAGTCAGAACTAGTTTCTCTCTCTGTAAATACATTGAATCACATAAAAGTTACTAATTGATAGGAGAAAATACAGTAGCCAACCCTTGATCTACTTTGATATGGAGCTTGTCGTAGGTCATCAATGTTTTCTGATCACACTTGTAAGTTCCTTTACCTCTGGCAAGGACCTCACCGTCTACATCAATAATCCCTTCCTTGTTTGGGTCATCTGCTCGTGGACCAGGCTCTAAAGCGAAAGCCTTTACCTGTGGTTGTTATAGATCAATGAGAAGCATTTAGGTTAAATCCTAATGAATTCATGCAACTAGTCTTTAATTTCAAAAGTTGACTTCTTTCAAATTTTAACACATCAAATGTGAATATGCATGGGATAAAGGTTAGGGGATTGTATTGCTGATTGTTCAGACAAAGGGGTGCCAATGTGTAATTCAGCTGCTACAAAACCAAAACCTATTTGGTCAAGGAACTACACTAGAGTCTGATTGTACTACTAGACAACAGGGAGACAAAACAAACATTGGATTTAGAAACTTTCAAAACAATGAACAGGAAAATTTAGGTCTTATTATAATAAGCAACAGCAAAATGCATTTCAAGAATTGTTCCAAAATATCTTTTTTATAAAAAAACGAGACAAGAACTTGCATAACCGAGCTGACTTAGAAACTAAGACAATAAATCTACCTTCAAGTACAAGACATGTGGTGATCTAACATGACCACCTTTGTTCATCTCGCCCATCAGTGTTGCCAAGGATATTTTTGGGCAATCCTTCATCACAATCAAGTCCAAGTAACCATCTGAAAACTGTATATGAGGCAGAGAAGATGAAGTGAGAATTCAAAATATGACAAACCCAGGACAGTTGCAGTTGAAGTACCCACAGCGTAGAGCTTCTAAAGAGAGAATAAATGGAAAGTAAAGCTTAGTACATTGATCTGCAAGTGTTGGCCTTTTATAGTAAGGGATTGGACTTCAAGTTAAAAAAAACAATTGTAAGGTTTTAGACATGTTCCTTCAGCAATGACACTATAATGAAACCATTTATTGCAGAAAATCCTACACATAAATGTGTTTATGTTTAGGAGAGAGTAAAAGAAGAAAACTACTTAAATTAAGTTATAACCAGCATGAGTCTTAGTCTAAGAAGAGGATCTTCACCTCTAGAACATAAAATCATTTAATCAGAGAAGTCTACCCCGTATTTTGGCCCGTGTTGTAGGAAATAAGGAGCCTACTTTTAGCATACAGAAAGAAACTTGCCTTCGGCTATTAAGTCGAAACATTTGTCTTTGTATTTATATTCAAAATGTAGCAAGCAACTGACTGATGAACTCCTTTGCTTACTTATCCTAAGAAAAGCATAATAGAATGAAGATCCCCCAAGAATTCAGTGGAAGCAGGAAAGCTTTAACATGTAGCATATGCACTTTCGAAAGCTTCAGCATCAGTTTATACATTTTTAAAGCTCCAAAATTAGAGGCTTTTTTGCACAGGTCATTGACCAAGATCCAGAAAGGATAGTTAGTTTTTCTACTTCCCTCGTGATAAATTCAAGTTCTTTATCCATATTCTAAGAGTGAAATGTCTGTGCCAGATTTTGCACATGATTTCCTTACTTCTTTCTCTATAAAATCTAAATCTGCTAGGCTAGACTCCAAGTTTGTAACCTTTTATAAAAGTAAAGACAGATGTGGAAAGTTTTGAAAAGTAGGATCAGCTTGAAAACTAGCTACTAAAAAGTAAAAACTGTAATTTTCTGAGAAGAGAAGGATATCTTTTTGGCTAGCTTACCCGGGTAAAGAAATAAGGAAATCAAAACATAAGATTCTAAGAAGAAAATACATACAACAAATCCTTTCCACGGCTTTTAAAGATCAACTCTCTTTCTTAGTAAGAAAAAGCATTTTCTAATCTTATTTACCTTCCATTTTCTGTTTATAAATTCAAGATCTAGACAAAGTAAAGTACACCTTCGCAATTATTATTCAATCTGTTCCTGACCAAGGATATCATCACTTTCTCCCTGAAAAAAAAGTAGAACTGAAAAGCTATGCTGCATTGTTCAGTGATTGTTTTTTGGAAGTATCACATTGCTAATCGAGCTGAAAAATAGTATAAGTAACTTTAGGATCAGAAATTCAGAAACAGGAAACCGTTGGAAAAAAATTGGCATGGAAGAAGCAGACACACACGGTTAAAAATCAGCCATTTTAAAGGAAACTCCTGTCTTTAAGTACTAAGAAATAAGCCCTAAACGTTGTGTATGGTCACAACAAAAAGAAAGATCTGCTCCAAATTCAAACTATAAATTACAGAAGCCGTTCTATCTGGTATACTTTTAAAGTAGCACCAAGAGAAGTTAGATCAAATTTTATGAGGCAACCTTCACATTGTGTCCAAAGAAACTCAAACCAACCTTGGCATCAGGTGCTGCCAGAACATCTTCACCTCCCCAAGGTACATTATGAAGCCAGATTGAGACAAAAGGCCCCTCAATCTTGCGGTTGAAACCCTTCATGTCAAAAGTGGGACCACAATAGCCATCTTGCATAACCCAATTCGAGTTAAGCTCATCAATTTCACCTCCAAGTTCATTTGGTTCTCCAAAATTTTCAAACCCTGGTGCAGCCACAAATTTGATACAGCCATGATACTTTCTAAGACAAAATATCCGCTGTATTGCCTGGACCAACAACATGAGACTAGCAATTAAAAAGCAAGCCATGATGCTTCAATAGCCATAAATTAGATTCCCTCTGTATTTTAGAACCATGAATCATGTAATCAACTGAAGAGGCATTCAACTTTATCTTTTCTTTCTTTCTTTTTTTTCTCCTGGGAAAAGATAGGATGGAAGGGGGGTGGAATTAGTGTCCATGAAGAACGGTTCAGGTACACAAAGTATTGGCAAATTTCTGGGTCAGTGAATCTCGAATATTGTAATGAGACCAAACCTTCCAAAGAACGAGAAGGAGCAAGGTGCAAAAAGAGAGGAGGGAGAGAGAGAGAGAGAGAGAAAGATCAAGGAATGAAGTTCTACAGCAAGCAGAAACTTTGTACATAAATCCAGTGAGGAAATATGGACGTACAACGTTTTTTTGAAACAGGTAACATAGTTGTATATTAATAACAAACTACACAAATGGTGTAAGTTCTGATACTGAAATCTAAGAAAAATACATATTAGAGGAAATAGATTTAGAACATACATAAAAATCCATTCGAGCACTACCCATCCACCTATACTTCTCAGACTCTATATCTATATCAGCTATAAGACCTGAAAGACAACGAGTCCTGTCAGATAGTTTAGTATGATATTTCAATTTGCAAACAATAAGTGCATCACATTGCATTAAATGAAACAAAAAAGGAATCAAAACCACCAGAGCCAATGTCAGATATACATACCCCAGGCAAGCATCAGCACGCTGAAATATTTTTTCTGCCCCTGTAAAACTGTAGCTACATCTAGTGATCTCTTGTGCCCTGCCATGGACCAAACATGCATAGATATAAAAATCTTCTTTCATTCAACAAGAATAGTAATGCAATTGAAACTTCAGTTCAGGAATACACATTTTTGTTTAAAAGGATATTTACCTCTAATTATAGCAAGAGTTGCATTAAATGCAGTACAAGATTCACCAACAGAATCTAGAAGAGACTTGGCCATCCCATTTGAAGTTCCTGCATTAGCATACACAAAAATGCAATTATAGAACAGTAGAAGAAAGTAAATAACAGCTTCCATGTGCAAAAATGTTTGTAAGAAGTTACAAACCAAACTATGTATATTATACTGTATAAGAAGTTACAGATCAAACTATGTATACTGTATATAAGAAACCAGATCAGCACTTCAGTCTAATTTCTGAAAGTCGTGTCAAGTCACATGTGTTTCACCACCTCGTTCCCTTGACCACCTTTTAGAAATTAGACGAAAGTGCTTATCTGGTAGTTTAGCATACTATAGGTATAACAATGTGAACAAAAGCTTAATGTGACAACCAAAATAATGTATATCAAGCACCACAATAAAAGCTTAGCAAAATATACAAACCCGCTTAGTGTCTACTTAAGGCAAGCACCAGCAAGAGAAGAAAATATACCTGCGGGTATTACTCCAAGAGGCATCTTTATTGCAGAACTCCAATCCTCCCTTTCAAGCAGTCCATTCACTACCTACTAAAAATTGTAAAACATGAAAGTAAGAGGATCACTAGTTGGTTATCATCCATTTACTCTTTTTGATCAGGAAAACTTTATTATAAGTGCCCAAGAGGAATCGAACCCTCTGGTTATCATTCTTTTACAACAATAAATAATAAGCACCAAAAATCTTAAAGATAGAGCCCTCAGGGCACAGACCTTCTAGAACGCAGGATTAATGAAGAACAGAGGTGTTTGTACCCTTGTTGTGGCTACCACCAATATCAGTGGAGCAACTTTGAAGTTGTTCCAGGACTCGCCTCTAAGAAACGTCAAGTTTTCAACTACATCGGCGCAATATACTTTTTTTCTCTTTTTTTTTTTCTTTTGTGGGTGGGGGGAATAAACCTCTGTGCTTCTCTTTTTGTATGCATTTCAGATGTTGAAGCACGAGAACAAGATAGCTACATATAAGCACTCTGAAGTTTAGGAATAAACACCATCAATTTATCTTTTGATTAATTTTCATTTAACCATGATATTTATGAATTTATTTCTTCGCATTCAGCAACTCCTTTCAGCAGTTTCATGTTCGAAGTGAAGCTGGGTAAAAGTCAGGAAGAGCCGCTGGTAAAGGAGTAAGTTTTATATAGCAGTTATCCCACTGTAAGTTCATCTTTGATAACTTTAAATCAGAATATATAATATATAAACTGAAATATCTTGATTTTTACATCATGAAAGCACAACATTCCAGTCAACAAACAAGTTACGTATTCCATGATCAAATATATGACAAAAGTAGTCGTACTGCAGAATTTTTCAAGTTTGGACTGTAGGAAAGGGAAACAACACTAGTTCAGACAGAAGATAACAGAAACAAAAATAGACATGCCAACCTACCTCAACCAAAATTCCGTCACCACTGACACAAAGAACTCCATCATATCCCATAACATCCAATGAATGAGCAACTTCCTTCGCATGTAATCGATATTTAGTTTCTGAGAGTGGAACATTAAAAGGCAAGATTAACGACACAACAAGAATCACTGAACAACCACTTGCTACACATGAATAAGAATATTTAATATTGCAAACCTTGCAGTGTGTAGTGAATATTTGCATCATCGAGCAGGGGCTTCACATCGTCACTAAATACTTTGGGTGCAGATCGGCTTCCTCCATATGGATTCAGAAGTACAAAAAGTCTCTTAGGACGACCTAAAATTCCATGATGTCAATTGTCAAGTATCCCATGTGGTTAAAAGCACAACATCATTTTACGCAAGAAGTGAAGCAAAGCATACCAAAAATCAAAAGTGCTTCTTACTTCCAAGTCAAAGCAACTTATCTCAAGAAAACTTAGGTTTAAGGACAAAAAAAAGCAAGCAGCGCTCATTTGCTTTAACTTTTCTTCTCTGTTACACAATATATGCTAGTAGGACATGCCATATTCATGTTCTATCACACATCGTATCAAGACTTGATACAAATGAGAACAAAATTCTTTAATTTGAAAGAAAGAACTTCGTAGCTGATTAACTTGTTGAATTTCTGATGCTAAATTATTGTACTCACATAATACCAGAAAATCCTTTTTTTTTCTCACTTAAAGCCACATGTGCCTTTTAATCTATATTGTGTACTTCTCTCTCAAGATAAATGTATCACAGAACAAAAAGACAATGACTGCTTATTGCTGAAGAGATGACGACAACAACATCCTAAGAAGAACAAACCAAGATAATCTTGCTTATTAAAGCAGCCTGATATTATCAGGAAGTCTAACCAAATATTACCTCAAACAAACGCACACCGCCTAACAGACACGCGAAGTGGTATGATTTAGAAAAGTAAAAGAAAAATAATTTAAACAAAGAACAAATATAACAAGAAGCAAGCATCTGGTCATGCATTCCAACATAAATAAAGTACATGCTTTTCATTCCATTTTTATCTGTTCCCAAAACACACAGCTTCAGGCTGTGCGCTAGACATTACTAGCCCCGGTGAACACTGCCATACCGGACTTTTAAGTACCCCACATCAGCACTTTGTAGTAAGATGTTGGACTTGCAATGGACCATAACAATTTAACTCACTCGTACATAATTCCACCAAATCACTATTCACACATTATAAAAGAATCGGAGTAATAAAAAACATGAATTAACATCATCACGGTTTCTATTAAAAGGAAATGTTGGTGAAATCCATATTCAACAGTTCAAAATCATTGTGTATATAATAGTACAGCAATCCTCGAAAACATAATGAAATAGTTACCGAGTGAGTCGATGACTGATTGGAGTCGCTGATTCCAAAGCCGAAGAGAATCCTCAGATAATGGCTCAAAAGTGAAAGTCTTCCTCATCGGAGCTCCTACATTACCGGGGCAGCAAATTCCAGGTCCACTCTCAATGACGGCATTGATTTTGATCCGAGAACCTTCGACGGTGAAGCCGAGGACATCTTTCGCAATTGACAAACACCGGTCAGGCCATCGGAGTTTTCCTCCGGTAGTGAGAGTCATCGGAACTACATTGCCACTGATTTGAACCCGGTCAGATAGAAGAGGAGCTCCGGCGTCCGTCGGATCCATTGTTAATATCTCGGTTTCCGTCAGGCGCATCGATTTATTATAAGGTGGAGAACCCGGTTGAGTAGCATAGCGAGAAATAAGTAAGGAATGTCGTTATCTTTGTATTCCGTGATCGGCAAATATTAGTTGCTGCAACTTCAAGTCAGACATAAGTTGTGTCAAAAGGCCCAAAAATTGAGATTACTCTTCGTCTCTTTTGACGGTCGATACGTACAGATCAAATCATTTTAGGTGATTCTTAATTTTTTAACGTGTGTTATTTGTATTTTTCGTTGAATAATCAAATCTAACTCCATCTCAATCTTACTATGGTTGTTATGCGTTGTTTTGTAATTTATCTTATTGTATTGTATTGTATTGTATTATATTATACTGTATTATTTTAATGAATACAATATTTGGATATGCTATATCGTTCTCTGTCATTATATAATGTCACGCATCTATAATTTGAATGATAAACTTACAAGAAAAGTAGAGTACAAGATAGATATACTATGAAAAGGTAAGGTAAAAGATGAAATACAATTATTAAATACTTCTTGTGTCCATAATTACTTGACTACTTTTGAATTGACACGCATATTAAGAAAATAATGATTGACATAGTAAGTTTATTATTTTACTCCTATTAATTATGAAGTAGATGAATTAAAAACTTCAAATTTTCAAAAAGTTCCACCTTTTTCAAAGTAATTAATTAAGGGTATAATAGGTAAAAAAAATTATCCTTTCTTGATTTGTCAAAATGGACAAGTATTTAGGGACAACTAAAAAAGAAAAAGTGGACAAATTATTAGGGACAGATGGAGTAATAAATAAAGATCAAATAAGAAGAAAATATTAAGATAATGACATGATCACACCAAAACGATCGTTCCATAAAATGAGTCTCTTCATTATTACTTAACGATGGATTTAAATGATATGATAGAATACAATTTAAGTAACAATCAAAACAAGCATTGTATTTAAAATAACAATACAATACAACCATCCAAACAAGGTGTTTAAACTAGTTAGTGTTGGTTATATAAATCTTTTGTATCCATTTCTCTTGAAAAACAATTCATTCCAATACTATATTGTAACACCCCGACTTTTAAAAACGTCTAAATTAACTCGTATCTTCGTGGAAAGACAAAGAGGGTGAGTAATAAATTAAAAATGATGTGTTATGTGATATTTTAAGTGTTCAAGTGTGGTATCTCAAGTTTTGAAGCTAGGTAAGTGATAAAATAAAAGTTGGTGAAAGTTACCGTAAATTCCTTTTTAAAGATTTGTCTGAAATTTGAGTCAAATGTCTCGAACGTTTTCTCCTAATCTATTAAGAGTTATGGTCCCCGCAAACTATGAAATCGAAGGTTTACGAGTCTAGTTTCCAACGCATCAAACCATTCGTTCATACGACTTCAGAATAGAGAGATATTCGCATTTTCGTGGGACTGCGCAAGCAGGCACGTGAGGTAGGGCCCTGAGTCGGTGGAATGTTACATATATCTTCTCCTTCGACTTTTTTCACCATTTTTAAGCTGAAAATCAGAGAAATTAGAGAAACCCATTTCTAGGATCAAGTGAAATATAGATTTTCTCGACTTAACTCCTTGACAAAAGTTGTTCTATGCGTTGGGCTCATCATCGTGGTATAATTTGTTTTATCGATTGCGTAGCATATCACATTTTAGTGTTGGGACAACAAGGGTTTGGTATATTTGAAGGTTTTGAAGCGTATTACGACCTTAAGATCGAGGTAAGACCCTTCTTTCATCGACTCTAGCTTTTATAAGCAGCAAATAACAATTTGCGACGGAAATACATATATTTTATCGTATTGTCATGATATCTTTTTATTTTTGTGTGTTGATTATGGTCCTACCTTGTTGTAATATCGAGGAAGTATTGAGTAAAAGTCATTAGGCCATGTGAATTTAGCGAAAAAGGTATGTTAAGGCTATTCCCTACTTACAACATGTTTCTTTAAAGTTTAGAATCAATGTATTTGGGTTGTTATCCTTGATATACTTGTAGCCGTGATTGTTGATTGTTGATTGTTAGCTGCTCAAGTTGTTATAATTCTCCCTTGTCTGGATTCTTATTCAATTAGTGGTGTCCCTTTGTTGGACACGACTTAGAGGCTATTTGTATAGGTTGCTTATAACTAAATTGCTCGCCTTTAGCGGTTGGATTGTTATTATTGTCGTTGGGGCTATTGTGGTTAGTTGCAGGAATGTGATCTATGCCTAGAAAGGCTATGTTCTGCCTACAGGGCTATATGGATGCCTAACAGGGCTATGAGTTGCCTACAGGGCAATATTGACGCCTAAGAAGGCTATGTGCTTCCTACAGGACCATGTTGTTGCCTAAGAGGTCTATGAGTTGTCTATAAACTATGTTGATGCCTAAGGGAGCTATGTTCTACCTAAGGGGCTATATTAATGCCTAAGAGGGCTATGTGACTGCCTACGGGGCTAGGGGACTACTGATAGGGGTATATAGGCTGAATGGCACCTTCCGGGCTTATGGGGGCCTGGGTAGGTGGTCTTGTGTGCTGTTTGTACCTGCCGAGCTTATGGGGGCTTGGTTAGGTTGTTGTTTTATTATTTTTGATAAGTTTAGATTTAGGAGTAGGTCAGTACACTTATCTTAGCCTTGATTTATTTATTGGATTATTCTAGTATATCAGGATACCTCATCATAGTCTATTGCCTTTCATACTCTGTACATTATTTTATACTGACGCTCCATGGCCTTGGGGACGCTGCATTCATGCATGCAGGTCCTGACAGACGACTGAGTAGACCTCCTCAGCAGCAGGATTGACTTTTATCTGGTTGGCTAGTCCCTTTCCTCCGGAGCTGCCAAAGTTGGGAGGTTTGTTACCTTTTGTTGTATATATCTTTCTGGGTAGGCTGGGGCCCTGTCCCGCCAATCTTTACTACTCTTAGAGGCTTGCATACTAGTGTGTGGGGTTTATAGCTACGTTATGGCCATGCTGACCTATGTTGTTGGTTTGTGGAAGCTTGTGAGTTGTTTGATGTATGTATTGATATATACCTGTTTTTAGTTTTGGTATAGATATCACGGTGGCCTCGACGGCCCAATTAGGACTTCTGTGCTAGTTGACTATTTATTTATACTAGTATTCGTACCCGCGCGTTGTGCGGAAATTTTAAAATTAAAATAATTTATAAAATTTATTATTCACTTATTAATTTATTTTTAAAAGTAATTATAGTAATACATTATACTATTTATATGATCATAGTAACCTAACGTATACATAACTATATTTGTTATAATATTATTGTAATAGCTTTAATCAAATACGTTTTTAGTTTACAATATATTTCTGTTGAACTATTAATAAAATCATTATTTTTTTGACGAAAAATAATCAAATTCTAACTTTCCACATAAAATGTTTAATACTATAAGAATAAAGACAAATTTAAATATTTTACATATGTATAATTCAAAACCACAAGTTTCAAAAATATTTTTTTATTGATTTTAATTCGAGTTAAACTATTAATGGACATTTAATTAACTTACAATAATTAATAATTATTTAATATTAGTATAAACATGAAAAAAAAAAACTAATACATAATTCATAAATGCATTTATATTTATTGAAATTAATTAAATACACATATTGAAACAATTGTTTGATCTTATATATAAGTGACTATTCAATAAAGAATTTTGATAAGTTATATTTTATTTATGCACTATAAATAACTCAACAAACTATACACAGTAAAAAAAACAGAAAAATGCTATATAAATCTGTAATTTATTTTTACAATAAAAAGTAGTTAAATGATCTCAATTACAATATCTGAATAAACTTTATTTTATTTTTTAAAAACAAAAAACACACGTTAGATATATATAAAAAATAAAGTTAATGTGTCTACAAAAAAACAATCAATTTTTTTTTTAAGATCATGTGATGTGTTTAATAAGATTTTGACCTTATCGATAAATGCATAATTACTTATCAAACGAAAACAATAGGGTTATAGAGAATAACATGAATTCTATGTTGAATTTTTCTTCCTTCAAAATATGTGATCTTTTATAACTCCTTTTTTTATTTCCTTCAAACATTATTTGTCTTAATATGAGTATCAATGTTTAAAAATTTTAAATCATAGAGTTACCACTATAAATTTCCAAAAAGTGTTCCTATCATATCACTTGAGATAGTATTTTAGGAAAAAAGATTAGTATATCCATTTTCAATTAAAAAAATTATATCATGAAGGCAATATCTTATCGGGGTCATAGAAATTACAATCATATGCTATTATTTGATCGATAAACGATATTTTATATTTCTATAAGTTGCAAATATTCATCTCAATTTCAACCAAAATGTCTAATGATATCTTGAGAATTATTTATGTTTTGCTTATATATAGAATTACGAAAGTAACAATAATGGTGACAACCTGCCTATATATTTCTATGTTACAATTTTACGATTTCACATATATTAAGTGTGTTTAATATGCTATTGAATAGAATTTTATAACTTATATTGTCGTAATTTCAAAAGAATATGTTAATTATTTTAATAGAAAATACTCATTTAATAACATAAACTTGTATCAATATAAAGTTACACAATTAAATACATATGCATTTGAATTTTTAATTTATTTCATCATAATTGATTAAATACATGATTTATTTATTTTTTGCAATTCATTTTATTTAAAAAAAGTTTATTGTTGATAACTTCTACCAATCTAACTATTAGATTTATAGTTTTTTCAACCATGCATATTTATTGCACATAAATCAATAGATCATATTCAAAATCCATAATTATTATATTATTTATTTATCATATTCAAAAGGTAAACATCATATTTAACTAATCTCTTTATTTATCTTGTCTTAATTTAAATTAAGAAAATAATATGTGGATTTATATATACTATTTTATTTCTGAAATTAAATTAAATATTAAATAAATGCATAATAAATAAGAAAAAAATGGTAAAATTACAATTTTTAATAGTTCAAGCCCTCCAACAACCTTCTCTCTTATCTTCCTAATCATGCCGTCATGCAGTTATTGCTGCTCCACTAATCCTTATCCATCATAATTATAGTAGTCATTTACTTGATCTTCATTTTTCCGTGATAGCTTATTAAAAATTCAACATAAATAATTTGATTTGATAATTGTGCGTTGTGTGAATATTTTTAAATGTTATAATTTATAAATTAAAAATAATTTATAAAATTCAATATTCACTTGTTAATTTATGGAATGAAGAATTGTCGAAAGCATCAAATTTAAAGGGGTCTTCTTTCTAATCCGAAGTGTTGTTATACTTGCATGATCTTTTAGTAGCAAATGAACCATGGAAAAGAAGCAAACACAGTAGCAAAAGCAACAGCAGAAGTAGGAGAAACCTGAAAAAGAACAACACAAACACTCCACCCATAGAATAATGTTCAAATATATTGTAAAAACTAACTTGAAATGGGAGAAATCTATGAATTGAACTGGTACTTTGCATGCCGATTAATAATATTGAACCCATGGCTTCTTATTCAATTTTAAAAAAATAACTGCAAGTTTTTAAAATTAAAAATTGAGGATAACTGCATGCAACCGTTATTTTAGATAATTAGTATTTTTTCGATTTTTTTCTTCTTTTTTTTGCAACTTTTATTTTTAGTTTTGGATTTTAAATTAATTTTGATAATTCATAAATTATATTCGATTTCTCCTATTGTATAGACATATAGATATTACATAAATGATGAATTTAAAAGAAACTTCTAAATGTGGGTTTATAATTTGAGGATATGTAATTAGATGTTAATTTTAAATAATAAAGTTTAATTAATTTAAAATATTTATCCAAAAAAAAAAAGGAATCGCTCACAGACACACACGTCACATTACTATATTTAAAATTATTGATTGATATTTATTTATTATTGATTATTTAAAATTTAAAATTCTAAAAATTTGTGGTAATGACATGTGCCATTTTTTCTTCTCCTTTTATATATATAGATAGATTTAAAATTATTGATTGATATTTATTTATTATTGATTATTTAAAATTTAAAATTCTAAATATTTGTGGTAATGACATGTGCCATTTTTTCTTCTCCTTTTATATATAGATAGATTATCTCTTGGGAGTAGTTGTTTCTTTTATAGATCAGTTGACAGGGGTCTTGCCGGCGATTGCTTAGTTTTAAGCCGAGATATACTTGTTTGATTTCTTGATTGCGTGTAGCTGTCATGCGCTAGTAGCAAATAGTTCAGCAGGGTCGGCTCGGGCTTGAGTTTTGGCATTAGGAGCCAGTTGCGCCCCTCGAGTTTGGGGCGTGACATATATAACTCATTCTTACTATCAAATTAAGTAAATGTTTGGAGATGCGATATAAAATTGTGAGATTAAATCAATGTTTAAACATGTGATTTCATGCTAATTTCATATCATGAGATGAAATCTTAAATTCTCCAAAAATCATGATTTGAGAATTTCAAATCATGATTTGAGATTTTTCAAATACAAAAATTGACCCACAAGTTTATATTTTGTAAAAACAATTTCACTTATATATCTACTAATAATTTATTTCATATTAAATAAAATTTATAATTCATATCATTACTTTTAAAACCATTTATATCTCATAAAATGATTATTCTCACAAACATGAATTTATTATTACTTCAAACTAGTTTCTACTTTACCATTTATATATATTCATTATCTTTTATCAAATATATTAACCAATCAAATTGACCAACAAATGATTCAAAATAACAATGTTGGTTCGTCTTCTCAGTCATATGAACGAGAAATGCAAGTTCAACGTGCAAATAATGTTTGTACTATGTGGGAGGACTATATTAAATACTAGTACACCATAACTTATATATGATTAATTTTTTTTATTGAATTAAAGCTTGATCAATAAATATTGTATTTTAAAAAAAATATTTGTGATAGTGTATTATAGGATATTATAAACTTTTGCGTATTTGGTNAGTTATGTTGGGATTAGTTATGATGGGATAAGTTGTGTTGAGATTATTTTTTATTGAGTGTTTGGTTTGTTGTATTCAAAATAATAAATTTTAAGAATAATTTATTTGTTTACAAAAATGCCCCTCATTAATGTAAAAAGTGATAGAACAAAAGGGTTGAAAGAGACATTTTTGTCATTTACCTATTTTATCCCGGGATAAGTTATCCCGGGATTACTATACCACCCAAGGAGAGGGATAACTTATCCCGGTACTAATTATTAATCCCAGGATAAGTTATCCCGAACTTGCCAACCAAACAACAATATAAGCGGTACTATAATTTAATCCCGGGACTATTTGGTACTATCCCTCACACCAAACGACCCCTAAAAGTGTACTGGAAAATTTGAGGAGACCAAATGTTCCACAAGTACTTCATATATAGGGAAGGGACAAAGAAAAATAGCTTATCTTTTAGGAGTAGTTAGAAAACATGTGTAACTGACTTTTTTTTAAAGACGAAAATACATAGATATATCTTTTAATTTGGTTTTAATTGACATAAATATCCTTCAATTATGAGTGTGCATAAATAGATATTTAATTTTGTATAAAATTAAACAAATAAACACACACGTCCTACATGACACAATACATGTAAGACCCAAAATAGTCATATAACATAAATATTTAAGTGTTTATTTGTGCGCATCTAAAACTAAAGCCTTGAAGGTTATAAATATCAGCTAAAGACAAATTGAAGGACATATTATGTAGTATACCAAAAAAATTACATGAAGAAGTAAAACAAGTCTCTTGTATTTTTTTTAATATGAATTTAAATTTAATCCGAGTTCAATAATCGAATAATGATTGCGCGTGGGGATAGTGAGATTGGCAACTTCTGCCAGGCTGCCTAAGCTAACTGTAGTAATGTAACTAACTAATAATTGCAAACTACTGTATGTATATATTCCATGTCACATTTATTTATATTTTTTTTACACCAATTGGAATATATAGACTATAGACTATAGTGTATGAGGAGAAAAGGAATCTTTAATACAGAAAATAGAATGCAATAATTAAAAGGCTAAATCACGTGGGTGGGATCCTATAATTATGACTAATTGTCTGTTTAGTCATTAAACCAACGACCACGATCAACCCTTACCGCCGTCCACTCCTTAATTAATTATACCCGCCAATACATAATACATTACCACTGCTTAACCATGTGCATACTTTCTCCTTTTTCTTATTCATTTGCCCTTTTCCTTTTTCACTCACGTAATGATAAAATCTACGTATACTCTATTTTTATCAGATTATTATGGTAATCTAAAATATGCTATAATGACTTTTGTTAAAATTGAGGCATTTTCTTCTTAAAAGGTTTCTTATTAATCTAAAATCTCGTATGTTTCTATCTTTTTAATTATCTAAAATTTAAAATAAAAAGGATAAACACATTTTAAATATCACCATTTGTCAACATCAATTTCACTATTTGTGGATACTTCCAACCTAGCTAAAATCTGGGCTTTAAATTTAATATTATTATACTACTTTATTATATTACACACTAACTCTAATTAATTGACCACTAGGTCAACAACATTTGTTTAGGGTAAAAAATGAGATTGGATATAATAATATCATTGATCGACAATTATTATTATTGTTATTATATTATTTCTAGTTTCATCACTTTTGATGGTGGACCATTGCACTACCCTTAATGCATAAATTTCTCCAATTATTATTTAAAAAAGGATAAGGGTCTGAAAAATATCTCAATTTTGACCGAAATTATTGTTACGATATCAAACTTTAATGAGGACCTATTACCCCCCAGACTATTTAATACCGTATTTTAAACATATATATTTGCCCACGTGAACATAAACAATAATGCATAATTATAAATAGTAACGTGTCCACGTGGGCACATATATACCTTTAAAATACACTATTAAATAGTTTAGGGGGTAAAAAAACACTATTAAATAGTTCAGGGGGTAAAAAATACACTATTAAATAGTTTGGTATCATAACAACAATTTCGGCCAAAGTTGAGTTATTTTCCAGACCCTTGTCCCTTTAAAAATTAGGACCTAACTATGATTAAAATCTCAGAAGCATACATTAACTAAATTAAAGTCTTATCACTTTCTTAAACTTTTGTTTTTGTAATTTTGTACACCTTTTTGACTTACTTGGCATCTAAACATCTCCGTCAACTATGTGGAGTCAGGGAGTGTACCATGTAAGCCAAAAAGTATATAAATTACAAAAAAAATAAGTTTGAGATAATAAAACCTTAATTTAGTTAAGTCTTTAAAATTTTGATCATAATTTATAAGGTACTTGTACCTTATTCCAATAAATTACTAAGACCGATTGCTTAGTTGCCTTATGATCGAGACGGCCTATGTTTAAGAAAAAGAAAAAAAAGGAAGAGGTGAAGTAGGGATAATTTAAATTGAAAAGGACAAAATGGAGAGTCCAAAAATAAGCGCGTGAAATAAAAAGGCACGCGTGGGATATATATATATATATATAATATAGTATAGATGCAGTGTACAAAGACAAAAAGGAAAAAAAGAGGAAGCCATCAAAATAGAAACATTCATAGAATGATACTTCCATGAACTTTCCCAGAAACATCTCTTCATCTTCTTTCTTCTTTCAATTTTTTCCCGCTTTCCCTTTTTTCGCTCTTTTTTCTCACTTTCTTGTATCCACTGAGAAAAAAACAAGAAAGTTTTGAGTCTCACTATACGAACAGTTGAATAATTAAACAAAGAAAAAGAAAGGAAGTTTAGATCAGATCTGAAAATTTGAAGAAGAGGAGTGTTTAATAGTCAAAGAAAATGCAGACAAGGTATATGGAAAAACGTGTTTTGGATCCAAGTAGTAGTGAGGAAGGTCAACCTGATAGGAAAAGACCTGCTCTTGCAAGGTAATTTGATTAAAAAAAATGTTTTTTTTAAAAATTTTTGTTAAGGGGTGGTTTTTTTTTTCTTTAGTTGTTTATTTCTTGTTGCAAATTTTAGTACTGAACAGTGCAATTGGGTTGTTTGAGTAATTGGTTATTATGTAAGGTTTTGCTGGGAATTTGAGTTGGTTTGAAGAAATTGTAGAGTTTTTAGTGAGGGTATTGCAAGAATTGTTGTGGAAAGGGGAGAATGGTGATTCTGTTTTGTGGGGTCGTGGTGAATTAAAATTTTTAGTAAGAAAAATGTGATCTTGATGAATTGTGTGTGAGGAATGAGGTGTTGTCATCAAGATCCTTGGAGAGAAGAGAGTGGGAGCTTTGTTTTCTGGTTGTTTGGTGTTGACTGCAAGTGAAGGAAGTTTTTTGATTGAATCTGGCTTGATAATTAGCTTGCTCTTTGTTTTGGTTTATGAGAGAAAATTGAGTCTCGTGCTTTGTCATAACTACAAGCAATCTACTATTTGATCAGCTATGGCACAGAATGAGAAGAGATTTGTAGTGGTTAATTCATGATTCCTTTTTAAGAATTTGTGTCATTTGAGGAGGTGAGTTGAAGGATTTTGATCATGTTGCAAATAGCTTGCAATGAATAACATTACATGACTTCCCCTGTCACAGCCCCACAGGACAGGAAGTGGTCCACTAGACCAACTTTCAAATGGGATCTTCACTGTTAGTTGCCAATAAGATTATCCACATTTCATATTCTCAATCACCATTCAGAGGGAAAATTGTCTCTGTATCTTGCCAGGGACATACTTGAGCTTCCTAAGGGAAGTCATTATCAGGTGTTTGTAATCCTGCAAACACTTGTACCTTCCTCTCATTGTCTAAGTGATAGATTGATGGTCCACTCTACCCTTCTCTTTTTCTCTTAGCAAGTGATCAGTAAAAGCTTTTCATTTTAGAGGTCTTTATTTCTGTTGTGGTATCATCTGAGCTGACATCATGTGACCTGGATGTCTTATATTTTCTTAGAGAAGCTAAAATTCAATGCCTGTTATAGCTTTACCCATCTTTCTGTGCACTATTCATGTCAACTGTAGCATCCTTACTGAAAAGTACATGGTTACTGCAGTGTCATTGTTGAAGCGCTAAAGGTGGACAGTCTGCAGAAACTCTGCTCATCACTGGAGCCAATTCTTCGAAGAGTTGTAAGATTATTAGGCCCCCTTTAGAACTCTCATCTTATTCATTGGGCATTACTTATCTGAAGTTTCATTAACCAACCAACCACTTCATGGTAACTTGTGAAAGTTCGGTTTTCAATTACATAACTACTGTGGGATGATATATATTTCCAGAAGACTCAGCATGACAGATATTTTACTTCTGAGGGAATACAATGAAATAATCATAACTGCAAGCTTTGCGACTATACAGGCCAAGTAAAGCCACTGCCAGATATTTGAACTGGATGTGTCATTGTTTCGTGTAAAACCATTTATTCATATGCTGAAATATTTTCTAAAACTATTTGTGCTTTGATCATTGTAGAAATTTCACTGAGAAACCCCTCCCCCCTTTCAACCTTTGCCTGTTTAGCTGAAAGAGCTAAGATATTAATGTCTTATGTACATGTACTTGAAACATTTGGATTCGATGGGCTTGTCACCAGCCCATGGGTCTCTACATTGTTTTGATAGAATGCAGGGCGCAGAATGGTGCTAATATTTTATGTGATTGGGATGACCAGACCATGCAAACATGTCCATTTGTGTTGTATTTGTACAAGGTTTCTTTTATAGTGGCTTTTGTTTACTTATTTATGAATGTCCATTTTGTTTACCAGGTTAGTGAAGAAGTGGAGCGTGCTTTGGCTAAACTTGGACCTGCTAAACTTAATGCAAGGTATGGCTTCACATATCATAACTCAATCTTTCAGAGAACAAATCTGATTTTCCATAGTTTGTCAGGATGTTTGTATGTATGGGAAATATCCCATCACTCATCAGAGTCATTTGGTATATCCTATTGTTAACTGGTCAATGTTTAACTGAATTAGAATGGGATATGAATTGTAGATGTTGGAAACACTTGAGGGGAGGTTTCACTAGTCTTCTACAATTATATATTTAAATTTAGGTAAGGCCAATATTTGTTAGCAGTCAATCCCTAGGATTAATGGGAGTATGGGAGGGTTTGACCACTTGCTGCAGCCAGAGTCAAGGGTAGATTAGTGTAGTCACAGATGCAGGAAGTCAATTTAGGAAAGAATTAAATCTTAATAATGTTTTCAGAGTTTGAAGTGGTTAAAAAAAAAACTTTGCTAACATAAACCATAGACTAGTCACCTTTTACATGGACATGGTCCTATGTGTCTATCAGATTGTAATTGACTATTTATTTTGTTTGATATGCTTATTGCTATATAAGTTCCATGGTATTGAACCTTCTCACAGGGAATATCCTTCTGCTTCAGCAGTTTGTATGAATCATTCTGACTTCTAGTTCATTTCAGTGCTAGAGCAGATTGATTTTCCCAATACTACGTGTGAAATGTGTAAAGACTTTTAGCAAGTCTCCATTCCATTGGATACTGACCAAAAAATTGACCTAATATCCCAAAACACTAGCATGACTAGGAAGTGCAGTGTGAGGATGTGACCCCTAATTCAATTTTGCATCAAAGATCAATTTATGCCTTTGCTTGCTTGAGCTGTTCATGTACTCTATTTTCTATAATTGAATGTTCACCCTGTTCCGGGATTGAATTTTATGATAACCATGCAGGGTTTCGCCAAAAAGAATTGAAGGGCCCGATGGGAGAAATTTGCAGCTTCAGTTTCGGTCCAAACTGTCACTACCTCTCTTCACAGGAGGAAAAGTAGAAGGAGAGCAGGGTTCCGCAATACATATTGTCTTGATTGATGGAAATACAAACCATGTTGTAACATCAGGTCCCGAGTCCTTAGTTAAACTAGATGTTGTTGTGCTTGAAGGAGATTTTAACAATGAGGATGATGATGGCTGGACTCAAGAAGAATTTGAGTCTCATATTGTGAAGGAGCGTGAAGGCAAGAGGCCTCTCCTTACTGGAGAATTGCAAGTGATATTGAAGGAAGGTGTTGGCACCCTTGGCGAGTTGACATTTACTGACAACTCCAGCTGGATCAGAAGCAGAAAGTTCAGGCTAGGCTTAAAGGTAGCATCAGGTTGCTGTGAGGGAATCCGCATTCGTGAGGCAAAAACAGATGCCTTCACTGTCAAGGATCATAGAGGAGAATGTAAGCCCATATAATGTGTCTTTTGTATAGAAATTACAATTATGTTTGTTGAGGTTTGTAGTAACTTCAATCTTGTTTCCTTGCAGTGTACAAGAAACATTATCCACCTGCATTAGATGATGAAGTTTGGAGATTGGAAAAGATAGGGAAGGATGGATCCTTCCACAAGAGGCTAAATAAAGCTGGCATACATAAAGTGGAAGACTTTCTGCGACTTGTTGTGAGAGACTCGCAGAGGCTCCGAAATGTAAAAAATTTGAACTTGACATGTTGGAGATTAGAACTATAATTGTTAGTTGTATATTAATAATTCATTTTTTGTTTTCCATGTTGTTATTTCAGGTCCTGGGAAGTGGAATGTCAAATAAGATGTGGGATGCTCTTGTGGACCATGCAAAAACCTGTGTTCTAAGTGGGAAGCTTTATGTCTACTATCCTGATGATATGAGAAATGTCGGTGTTGTTTTTAATAATATCTACGAATTATGTGGTTTAATCTCTGGCGGACAGTATCATTCAATGGATTCTCTTTCAGACAATCAGAAGGTTTGTATTCTGTAATTATTTTCTCTCTTTTGTATAATTTGGTATTATGGATTCATCTAGACATGCTTAAGAAAGGGGGGAAATGAAGAAGGAAGACATGCACTCTAATTGGGGCTGTGGTTTCACATGGTAACCCAACTTTCTTTTACAATGGAATACCAAGAGAGCTTTATTTTTTCTCCTAATCTGTGGCCGTTTTGTGAAGTCACTACACTTCAAGAAGCAAAACATATTTGTTTTCATGTTTGTGTCCTCCCAGATCACATTTAGAAGAGATTTTATTAACAAAAGTCCCTCAGAACAAACTTTCCTGCTTGCTACAGTTTGAAAAGGCTCTTTCTTACTATATTTGGCTGTTGTAACTTAGAGATATGATCTGCCAAGTTCTTATGGGATATTCTCCAGAAATTAGTTGCTGAAGCAATGTAATACCTTGATTCACCTTCTCTGTTCTTTTTCTACTTTTTTTAGGCAATAGTTAGAAGGAATGAAGGATACAGACTGCTGAATATGCAAAAATTGATTACAATGAAATTTCCCAAGGCAATGTTGTGCCCTTCAAGTTGCTTTCTATATTATAGAATATTCAACAGTCCTTTTGACCATATCCAAATAATATTTACAACTAAATTTATTTGATACTGCTAGAATTGCCACACTAGTTAGATGCGGTTTGCACTTTCTCCTTTGTCCCTGTGACATTTCGATACTTCACGTAATAGTGGTCAATGGAGTTACGAGTGTTGCTATCATTTGCATAAATCGACCTTTTTTGGATGTTAGTTCTTTTTTCCCAAGTATATGATGAAGTTCTTAAGCAAACATCAAACAATATTTGCAGATATATGTGGATACTTTAGTTAAGAAGGCGTATGACAACTGGATGCAAGTTGTTGAGTATGATGGAAAATCTCTCCTAAGCCTGGGCCAGAATAAAGCGGCAGTTTCGTCTCAAAATGATCCTACAATTGGCTCTCAGAACCATACAATCTCTTTTGATCAACAAACTAATCTATCAAGTCTTCCAGCTTCAATATCATCAGAGCAGCCTTCTATGAATTCGGGACTGAACATGGGAGGTATAAATATGCCTTGGTGCCTAAGATATGTTCCTGTTAAAGTGTGAATTCTGCCCCTTCTGCTTTTACTGCTGTTTGGGACGGTTTTTGGGTGATTGGAACAATAATTCTTCACACCCTAAGATACATTCTTCATGAACTGTGTTGGATTCTGCCCACTCCTCTTTTTGCTGTTTTGGCTTATTGGTGTGATTTCTTGTTGATTGGAATAATAATTCGTCACTAAAATAGTGTCTTAACAAGAAGAAAAGTTTCCTAAGTGAAAAAAGCATAAACACCAGCAGTGTATGTCAGCATCATGCGTTTGATAGACTATGACATGTTCCTTTTGTTTTGAATTTGATACCAGCAAGATCGTTTTTCCGAATTTTTTCGATTATTCTGTAAATAAAATAATGTATTTCTCGGCAAATTGTTTCGCATAAAAGTAGGTCTCTCAACCTGCATTGTTTACTGCTTTGCATGACGTGAAGGATACCTAGTTTAAGGCTTAAAACCTGCAATTACCTGTTTAGCGAGCTAGTTGACCAATTATACTATGACCTCATTTGTCTGTTGGATTGCTATAAGTTCTTCATATTTGTAACTTTAATTGAGATATTTTTCTGTTACCAGGGTATAATGATAGCCTCAGTGCCAGATACACTATGCAGCCTCAGAACATGAATCTAAATGGCAACATGCATTTAAATGGTGCTTCGTTTCCTCAGAACCATTTGCTAGGCACGTCACAACAAGCTCAGCCGCATGGGAGTGACAGCATGCTGGCCCTTCGCCCACCACAGCCATCAATGTCTAGCTATTTTACTGCTAGCACGCCTAATCCTTATAAAGGAGCTGAGGACTTCTTAACAGAGGAAGAGATACGTATGAAAAGTCATGAGATGCTCGAAAATGAAGACATGCAACATCTACTACGTATGTTCAGCATGGGACAGGGTCATGCGCCTTCTAGTGTTGCAGAAGAGAATTACCAGTATGGATCAGCATACATGCCCAACATGTCTTCTAATTTTGGTTTTGATGAGGAACGTACACGTTCTTCAGGTAAGGCTGTTGTAGGGTGGCTCAAACTCAAAGCTGCCTTGAGATGGGGCATTTTCATCAGGAAGAAAGCTGCCGAAAGAAGAGCACAAATTACTGAACTGGATGACTCTTAGATTTGATTTTCCCCTTAGCAACCACTTGGATATGATGTGTAAGGGCTTTCCTCTGAGAAGCATATTATCGCTCTTGAAATTTGGTTTGACAATCCATATGCATCTGGTGCTGGGTTGGGCTCAATCTGAACCTAGGAGCCTCTTATAATGTACAGTTATGCCTGTCCATGGAGATTGCTCTCTCCATTAACAGAATAACATAAGCTTATGATAGTTTTCTCAGCATATTATATGCAGTTCAAAGACGAGCAGTTTTCATGTCCCTAGCTGAAGGGAAATTCCCTGGTTTAGACCTGATTTCTGCTACTAGGGACGGATGGAAGTGACTTCATTTGCCTTGTGCTAACTCAAGATTGTAGCAAGTATGTTTTTATGTTTATGTTGACTGATGCTGTAATTTTTAGTGTTTTGTTGTAATGAGTTTATCAAAAGAAAACATAATATTTGACTCATAGAAACATTTGTTGTGAACATATCATCAAAATGTGATGTGGTGGACCTTCAAAAATTTGTTATATTGAATGAATAATTGTGTTTCGTTTAACTTTGAATATTTGAGGATACGTTGAGTCCTATAATTTCCGATCCAATTAGCTTGTTACAGTACAAAATGTTTTATGATTAGTTGAGAAACATGTGGTGGTATTGACCTTTTTGTTGTGGAAGGGTATGATAAAAAGTAAATTACATTCACAAACAAAACAATGAGACCAATGATACTTTCTTTGTGAAGGTTTGAATTTTCTTTTTTCAGACAAACAGGAAAGGAATTATTGTTTCATGCAATTCAAATTAAATATATTTTCATTTTTCAATGTCAAGTAGAATTGTTGATCCTTCAGCTTTAACATCATCCAACTAATAACTATTAACTAGAAGTGTACAAAGGGTCTACAATTTAGTAAAAAGAAATAGACACAGGCATATCTGACCAAAATTAGTAGATCGTGCAAATGACCCAGCAAACAGCAAGGTACTGTCACTCTGTATCAGAAACTTCATCTTCATCTTCGTCCAAGATGTAAACCAAAGCACGCTTTCTTGCAGCAAAAACACAAGCTACACCTCTTGATGCTGATAAAGAAAATCATATTGAAAATGTCAAATCACTTGCTAGGATATCCATACCAAACGAATAAGTGTCTAGCAATAGTCATCCATATTACATGAGAATTGTTAACGATAATATCATGTGTATCTGGATGAAATTCCATCTGTCATTACAGGATTCTAGTTTTAAGTGCATTTGCAATTCACAGTGGCTCTATTAGCTATCCGGGGGGGTGGGGGGGGGGGGTAAAGATTCTCTAAATACCATTAGCGTAGCTTAGCTTAGCTTGAAACTGAAGTTCTAATTGACAAAGAAATAGGTGTTTCGGCCTTCAAATGAGTAGGACCAATGGTGTTCAGATGTATTCATTTTTGGTATGAAGCAATTAAACATTTTAAGCCCAGAATTTTCTTGGTTAGTTCTCATGAATGTGTTAGCCTCTATTCCTATAGATACTAACAACAGTTGTAACCCAAAATAGTACAAATATAACCACTCACCACTGACTGCCAAAGGAGAAACCACAGAATGAGGAATGCTTCGAACCTTTTCACTCTCCAGTTGCAGGTATATAGCAGAATCCTAGATTATCATGCAGATAAAAAGTCAATTAGTTTCTGATGTTCAGAATAACAAATCATGTAGCATGTATATATACACCTCCATCTATTTCAAATTCAGTGACGCAATGGTGTAAATTGAGCAAAAACAATCCATCCAACATCACAAACTAGAATGCATGCCATTGGATACAGAATTTCCAAGAGAAATTTATGCAGATTATTTACTGGTAGAGTAATGATGTCATATACCTGAAGTTCGTGAAGCTTCCAAGAATTGGGGGCGGTAGATCTTGAAAGAGATACAAATGAAAGGTCACCAGCTTGTAGAATCATCATGAAAGCATTTCCAGAGCTCTCAGAAGTGGTTGCAGTTTCGTTTAATAGCAAAACAATTTGACCCTCCTGCTTTGAATGATGAAATGTTAAATGGCAGTTGAAGGGTTAGAAAAGTTGTAGGTTATAGAAAATTAACACCAGGTGGGAATTTTCCACTTACTTTATAAAGTGAGAGATCAATACAGTGATATCCATCAGGAATACATAAGAGGGCCGCTTCTATGGGATCACGTATGCTGTCCACTTTGCTCAAATCATGTGTAAGGCCCCTGACAATACCTATGCAGTTTGTGACTGAAAGAGAATCATCTGGTAATTTGAAGGATATGTAGCCAGTGAGCATCTGTTGATGTATCTCACTATCTGAAGCATCATGCAAAATGTCCTGAACGAATGGAAAGGGATCATAAGGTTAAGTCTCAATTCTCATCCATTATAGATTACCGACTCTCAACAACTCCAAGAATAATCAGGTATAACTAATGCAATTTAAGTTTAAGCTACAGCGAAATTAAGCTTTCAGAACTTCTACCAAGAATTAGACAATGATCACCATAATTTTGTGAACATATATTTTTTAGACTTTGTGGACCACCACCACATAGCCAGATCTTGATGAGGTCATTTTGAAGCTCCAAAAAAATTTTCATGATTCATTATTAAACACAGCACGAGAACAAATTATGTTCATAACTATTCCATTCAAATTTTTTTTTTTTTGTTTTGAAAACTTGGTTTTTAATATCAAATAACCTAATGACACCAAATAGTGAAAAGGAAAACCATAAAAGAAAAGAAAAAAAATAAGAATCTTAGGAAGATCAAATAGGAGTGGCTTACTCGACAAGGCTATTCATAGATTATGATTGAACAAGTACCTCATAGTAGGACACTGATGCAGGAACCTTGTAAGGCTTTAGTTTTGAAGAGGATGCAATAGGAAAAAGTGGCAGCAGATCCTCACAAAGTAGTTTTTCCGAAATAGTAGAAAATGGCATCTCAAAAGCATCTTTGAAACTGCAATTCAAATATCAGATTAACCAATTCAACCACAGATGAAGGAAACAACACAAGATTTGAGTGATTTATTTAGTCATGCCAAACAGGAAATGCCTTCAAGAGGTTATGTCAAGCTTTCAAACTTTAGTAATAAGATGTTGACTACTGTCATATTACAATTACAATCAATGATACTTTTTCACACATCACATTGGAAACTAAGGTATTCAACAAAAAATGCATCTCATTAAGGAGAATCATTGTATTAGTTGGATATTCATATATATACCATCAAAAGTGCGAAAGCTTCATCATTGGCAAGCCTACATCTCCTTTCTATTGTTATTACTTTCTTCAAGAGACAGTTTTTCTTTTACACCCCTATGGCTTTTGGATCTTACACTTCCTTATGCTGAGATGTGAGCTGCTAAATCCCCAGTGTTTCTGAGAATCTGAAAATGACCTTGCAAAATCAGCTTAAGGTATAACGTGTTCTGCATTTCTGCCTGAAACTATGTTTCCTGGAATGAAGAGGGGAGGGTGAATGAGACAAACCTATATGATTACTTCCTCGAGTTGAACTACTATGATTCACTTCAGGTTGCTTGGTCCAGTTGGAAAGAATTAAAACTAACACACTTCCTCATTTCTATCTAGTTTTGGATGGATTGAGAAAGCTAACATGGAGCAGAACGCAGCCCCTCTACTTCATTTCACCTCCTCTTGTACTTCCTTACCAAACAAGTTAAATGACACTGCTCCTTTTTTTTTCTGAAAAAAGTTAGATGACCCATATTCTTCGCCTTACTTCCATCCCTCCACCCCCTTCTCTTTTCATCAAAGATAGCATAAATGATGGCAGCCTTCATTGACAGCTGACAATTCCTCTATCAGGAGAACTCAAATAAAAATAGGATAGCCAGTTCATGGAGGACATTTTGTACATTCTTCAAGCCAATAATTTCGGAAGAAACAAAAAAAAGTAAGATCATCATACCAAACCTGATTGTAGCAAAATTGAAAAGAAAAGAGGATTAAAACATTGTGTTCTAAATGTGCAATCCCTTACTTCCTCCTGATCAATGATAATGACAACAGAGGGGGAGCAAGATCCAAATAAGTTAAGTGGTCCAAAATCAAGATCCTTTCCAAGTTACCACCACTCATACACGACAGGGAGTTAAAAAAGAAAATGTAAACATAGAAACGACCAATGTAAACAAGAAAGCCAAAATAGCCAAGATTGCAAGCTCAATTTGTTTTAATAACTCCATATGTAGAGCAGATTAATATTCATCAATAGCGAACAGAATTTTCTCTATTCATATCTGATCAAGACAAAGAAGATGAAGTAATGTGCACAAAGAAAGGAGATACAAATCTTTACTGTTGATGGTCTCTTAACAGAAAATACCATTTCTAGATCCGCAATGAAACCTCCAATTTTAAAAAGATAAATTCCTGAAGTAATAGAAAGTTGACTTTTTATTCTGCACTAAATGGAGATGAATTTTGTTTCTTACTACTGGTATTGTTGCATTCAGCCATTAAAGCTTCATGCTGAGCAGTGGGCATTACATTAATAACACCAACAAGCAGAAATTAAGGTAGACAGAAATTGACTTTCCCATTGTTTGGATCAACAGTTGGACAAATGATGTCCAAACACACAGAGAAAAAGCCCCATGCTGGGCAATGGGCACTCCACATTAATAAATAGCAATTAAGTTAGACAGAAACTGAATTCCCGTGTGTTTGGACCAACAGTTAGGCACATGATATCTAAACAGTAAACACAGATACCAGACAGCAAGCAACTACTAAGAATGCAACAACAATAAAACATGAATCTGGGATGTATACACACAAGAGCATCCACTAATTCTTCCCAAATTTTTGGTCTGTTGGCACTATAGGAGTATCAAAATCCAGCTAAACAATATCCACTGCATGCCTATACAGCCAATATTTGAACAGGTAAAAGTAAAAAATATATTTTTTTTAAATATGGGCCAAGCCTCACATGCAGTCGGGATCTTTAACAGTCATCACTACCACATAGAATATTCTAACAAAGATTATGCACAAATCTAGTAAAGAAAAAAATAAAGAGAAGATGTACCAAGTCTCCATTTGTTGAAATTCTTGTGAAAACGTCCTTTTCAAATATTCGAGATCTGAAAACCCTCCAAAATGTGCTAGTTGTTTAATTCTTTCCATCGTTTCCCTAATTTGGAAAGAACATAAATTTTAGAATTACAACATTGATACAAGAAAAGAATAGGCTCTGCACAGTAAAAATGCGAAACAAAAGTAGGTGAAACTAGTTTATTCTGATTCTGGGGTGAGTTCAGAAGAGTATAATAGCCTTCTATTTTTTTTGATAACCATAACAGCTTCCAAATCATCCACACAAAAAAGTTAACATTGCTAATTAAGCAGTGATCTTCAAATGAATCCCCAAAGTTAAAACTTCAGCTGCAAGAGTTTGGAGTATTGGAATAATTTGACATGAAATTTGGGCTAGCCAAATCCTACGCCTAATCAAATTCTGACTTTTTGATGCTTAAGATAATTGTCATTTCTAAGAGTGATAAAACAGGATCCTGGTTATTCCAACAAGCTCTATTGACGAACATCGTCATATTAAGTACAGCTGCATCAAACTTATCATGGAACTTTCAAGTTCTCAACATAGAAGTAGTAGAGAAACCAAATATATACCATTTTGGATTTGATTCAGTTGCAAAATAGAACAAAACACGAAAATAAGAAAGAACACATTTTCACACATTCAATATTTGGAAACTTCTCTTTATATTTAATCCAGTTCAAGAACTTTCAGCAGTCGATGTTACTTAAAAAAGGGTCTTGGTCCAATCTGTGACATTTGGACCATTCTGAAACTTCTTCAGCCCCCATGACTTCTCTTTTCATGCTCTCCTACTTCTCATAGACCATAACTGCCAGTCCTTTTTCGAGTGCCTTAATTTTTTCTAGTCAATAATCATGGAAAAGGAGCCAACAACCTATATTTATAGTAATGAGTTTAAGCAACTTCGCCTTGGGAAAAACGAAAAATTTGCAGCGAGGCTTTAGTTTTTTTTCCTCAGCCCCCACATGCAAGGAAAAGAGAAATGGAAAGAGGTAATGAACATAGGAAAGTGTTTCTTCTACTATTACTACCTTACATAAAAGTCAAACCTTAAAATAAAACATAAACAAAGTGGAGAATAAAGCATAATAACTTGTCTTGTACACAAACTTATTTTGGCTGGAGTACAACTTACAGATCTACTTCGACACTGCTATCTACCTCAGAAAGCTCCAGTAACTGCTTTACAGGATCTTGATCATACAGGAATTTCAAGAATATAATAACAAGTTCACTGCAAAACAAAGAAGCACAGAGGAAGACAGTTTAACATTAAAACCAAGTGATACCATTTGTAAGTAGATAAAAAAATTGATAAGGGTGGAAACAATAAAGAAGGTATGAAAGTTAAACCTATTAAAAGGTAGCTGATCACTTGGTTCAGCCATTAGAATCTTCACAGATTTCAGAAGCCAGCTGAAAAAATTTGAAAACTGAAAACAAGACTAATTAGACCCACCATGATAATCAGACCAACAATGTTATATGGGAGTGAATGTTGGGCTGTTAAAGTCCAGCACACCCACAAGATGAGTGTCGCAGTCGAGGATGCTAAGACGGATATACGGTCATACAAGTTTAAAATGATCACATTCACCAGAAAGTGCAAGTAGCACACATTAGACTTACTTGAAATTCTTTTTATTCATTGCTGCTTTGGGTTGAGGGGCATGCTTCCTATCTTAAGTAGCACTATTATTCTCAATCACGAGTAAACGGCAGGCACCTAAGCATATTTAACGTAAAAGCAGGGAGGCAAAAATATAAAATGCATAACAAGCATTCGTTTGCACTTCTCCAAATTGATCACTTATGAAGTAGGTCAAAAAAAAAACCTAGCTCTGTCAATATACTATCATGCAAATTCACTTGGAAGGAGATCATTAAGATTGAAATCTAGAATAGAAAATTAGCATTTCATATTTCTTTTCAAATAAAGTAACAAACATTTCAAGCTAAAAAGAAAACACTTCTCCTAAATATCTTGTAAAGCCAACTCAGAAATATAAAGACCAAATATACGGTCCCTTACTGGCAGAATAAATCAGAACTGATTTTTAGCACAAAAGATACAGGAGAAAATTGTACAACAAGTAGTACACAGATAAAAATTTACCTGTTGTACAACAGAAGCTAAAACCCTCATAAAACGTTCAACCTGTACGAGTAACATGCCAGCCCTTTCTGTAGCATTATCCATCAACTTCTCGTCCAGGCCGATACCTTTATAGCGTGCACGCCATTTTGAATGCCCTCTCAATTCTCCAATTCTGAATCCAATAATTTCTGCAGCAGGCTGGAAACAGAAGCTAAGTTCTCAAAGCATAAAAGAAATTGACAAAAGTAAATATTACTAAAAAGGTAGGAGTACTCAAGTGATAAGTTCAATAATATCACCAACCACCATCAATTACTAAGTTGAGTAAATGGAGATAGATTTCCATTTACTTCACAGCAGTTATAGAAACTCCTCTAAATACAAGTAGAATCAGTGCTTTGAAAAAGAAAAAGAGCAAGCACCCAAGGGTATGGCCTAGTGGTTAATGAAGTGGTTGATAGCCATGAGGTCTCAGGTTCAAATCCCAGTAGAGACAAAACACTAGGTCCTTCTTCCCATTTGTCCTAGCCTTGGTGGACAGGGTTACCTAATACCTGTTGCTGGTGAGAGCTGACATGTATCCCATGGAATTAGTCGAGGTGCGCCAAAAGCTGGCCTAGACACCACGGTCATCAAAAAAAAAAAAAGAGCAAAAGAACCTCATCTTCTTACACAACTAGTAACCATTTTAAAATTTACCCATTAAAATCAACTAATAATTGCAATCTTCTTTTAGACTCATCAAGAGACTAGCACAACATTTTTTTTTCATAAAAAAGTGGCAAGCACATCATATAACTACACTATGGTTAACCTTTAACTCTAAAAAACGGACAACCAGATATTATTTTTAAAGAAAGTCAACTATAGTAAAAACTAAGAACAGTACTGCATTCAGATTTTGAGCTGTATCCCGAGGGAAAAAACAGGCAATTAAAACATCTACTAGGCCAATAAGAGTTGGCTAACCTTGTAAGCTGGTTAAACCTGTGATACTCTATGTGACTCTGAGGCACTTTTAGAATGGGTATCATTTGAAAATTATTCTATGAAATATTATAGATCAGAGACAGCCTTGCCTTAAGATAACTGACAATTTTGTGCAGTTCTGGCACCATGAAAAAAATTATCTTTGTTTTACAAATTTAAAACAGAGAATAAGTCAAGGACACCTGGAGATGATCAAGAACAATTAACTGAAGCTCTTTCCCCGCACCATTAACTGCCTTTGCTACCCGCTTGAGACCCTGGCAATAGTAGTTAAATAAATTAAAAAATTAAACCAGTAATTCCTCTCCTTAATTAAATTCTCCTGTGGAAGAGGTCATACCGCCTCACCAAGAGAATTTTCTAAAAACTGATGAAGCGGAGGACTGGCTCTGGCGCCACCTAAAAGGCTTAGAAACTCATCCTGAGGAGTAGAGTCAAGTCCTAGGCGAAAAATGGAAAACAAAAGTTTAACATCAACGCAGAAGAGAAGGAAACCATTAAGGTTGACTTTTGGATTTTGAGCATTACCATGGTCAACGATCAATGTGGATACAGCATTGAACTTCTCGTGAAATGTGTGCATAGCATCGGACCATATTTTAGACATGACTGATAGTGATGTCCGGAGGACTTCACTCAGATCTTCAATGTTGGAAGCCTGTTGGGCAACCTGGTGAAGTTCAGTTTTCCTGAGATTGGTTGGTTACAGCAGTTATGATACATGCCAAATAAACTCAAATCAACAAAACACAATTCAAGCAGTTCGTTTAAGGGAAAATCATAAACCATGTCAGTATCCAAGTATGATTGTAAGACTCTTTGTTAGCATGAAAACATATATTGCAATTGTGATTGTGAATGGTCAAACACAAATCACAGTAATAAGGAGTTATGCAGGTGCTAAGCTTGAATTTGCCTGATAACTTTGCACACCTTCATGGCACACACTATAGCTCTACATTAAGTGCTTTGCCCAACCCTTCCAACATCCTCTGCTAAATAAGGACATGATTCGGCGGCTTCATATTTATTTATGCAACCGGCTCCACCAAAAGGAAACTTTCCTTCTTAATGTAAAAAGGAGTGGATCCACAGAAAGTCCTCCACCGAAATCTCCGACCTGAAGGAGCTAAGTCCTCTGATCCAACAAGGACCAGCATTTGGTGAGAGAAAATAAGATACAAGGCACTCAATCTCATTTGCAGGAAATCCAAGAAACTTTTGGAGCACTTCTGCGAGAAAAAATGTTGGAGAAGTCCATTATTTAAAATGAAGGGATCAAACCAAACCTGGGATATATTCTCCAGTCTTCTACTTATGTAGACTACTCTCCACGAGATAGTGGTAAGGTCTCCGTGCACTCTACCCTCCCCACACCCCACTTGTGGAATTTCACTAGGTATGTTGTTGATGTAAACTACTCTGCTGGGAGCCAGGAGTCATAGAACAGAGGCATGTCCTTTCAGGCACTACACCACCCTATCTTGACCTACTTAACAGAGTGAGTGTAGGTATGTTCGACCACTAAAGAATTTAAATCCTATGCCATGTCAAAGTAGCCCATGAAATCCACAACGTCGCTTCCTCTTGACAGAGACCCATAAGCCTCAAGCATCTCTGAATATTGTAACTCTATGTTGGAAAGGTCTATGCATCAAATGTAGCCAAGTACCACGGAAAGTAATAATGCTTTGATGACTATCAACATCGTCCCAACAAGCGTTATCACGCCCCAAATGGATGAGCACATGACAGGCATCCAATGCCTTCAACTTCCATCAAGCGAACCAACGACATACTATTCGCAACCAATACCCAGTACATACAATAACTATATATTACTCTTATACAAATTCTATTTCTTTCTTTTTTTATGACCGCGGTGTCCAGGTCAGCTTTCGTGCACCTCGACTAATTCCATGGGATACCTCCACCTCCTATCAGCAATAGGTACCAGATAACTCTGTCCACCAAGGCTAGGACAGATGGGAGAAATCACCTAGTTTTTTTGCCTCCGCTGAATTCTCTTGTTTTTTCTTCTCTCCAAGGACAGGAAATTCTAAATTAAGTACTTATACTATTTCTTCTTTAAGGATTTCTATTTTTAAATCATATCAAGATAATCAAACAAAAGTACTTGGCTATCTTTGGCTTTAACACAAATACAAGTCTCATTCATGAATACCATATGAGTACCCATACTAATATCAAAAAGACCCATCCGACTAACATCTATGAAGCCTCTATGAGAGACTGAAAGAGAAACAAATTCTAACTGTTGTAGCGAAGCCCATTCTTTCTGGAGAGTGTCACTCTTCTTCCCAATCAACCAACTTCTATATATATACCTCTCAGATACCCTTTAACTTCATGGGTCATAGCTATCAAAACTTCTTAGCTCAAGGCGCTCTCTAAATTGTTTTTACATTTCTGCCTAATCTCTCTTTTTTTTAAATCTATTTCTCAGTCAGACTACTTTTTTTCTGCCTAATCTCACTGAACTGGCAGCCTATGATCCTTGTACAAATTAATGACGCCTAATATTCATTCAGCAGTGACACACTGAGCCACTGGTGGAAAATCTAAGTACCTTGTACCCTCAAAAACACGTGTCACAGATATACTACATTCTACCCTGTCAAATTTTCCTTTTTGTTCTTTAAATTTTAATTCTTAAATCAATTATTCAAAGTCGATGCAAGTAAAAGTCAAATCATCTCTATTATCATCATCTATGACGATTGTCTCAGAAACAACAATTGCTGGTTGCTGCAAAATAGAGTATTTTCACATCTTAAAACAGGAGATGAAAATTCATAAAGTTTCGCTTTACAATTACCTTTTGGAAAATATTGAAGTATTGAGGACTAAGCAGTGAAAGCCAAGTAACCCATGATGTCCTTCACCTTGATCAATCTCATCAGTGATCAGCTCCCCATTGCACAAAACTACTAAATGGCAAAGATCTTTAGACAAGGCCACCTTCAATGACATCATACATAGTGAGAACGATGAATAGCGATTAGGCATGAATTTGGCACAATCTATGCAAAGAACTCCCCTGACAAGTCACATCAAAAGTGCCAATACCTGATTTCTAAAGGTGTCATCATTTTTTGGAATGTGTTACACACTTACACTAAGTTTTTTGAGCAACCAAAGCTGGTTCTGCATAAGCATCTTTTATCATTATCACTATTTTTCTTTTTAAATTACTATTACTACTTTTATCACTATTGTTTTGTAGTGTTTGAGACTGTTCTGCTACCTTCCTGGTATCAACTCCAATAAAATTATTTGAAATGGAAACTAAAATAAAATATTGATGTGAATAAGCAGGAAATAGCAAAATGTATCGTTGAGCAAGACATAAATACTTCAACCTTTGGACAACTAAGATATCACAAGACCGTTGACAACAAAGTAAACATACCTTACAAATGGAAGCATTCAGAAGTCGGCTAGCAACATTGCTGCTTGAGAGTGAACTGGAGACAACAAGGTTGTGTATATTCTAGCGAGTAAGTCCAAGTAATCCACATAATAGAAATAAAATATCAGACAATTAGTCAAAGAGACAGGTGAAATGAAAACAGATATCACTCAAAAAAAAAAAACTCCAAAACATCTTTAATGAAGACAAACAACTTACAACTGTCCCTATTGGAAATATGCCAAAGATATTGAAGCAGATACTTCCATCCTTGTCCCCGCTACATAAAATGTTATATCTTTGATGTGAAGAATTTGATAGCTCCGGGAAAGAATCCTCTCCATCATCCATGAAGCCACTATCCCCAGGTACAAGTCCAGGCATCTTAGGAACTCTAGGGGGAGGAGGAAAGAACCGTGAAGTTCGATCTTCATAACTGGAGGTATTACTGTTCTTGTCCTAAATTCCAAGAGATAAGACTTACAAGGTCAGGAAAGGTGAAACAAAAGTATCAAGATTTAAGAAGGCACAAAAAGCGAAGCACCCAAAACATATCCGGAAGCCCTCCAAACTAATAAGTATCGTAGCATAAAGTTTCAGGTTCTACATAAGGGCAGCAACTCTCTGCAAGTCATCTGCTACACCGTAAAATTTGCTACGACACCTTAACAGAGATAACAAAGATCAAAACATACAGTCCCCCAACAGAAAATACTGCACACTAACAGTCTGAGACAATTCGTTTGATCTTGGAACTAGAGATACAACTTACGGAAGTTCAATCCAGCAAGAAAGCTTAACAACTCTTTAAGCTTCTTCGAGTTAATAAGAGATAAAAACTAATCAAGAATGGCTTCATCGTGGAGCATAAACTGAATCTGCAGGTGGATGTTAAATGGTTGCTGTGGTAGAAATGGATTTTCTCAACACGAGAAAGAGAGGGGAGTTTGGGTGTAATTTTCAATATATTTTCAAATAAGGAACTATTTTCCTTTACTCAATGTAATTGAAATAATGCAGGTAGTTCACAAATGAAAGCCCAAATAAAGTCAGACCTCAACTGGCTGACGTTTAATCCTTGCATGATAAATAACTTGCATTAAACTTGAATAGACTTGCACTACTATTAACCATGGAAAAGTAGTCTGTCAGAAGTTTGAACAAAAAGTAAAACCTTTTTCCCATCCTCCTCCCAATGGAGACACACAACATCAGCCGAGTGGGACTTTATGTTTCGCAACAGCTTTCCGTTCTGCAAGGGAACAGACTAATGAGAAAACAGTATGTACAGAAAACACACAGGAGAATGAACCAATAATATTCTAATTGACAGGGACAAATCTTAGCTTAAAGGCTCAAGCCAACAAAATGGAATTCTTCTCACTCAACCTAATCCTAATGAAATCCACCAAGCTCTTGAGAAAAAATGTTTTTTAGCAAATTACTCACTGTCAATGTAGTGGGTTTTTTCTCTAATTTGCAGCTAAATAAACAAAGTAGATTCAGGCTCTTCATCAAATATAATGCTCAAGAGATAACTAGTAGTCTAGTACTGTATTCATTTTGTAAAATACAAAACAAGTAATGCACATTGAAGTTACATAAATAAGATCCTTAAATAAGTTTTTATCACATCCTTCCAAGATGCAATATCTTATAAGATATGTTTAATGGACACTTATAGTGGTGTACCTTCACTAAAAGCTATTATAAGGTTTACAGGGAAAGAACAATCTATAAGTTCTAAAAGGAGAAAAAGTATCTTCTGGATTACAAATTACAAAGTAGGCTAGTACAACTTCTTTCAGGGAAGACAGCAGGAGTAGGTATCTAGCATATAGTGACAAGGATGCAAATATTGCAGATGGAAAATGACAAAAACTTAGACCGAGCAAGAGAAGTTTGAAAACCATTGGATAAAAATTTATCTTATCAAGATATTTATTTTCAAATAATTATTTGCTACCTCATGGCATAACTTACTTCTTTGTTTTTACGAGTAAGAAATGAAATAATCCAAGGTATTTATAAGATCATCGAACGTTAAATATCTTTGATCCTGCAACTATCATATTTTGCTTAAACAGATTCATGACATACTTAAACTAACAACTATTTGCACTAAGAAAAACATCCTTTATATCATCAAACTTACTTCTACATCATGCAAGGAGATGGTCCCATCTTCAAGCCCAACTGCAATTGCTTTCCCATCAGGACGCCAACATATGGAAGTTATGTTCTTTCCTAAAAGATAGATATTCCATTAGTGGACAATTAAGATTAGGAGATTGATGTTGTAACTTAACATCTTTGACACTGAAAAAGGACCAAACATGCTGATTTGAACATGGAATAGGATCAGTTTTTTAGATTATGATAGCAATCTAATTTTCCCCTCTTATCAGGAATACATTAAATCAGTCCCCACGCTTTCACAAGAAAATCATCTAACAGCCAAACCATAAAACATGTATTACTGAATTTTACTAACTAAAGAAACAATTCACACAAACAAAAAAAACTTTTTATATGGTCAGTTTGCAGGAAGTTCAACTAGTACATCAGCCAACCATAAGTAGAGGTGTCAGCAATAATATCTCCGTTTTCCCTCTCTACAGTTGAACTATTCAACCATCCCCTAGGAGAAAATAATCTTTACAAAACTTTATAAGCTCGTGTTGAGACATCGCATATTGAGGGATGAAAGTAAAAAAGGGGTACCGGGAGTAACAGTCCAGAGCCTTTGCCAATTGAAACGATGAAGTAGAAGCTTGGAGTCTTCTGTAACCATAGCAAGTAAATCTTTTTCTGGATTCCATTCAGCAATTTTAATCTGCAAAATACATACACCCAGAACAAATTTGAAAATAATCATCATATAAGCAGGTTTACAATGCATAAGTGAATACAATCGGACCTGAGAAGCAATGGGTTTGTCGAACTGAAGCTGAAATGGAAGAATCCGTTGGTTTTCATCAGTTTCCATCGCTGCTACTCAGGTGAAGAGGGCGGGGTTTTGGGTTTTTCTTCCTCCTAATTTGAATTGGGCCACCAAATTTAAAAAGGGACGCTCATGATTAAAAGAAAATTTTCTTTCTAAAGAAAAACAACATGATTTTCTTTATATTGTAGGTGTTTTTCAAAGCCGGCATTATAACGGTGCAATGGTAAAATTACTTCACCCTTATCAAGACGTCTCCTGTTTGAGCTCTAGATATGGAGAAAATGGGCGTACAATGAGCCATTCGAATTTAATTGGAGCTCCAATACGACCAAAAAATATATATACTCCCTCCGTCTCACATTATAAGTCACATTTTCCATTTGCACTTACATTAAGAAATAAGGTTATTTTACCCTTATGCCCTTATTTAATGTTTGTTTATGACAACTTTGTAATAAATGATGAAATGTTAGATTTTAAAAATATAAATGCATTTGGATGACTATTTAAATTTTACTTTTTAGAGACAAATTTTTTCACCAATTGATCCAAAAAAAATTAAAATCAAGTTTTTCCCACCTCAATTTTCCTATATATTTTGTGTAAAATGTTTTTTTATATTTTTATATATAAATTCTTAAAGCAAACATGACAACATCACAAAATATTTAAATTCCATTACTTTAAATTGATCTAAATTTTAAATTAGACGACAAATGAATTTTAGTTCTAGTTCGACAAATCATTTGTTTTTTTATTTAAATGATGCATAACTCCTTTATTTGGATCTTGATTTTTCTCAATTTGGTCTTCACATGTTTTGGTTGAGTCTTCTATTTTTACATCCTTTGAACTTTTTGAAATGTCATCTTCCTTGATAAAATTTGTTGAAGTTTCAACTTTCAAGATTATTTTTGATTTTTTTTTAATTTGTTTGTTGATATTTTTTTTCAAAATTAGATTTTATAGAATAAGTAGTGAATAAAGAAAGTAGTAAATTAATGAATGAAGTACTCTCCCAATGAAATTAATTACTTGTAGATTTCCTAGGTTAGTCAAAGTAAATACATTTTCAAGATTAATTAATTAATCAATTATGGGCAAAATATGGTAATTTATGCATAAATTTTATAAAATGACATATATTGTGGTTCAACTATTTTTAGAAAGGGGTGACTTATAATATGGGACAGAGGGAGTAATATTTTCTGGAAAAAAAAATCATGACCACTCCTGGAAAGCCAAATCTGAAGAAAAACAAACTATCGCAACTTCAATTCATAATGCCTACTTATTTGTTATTTGTAATTATAACGACTTGCATCGAACCTCTAAAATAGAGTTAATTTTTTTGGAAGTGTTGACATAAGCTAATGAGGTAAAGTTCTCAAGAAACAAAAGTTCGTGCTCAATCTCAAGTACTGAGATGGATAAGAATTGCCTGAGGTTCATGCCCTCACGCAAAGGCTGAATTTGGCAATCCAAGTAGAATTACATATTGCCTATTCGAACAAAAGTTGCATCCAATCTCAAGTCTCAGTGAATTTGAATTCCGCAACAATTTTAACAATTAACTGTACACATTGGCAAATGGTCAGCATCAAGAAGAAAGCATGAAGTTTTGAATAAGACAGTTACATGAAATCTATAGGTCCAAAATCTGAGATCTGAATCATACAAGGAGAACGCAGATCAACCGACAAATCATTTACCGACGGATCTCCAACCAGTAACTGACCGCAAAATGTAAACAAAACAAAGGATACTTTCTTATTTGACCCAAAAGAAAAAAGAAAAAGATATGACACACTCAATAAGACTCCAGAATAGGGAGGTAACAGGGCCCCAAGATCTTCCTCATAGTTGTCACTTGTAGATTCAAAAGATCTCCAGACTGATGTAGCTAGAAAGGTGAAAAAACCGGCCTAACATTCCTGTCTCTGCTAAGTTTCCCCCTCTTCACATGAAATCATAATCATCATAACCATCATATGCATTTACCACTGCATCATCGTCCGCCTTATCAACATGTAGCTGCTTCTTCTTTGCACCTGTAAGGAAAAAAGTCACAAACCCTACCAATAGATGACACAATTATCATAGAAAGAAAGTAAGCACAGCAGTACCTGTCTTCTTTTTACTCGCAGTGGCTTCCTTTTCTGCTTTAATCTTCTCATTTGCAAATGCAGTAATAGAAGAACCAATGTCTTTAGCATCTTGCCCTTTCAACGAGGTCATCGACAATCTCATAACAGCCTTGAGCAACCCAATGTAGTGGTAGCTTTTCTAAAAAAACAGCAGACAAGCATTTAATGCCCAGTCAAGTTAAGCCCCGATAATTAAGAAATTAGAAAAGACTGAAAAGATTAAATTTGCCAAACCTCATATGGTCGCAGCTTATGAGAGATCAACTCAGCATATTCCAAGAAATCACTCTCGCTTTTTGGGATAAAATTTTCAAGGGTCTTGTCATCACCACCTTTCTTGGCAAACAATTCAGCTGTGGACTTATAATCAGCTTCTTCTACAAGCCTGTAAATAGAAATGTGATAAGAATTCTGAATATCTCCTGATGTCAATAGCCACATTGTATTATCTAGTTCATCGGGAAAACAAACAAATTACACAGGGAAAACATCACATAATTCCCAACCACATTCATAATTCAACTTATTAACTATAACCGATGACTTGGCGTGACACCAGCTTCTTAAACATCTAAAGTTCTAAACTACTAATCCTCTATTTCTCAATCAAAACACCATATGAGGCATGTAAGTTCCTAACCTTTGCTGGCGAAGTTTTTCTGCTACTGGATCTAGAGGCTCCTCATTGGTATGAACTTCGACTTCCTTGCCTTTCTTTTCACCAGCCTTTGCAGCAGACTTCTTGGGGACCTTCTCAGCAGGAGGTTCTGGTATAGGTGCCTGATTAATCCACCACACCTTGAGTTGATTAGACCAAGAAGTAGGATGCAGAGTAGGTACTTGACATAGGGGACATATCACCAGAACATGAGAATCACAGAGCAGGCAGCATGACGCAAGAGCACATTGAATAGAAAAATATAGGTGTGAAACGAATAAAATCTTACAGAAGACATGAAGGATAATAATTAAAGTTATCTTACAAAATAGTACTCCACAGAAGACAATCACCCTACTGTTAGGCATTGGTTCTATAAATAGCTGATGAAACAAATTACGAGGTCATTCGATAACGTTCTTTTCAATTCTCCCCATGGATCAATAACTATCCAATCATGCAAGGAAAACCTTTAATTTAGCATTGTTAGAAGTAAATTTAAAATGGACGAATAATATGAGCATCTTATAATTACCTCGCGGAAATGACTTTTAAGAAATCTAAGTCTTGTGATTAAAAGCTAAAAGAGCCTTTCTACAACACTACTATATGAATCTCCATTCATCATATTTGCCTTTTTATGTCATCATCATGCCAAATAAAAATAAAAGTGAAGAATAAATTAAAAATGTAAATATGCAAATAAATAGCAGCAGTAGTAAATAAACAAATTATAATAAAAGTTTCTCAAGTTTTTACTGCCATATAAATCTATTACAAGTTCAAAATACTCCTGGAGAAGCAATAGGTCAAAAACAATTTACTAACAAGACTAAAACCTATTTTCAGCTAGTAGATATCTCCTACATTACTGTTTCCTTCCATTGTGCCCTATATATAGCTGAGCCTACATCGATTCAAGCCATTGTAGGCCTTTCAAGACAACTACCTTTCATGTGATCCCATCCACCCCCGACCCCCCAATGCCCCTTTTAAAACCTTTAGCTCATCATAGTTTCCCCAACAATACATTTGATTGACAAAGGACCTGATCAAACCATCTAAAGCAGCATTCACTCCTTATATCCTCATTACGTGCTACTTGCACCTTCCGGTGAATATTGTCAGTTCTAATCTTATCTAATCTTTTATGACCTATGTACTTTCCTTGTCAATATACACAAATGTTACCTTCTCAAAAATATTACCGTACATCTCTCTGAGTAATATATTCATTCATCCATCATTCCATTCTCTTGAAAAGACGAACCTAGATATCTAAATTGTTTGCACTTGGCACCAGAATCCTGACTAGTCTTACCTCAACTCCACTCGCTTCATATTAGCAAACTAGTAGAGCACATAGTCAGCTTATATAACTTAACAAAAGAAAAACTAAAAACAGCTTTTTACTACGAGTCATTCTTTTCTACTACATTAAATGATGATAACCGCATAATTATCTTGATCAGGCCTATTTCATTGTTCTCAGTATTAGACACGAAGTGAGGATTCCTAGTCTATGAACTCATATGCAAACACTAACACAAGTCACATCCCATAGGTTTTCTGCACACACAGCAAACAATGACAAGATATGGAGGCATATAAATCTGTGTTTTATGATTAGATGATTGGATATACGAGTGTTTTGCTTGACTCCACAGAATGGTATATTCACATGACAAGATCCATGGTTATTGTGTTGTGTATCATCCCATTCTACATACCTTTATTCATCTATTAGTCGTATGATAACTAAATAATAATGTGCAAAACAACCTACTCAAACACATGGAATTCACCAAGAATGAGAAGCATCTGATGTATAACAGAAAATCAACTGGATCCAAAGAGATCGAAATATTAGATTACACTTCCAGGTTGGTATGGAAAACATGACCAAATGTCTTCTTCTTTTTTTATAAAGAACATGCCAAATATCTAATCAGGTTTAAACACTTCACCAGCCGATTAAAATATCTGTCAAACCTACTAATGCAGATGTGCTAAGACATATTAATTCTATAAAGCAAAAACACAGAAATAAAATCCGTTGATGCAACGACATAAAAATCCCTTAGATAATTCTTGGATAAGTCGCTCCAAGTAAATATTCTCAATGCAAAAGAATAATTTCCACTTTTCAAGACACTGATGAACAACACTAGCAGGTATGAGGCAACTAACGTTATTATCAGAACAAGATAGTTTAACTAAGATAATTTTTTTGTGGGGAGTGGGGGAATTGATGAATGGTAAAAGAGTGTTCACGAAACAGACACAGGAAACCAATAAGTTGTCTACTATACCGGAGCAGGCTCCTCTTCATCTTCCCAAGATTCTTTTACATCATTGTCCTCTGCATCTTCATCATCCCATTTACTCGTTGGCTGATCCTTCTTAAGTAGATCTGGAACTGGTACATCCTCTGAAATAAAACATGCATATATTGATGGGGTTAAAACTAAAATATTTGTCAAGTGAAATGAAACTCAGAATTCGCTATCAAATAACAAAAACTTAAGCAATTATGTGAATAAGGTTATGGTAGTATAAAAGACTTCAACTGAAGAGGTATTAGGTTGAGGATAGTTACATCCCTTTTTCTGCATGCACAATAAACCATGTCAATGCCCAATGGAGAGGGAATCCAAGTGTTTTCAAAAAGACAAATGATTCAAACCCAAAAATAAACTGGTTTTAACAAGCAAAATCTCCAGAAATAGGGACCCAACATTTATGGTTTTATTCCAATTACTGCAAATATTCGACCACTTACAATGGTAGTTGCTTCTTGTAAATGCTATGCTAAAAGATTGTATCAGTTACCCAAAAAAAAAAAATGGACCAGTGAGTTCAAGTGAGTAGGCTCAGCACTTGGACAATCCAGAAGCAAGTATTATTAAACCCTTACCACAATAGAGATAGCATAAGCAGCTTACCATTGATTAGTGAGATGAATTCTTAGATTATTGTTTATTCCTTTTCCTTTCTGCCACACACAAACCCTTGGTGTGGTGTGAGTGATGACAAAGCATAAATGAGGCAAAAACAAAATTGTTGCTGACTTAAGGAATGCATTCTACTCTATTTTTGAAGTCAATAGGGTCATACCCACAGAGAGTCACAGAAGTCTATGAATCTTGGAGTTTACGAAGTTATAAAGTCATAGGAGATCCGGATTATGATCCTTGTGAGTATTTTTTGGTGTACTTAGACAGTTAGAAACTATATATGTTTTGATGGAATCTCAACTCCGTCCACTCTTCAAAAGCTAGATGTCTGGTTAATTAGTTGGAGCACCTAACCCCTGCAAATAGCACTGATCTGTTTTGGACTTCGATAGCTCCCTAAATCTAGTATAGTTTCTTTGGATGCAATCTCTCTTTTGTACCTTTTGCATCTTCTTGATACCTATTAATGAAACATCTTACTTCATCCAAAAAAAAATGAACTGTGGGCATCAAAGTACAAAATATGGAACAAGGACTGTTTTGTGTTAATGTTGTCCTGCATTCATACAAGACATGTCCCCAAAGAATGGAAACATTATTTATATTGCACACCTCAAACCCCTGGCATCCTACAGGATCATGATTGCTATGCTACATCTCAAAACTTCTTTTGAATAGATAAGGATCATAAAAGAACACGGTGATTGTATCTTTCGTGAATTTGGCAAAAGAGAAGCTACAACACTAAATATATTTTACATCTTCAAATAAGATTTATGGCACAGAACTTTGTCTATCAGACCACAGCCTTCAGGACGGTAGTTGAACAATACCAATGTTGAGGAACATACAAGACAAGGAAAATTCATACCAGTCTTGCACTAAGTACTCAGCAAGGGACTTTACTCCAATATAAAAGTTACACATAAATGATACTCTATCATTAAACAGTAAAGGAACACACAAACAATCATGTTTTAATGCTTTCCAATTAAGTAGGAAGAGCAATGAATTGATTCCTAAATAAAGCAAGATGTATTAGCATCAGAAGTAATTGAATTAGTTTTTCTTAGGAAGGTAGCTACAAAAACAGTTAGAAATATCAACATTACCCCAATCCTCCATCTCTAGTTGATTCTCTTCCGTCCACAAAAACTTGTTAAGTTCGAGTATCTGCAGTAGAAAAAACTCAGTTCTTTTCCAGAGAAACCAAATTATCAGCAACAGAAACCTCTTTAATCAAATCACTAATATACAGGAAAATCAAATCATTCAATTATGCAAATAGAACTCCAAGATTAATCAAGAACATCGCCTCACTCCCAAGATTCTATTAATACCCACACAAACAGACTTGTCAAAAACCATAACACAATGTCAATGGAACTCCAATATTAATCAAGAACATCACCTCGCTCCCAAAATTATATCAATACCCACTCATATAGACTTGTCAAAAACCATAAAACAATGGAAGAAAAAAGTTTCAATTAACATCAGTGTTCGAGTCGGTCGGACATTGTATGTCAGGTAGGGAAGTGCGGCTGAACCCTAAAACCGCCACTTAAAGCAGTTCTCAAAAATTACAAATCCGAAAGCCCTAAATTCAGTTCAAAGACATAAGGATATATTATATGACGCGTGAGACTCAACTACGAACACACACACACACACACACACACATATACATCCGAAGACGCCAAATCGCAGAGAAAAGCAATAAATTGAACCAAGAAACAAGATTGAGCGAATAAACCAAAAACAGAGCAAGAACCGAGTAAACGCAATAGATGAAGAAGGAGATACTTACATGGGAAGAGAGATAACCAGAGGTGAACAAATCTGATGAAGGCGATGTAAAATGGTTAAGCACCGTATTAAGCAATAGCAGAATGTGAAACAGCGTTTCCGATGACCAAAATACCCTTGGCTCAAGCAGTCCAAGATGGAGAAAGAAAATCAAACAGTCAAGATGCCTTTACTTTTATAGTAAGTAGAATATAAAAAAGGAAAAACTAATTACTCCCTTCGTTTTACTTGTCATTTTTTCCTAAAATAGATTTTTATTTTTACTTGACATATCAAGAAAAGATTAAAAAAAAAATTCTATGTTTTAATGTCAGAATGACATCATTTAACAGGTTTAGTAAAATAGTTATATCATTAATTACTCGCTCCATTTCAAATTAATTGAATTATTGAGGTGTTTCGCACCCTTTAAGAAAAAAAGATTAAGACATAAATTAGGTATAACTTTCTATTTTTACCCTTATTAATTATTGTCAAAATTATTATTAAAATAACTAAACATTAATTAATAAATAATTCCAATACTAATTAATGAAGGTAAAATTGGAAGAACATTAAGTAATCTAGAAAATTGAACAATTAAGTTAATTTGAAAAATGTAAAATGTTTCAACAATTCAATTAATTTGAAATGTAGGGAGTATTTTCTTAATGATTGTGTCAAGTCAAACTGTGACAAATAAAATTAAACAGAGGGAGTAGTTGATTATCTTATTAAAAATATTTATTTCATATTAGTTGTCCACTTTATTAAATCAAGAAAACATTAATTAAAATTTTTTATATTATCCTAATGATTAATTCTCTTAGCAGTGTGCACATTTGTTTGTAAAATTCCTAAAAAAGTTTTTTAAGGGGTGAATTAGTAAAATTATCTTTTTATTTATGATTTCTTAATATGCATGTTAAAAAAGAAAATGATCAACTAATATAAGACAAAGATAGTAATAAGGAAAACATATCATATGTATTTACTATACATCACTATAGTTTGAAATAATTATCATTTACGACCGTTGTTTTATAAAGGCTAATGCGCTCTCTCTCTCCTCTTTCTCCGAGACCTCATTCGCTTCTCTCCTTCCTCCAACATTCTAGCTCGCCTCTGACCTCCTTCTAGTAGCTTTTTTATATATATACAAATCAATTATGCCAATTTTCTTGATATAATTATTAATTAAATATACAAATCAATTATATCTATCTCCTCTCTCCTAGATCTTGTTCGCCTCTCTCCTCAATCCTCTCTCATCTTTTATCTCTCCTCCCTCTTCCTTCTCCCGATCTCGCTCGCCTCTCTTCTCCTTATAATATGTAGTTACCAATTGTCAGTAACCAAATTATAGGTGAGAAGCTTGATTATGTTTCTAGTCTTAATTGTTTTTGAAATTTCCTTTATAAAAAATTACATACTTGGAATTGAAATTCTACCATTAAAGATGAATTTGAAATTTAAATTTAAGTTTAAATTTAAATTGAATTTGAAGTTCTTCAAATCTCATAAACAAGCATAAATTTAATAAAATTTTCATGAGACACCTTATTTAAACGTTGTCATTTAAGTTATAGTCATTGTTAACAATTATTTAATTGATCCCACTTTTAACAAGTTTCCAACAAACCTCCTCCTCCGACTTCTATATGTACATATTTTAGCTTTAAAACATTGATAATACTATAATCACATCATTCATTCTCTTCATTTATTACATCATCATAAAAGGTTTGTAAACTAAATATCGTCTATAACTTTTATCTTAACATAAAAATCTTACATCCAAAATCATTAAAAAGAATAACCGATCACTAATAATTTAAAAGGGAGTCCAGAAGCTAGAAGGCATGGTTCAAGTTGATATATTTGGCACATTTTCTTGGAAATGGTACAAGAAATTCAAATATATAATGTACCCATCTTCAATCATATACGCTTAAAGTTTGGGACAAATATATGTCATGATTCATGCTAAAATATATAAAGTTTAGCCTTGTGAAAGTTAAAGTCATAACTTCTATCGAAGTGTCTGAAGTTAGGTCCTATCAAGGCCACAACTTCAATAAAAAAAAAGTTTGAAGTTAAATTTGGTAAGTCATTGTATATCTGAAGTCTCGTCAAAGTCATAATTTCACTAGAAAAATATGTACGAAGTTTAGTCTTGTCAAATTTATAACTATAGTATAAAATGATAGAAATTATCCTTAACAGACCATCTCAAACTTCAAGTAAAAGTATATATTTTTTGGCCTCTACAAAGCTAAATATATATATCCAAAGTCAAGCATGAACTAAAATTATGTCTAAAGAAGGAAAACTTGCAAAAATAATTTAACATATGGTATAAATTTGACTTCGACTCCAAAAACGAATATTTGTACTCTTTGTCCGGAGAGGGTTTAATTAATGAGTCAAGTCAAATTACAAGTAGATCAATAAATTAATACCATATATTTAATTTAAATGTGAACATATTTCACTTCAACTTCGATTAATATGAGGGGCTTGAGTCATAAATTCAATATTAAGGAAAAATGTGATTCAATAGGTGGAATTACAAGAATAATTTTAAGATATTTGTAAATTGTAATATGCTAAAAGCATTTTTTTAATCTTTTTTTTGTATAAAATATAATTATGAAACTTAATTTCCAAACTGCTCTCTTCTTCACTTTATATTTTTATTGTTTCATCTCAAAATTCCTAATATTCTAATCCTTGGGGAATAGATCATCATTTCTAGGCCTCTGCTAAATATGCAAATCACTATAATTATTTTTTGTTAGAATTTAAACTATTTGATTTTGAGTAAAATAATATTTGTCATACCCACACTCATCCAATGGATTTAATTTGGCTAATGTTTTTTTCAACTTTATGGGTGGCCAGGGTCCAACTTAACTAACAACATGTGAAATTGGATTGGCCTATGGATGGTCCATTTTGTTTCACTTTTGTTTGAACGAGTATAAAAAATCTTTGGTAGGCAGTGTTTTCATGAGGCCCTACACAACGCAAATTTAGATTAGTTGGACTCTAATACGGATATCGAATTGAAATAATAAAATATCACAATCTATTGTTAAATGAATTGGTTATATATAAGTTGTTTAAAGGAGATGGTTTAAATTTAAATTACCAATTAATCCTTAGATTAATTAATACAGGTCAAATTGCTTTCTTCATTTATATATGGATGTAACCTGTCTTTTCCATTTATTTTTAAATGGAAACTCTGTTAACAAATGATAACTTTTTTCATATTACTACAATACAAAGTGACAAATGTCCAACTAAAAACACTAGTCTTATGGGTAGGAACTCATGTACATCCCTTTTTTTATTAATATATTTTTGGGACTTCAATTTTGGTCGAAATTATTGTTACGATACAACACTTAATGGAGGATCTTTTACCCACTACACTATTTAATAGTGTATTTAAAAGGTATATATATGCCCACGTGGACACGTTATTATTTATAATTATGCAATATTTGTGATGATAGGCATATATATACCTTTAAAATACACTATTAAATAATGTAGGGAGTAAAAGGTCCTTTCCAAAGTTTGGTATCGTTACTGCAATTTCGATCAAAGTTCGGATATATTTCAGACGTTTTTCCCTATATTTTGATAAGAGAACTGAAATACACACAAGCTAGTTCGATGATGGAATTGAGATTTTCATGGAAGGGTTTAACTATGAAAAAATAAAATGTGAATAAGTTGATGCGATTTCAACATGTACTTTATATACATAAAAAAAAATTTAATCATATATAAATAGTATTTTCTTTGTCCTAATTTATCTAACACATTTTGAATTCAAGATTCAAACAAATCTATTTTTTATCCTAAATTTTTCATATATCTTTTAAATATTTTAAACTGTCAATTATTGTGACTTAAAATAATTTTCTCAACAACCCAAGTTGTGATTCATTGACATTGAACCATCCCAGCTTTTTGGCATGACAAAATTTTAGAGATATTAAATTAGTGGGGTACATCTTTCCATGAATTTCTTTAACCAATTGGCTTTTGTGTCTCATCATATGAAACCAATGCTTAAAAATGAATAATATCCAAGTACCAAAGTATAATATTAGTCCAATTTTAATAGACAAAATTCAGGAGCTCGAGGCACATTGATCATAACCCTTAATCATTTCCCCCACTTTCTTCTTCAAACTATTATTAGACATATAGTAACATGCAAGAAAACCCTAAATAATTAAAACTTTAGTAGTAACAGTTTCTTCATATCACAATAATAATTCCATCTAATTAATTAACCATGCATTGGATCTAATCATCTAATAAATTCTAAATTCACTGGATAGGATTAGGTAATGAAATCTTGTTTAATTTAATCATATAGTAATAAAAGTTTGGTCCAAGCGTTGAACAGTTAAAGCCAATTGAGATCTTGCTAAGATTTTCTGTAAATAATAATAAAAAGATTTCTTTTGAAAATCTAAGCTTTTGACTAGTCCAATTTTTAGAGAGGAAATGATTGAACTAACATAATTAAGAAAATTTGTAAATTGCTTACTATAGTTCTCTAAATTTTGGAGACTTACGCCAAATATTACTTTGAAGTCAATTTAGGTCACTTTAAAGTGAGGAAAAAGGAAGTACTTCTAAGTTATAGCTGTTTAGAATGTGACAAATTATGAGAGAATTCTCACAAAGAAAAACACAAAATTAAATTTTTTAGATTTATATATATCGTCGCTATAACATTTTTTACACCATCAGGTCATTTCACCTGTTATAGCAAGTAACTTGTGTCATATTTCAAGATTACAAGTTCCACATTGTAATAACATTTGACTATAAATATATCTTGAATAATTTACATATATAGCTTTAATTTCCAGCAAATACAGTAAACAGAGTTACCTGATACCTATTGTTGATGAGAGGTGATCTGTATGTTGTAGAACAAGTCGAAGTGCGTGCAAGCTGGTCCAGACACCTAAATTACATATATAATTTATAAGCTCTTTATAAATCTATATTGGGATGTCCCAAGAAGTAATTATACCAACCATTCTTGTTTTTCTTCATCATACAGCAACCCAATGAGTTCATATTTGNTCAATCCCAGCTAGCCACAATTCACTTCTATTTTTTTTAGTAACTAATAACACTCGTTTTTTCAAAAAAAAAACTAAATTCTAAAGCAATGGTGCACCCGTTTTCTTGAAATCCTGGATTCGCCTCTGGGGATGTCCCAAGAAGTAATTATACCAACCATTCTTGTTTTCCATTTCTTCATCATACAGCAACCCAATGAGTTCATATTTGTGGCCTCCAATCAATTTTTAAAGAATCCATTTTGTCTTCCAAGAATTGCTACAAAATTCCCATTATTTTAATGGTCCTCTGCTATGATTTTATATATATATATATATATAAATGGACCTACATGAACCTTCAAGTACTTCTTTCAAACAAAGCAAAAGCTGTGAAAAAAGCAAATCTTTCTGACAATTTACACATGCAACCTCTTATTATTCTTCAAACATGCTTAAAATTTTGGCATCTCAAGTAAAGCCAAACAACAGCAAGAAGAGGTGACAAACTCTCAGTTCTTGTAATATATATTTGTTTGTTTGTGTCTTCTGTGATGGTGACAACTTATCAGATGAAGAGTCTTAGTACATTAGAGCTTATGTTAGAGGAACTTCAGCAAGAAGATGAAGAAACAAATGATTTGCCACCACCTTTGCCTGTTAGACCTGTCATTAAGGCTAGGTTGCCTAAGGGCAGAAGGAAATTGACACCATTTGGTAAAGAAAAGAGGAATCTTAAAGACATTAAGGCTCAAGAAAATGCATTTGTTGATCAATGGAGTACTTCAGAAGAGAGGGATTCTGCAGCCATGACAGATAAGGTAAATGGGAATGAATTAAAGTATTAATTTTTGTTAACTTGCACATGCCTCGACTGTTCCATACTTTCTTCATTGGGTACCTGCTACCTCCTGTCAGCATTCGTACTGCTTTACTCTGCCAACTAAGGTAGAATAAAAGAAAATAACCTAGCTAGTTTTGACTTTCTGACAGAATTTGAATCATTGGATACCTGCTACCTCCCATCAACACTGGTACTGCAATTTGTTGACTCTTTACTAGAATTTGAACCTTTGTTGATGGTTTATTCTCACTTCATTGATCGTTAGGCCACACCTCTGGATGCATTAATTTTGTTAAATTGTAGCAAAGGGGTTTCTACTTTTTAGGTTCATGAAATTTACTATACATTAAGTTACAGCAGCAGGACAATGACTCTTGGAAGAAGTAGTACAACTAAAGCTTTTCCAGATGCAAAATTTATCTTCACCAACTGGCAAATGTGGTTAGTTCCTAGATTAATGAATGAGGGCACCTAAATATTTATTAATTGGATGACAGAATGTACAGAGGAAGATTCACATAGCATCTTATTTAGACAGAATCAGAGTCATATTTCTCATAATTTCAACTGTTGTTAGCTTACAAATTATACTTAATTTTGATGGTAAGTGTGGTTTATTTCACAGATTTGTTTGATGGTTGATCAGAGAGATGGAGCTGAACTAAGTAGAGTACTGCAAATTCAAAGATGCTTTCGCGGCTATCAAGCCCGCCAGTACTATCATGAGCTTAAAACAGGAGCAGTAGCTCTACAATCATGTAATTCACAATATCCTATTTTTTTTCTCAAAACTTCATATGCTATAATACTAAGTCCAACCTTCAGAAAGAAAAATCAATCATATCAAACTTAATAGTTCTTAAAAACATATGCCTCGAGGGAAAAGAACTTCAGCATGTTATTTCGCATTTTCCTTCACAATTTTGATGATCAGAGCTCAACCATAGTCATCGATTCTTGCAGTTGTGCGTGGTGAAATTGAAAGAAAGTATTATCAGGGTCTCACTAGGAGGTTAGCAGCAATTATCTTTATACAGAAACACATAAAGAAGCATCATCATAAAAGAACAGAACGACAACGAACTGCAGCCATATGTTTGCAGTCTGGTAAGATTGTAGAATGCTTAATCCAAAATTTTGAATATATAGTTTTGAAGATAGTCCTCAACGTTTCTCTATGCATTCTGCAGTTATTCGAGGTTGGTTGACTCGAAAGAAGTCCAATCTCTCGGGTGATGCAAAACGATCTAGAGAAAAAAATGACCTTGACAATAAGGAACCAGAAACTAAGGTGTGCTTTATTTCTTTGACAATTGGTTCAATGTCCTGAAAAACACGTATCTTAACCACTTTGGTTGCTTGAATGAAACTCCCTTCAGGTACCGCGTTCAGTTCTACTTGATCTTCAGAGGCATATTTTGAAGACAGAGGCAGCCCTGGAGAGAAAGAAAGAGGAAAATGCAGCTTTGAGGCTACATATTCAGCATTATGAGATAAAGTGGAATCAGTATGAATCAAAAATGAAAGCTATGGAGAAGATGTGGCAAGATCAGTTAACGTCTATACAAGTGAGCATTCCATGTCTTCATTAAAAAAAAACAAAATGTTGTTCAGTGGCATCTCGTATGGATATCACTTCATAATGTTCTGCAGATTACTTTATTTGTTTCGATAAAATCCCACATATAAATTCTTATATAACATCAGTGAGATTGCTTAGTGTTATTTGCTTTAACCAAAAGACATTTGTGTATCTTGCAGATAAGTCTGGCTGCAGAAAGGGAAAAACACGGGGACGAAAAGACTAAGGGAAAACTCAGACTACTGATACTTCAAGATCAAGATGAAAATGTGCATAACAGATTCCCAAGAACTACATCTCTTCGAACAAGTGCATTGAATCATCCTGATGAGGTACATGATACACAACCACAACCAAGTGGGAGATCAAATCCCAATAACAAGTGTGTTAACCACCATGTGATGGACATGGTCAATCACTATCAAAATTTTGTCGTCCACGATCAATGTAATTCAGGGGAGGAGGGTTCCGCCCTCAGGCCTAACGATGAGCTCCAGAAGCTGAAGATTAGATTTGAAGCATGGAAGAAGGATTACAAGAATAAATTGCGCGAGGCCAAAGCAACAATGAAGCAACTAGGACACTCTGAAAGGGGGAAGGGTTCAAAGATATGGTGTGGGAGATGAAAAAGTTAATGTCTTATGTTAGATCCTCCAATTGGAGGACATTTTCAGAGGATTTGACACGGGTGCAACAACATATTTGGAGAGTCCGATCAACGTAGCCTCTCATTATCATTTATTCTTCATACTTCATATTTACATGTACAGAACAAGCATATAAACTGTCAATGTCATACAACCATTGAAGAAATATAAGAGAATATGTTGAGGAAAATCGAAAAGACTAGGAACTTCCGCCCCGCCTCTGTTCCATATTAACTGAATTTCTGCCTCTATTCCATATTAACTGAATTTGTAAGGCAATGGTACACCTATTAAAAAAATATTTAAATAGTTTAAATCATATTTTCCACTATTACCCTTTGTGAAATTATAATTTAAACATCTTTTTAAAAAAAATCGCCGTTGCCGGGGATCGAACCCGGGTCACCCGCGTGACAGGCGGGAATACTTACCACTATACTACAACGACTTAGATGTTAAGGAAGCTAACACAATTAAATTTATATTATTTTTATTCTTCTTCATTGAAAGTAATTATTTCCTTTTTTTTGGGGGGGGGGGGGGGTTTCCCACCGGTCCGGTAGCTGCATTAGAGCCTGACTATTTCAAATTCGCGCCACTTAAAGCATCACTAGGAGAGAAACACTCCCTATCGAAATTTTTTCAATACCCTAGGACTCGAACCCGAAACTTTGAAAGTAATTGTTTCATATCAATACTTACATAGTCTTAATTTTTGTTGGTTACTTTGATTTTCTTTGCTAGTTTATTTTAGAAATTAAAAAAGGCGCATGCAGAAATGATTTTCCCGAAAATAATTTAATTGGATGTAGTTAGTCTTACTTCATGACATGTGAGTACTTCCAATATTCCAAAAATATAAAAGAAATTCAACAATCAAATTTTTAGGATCAATTTTATTTTGTATTTAATTAAGGTATAGATAAAATTCGTATTATTTTCTTAAAAAAACTTGATACTCCCTCCATTCCCTTTTAAGTATAATGTTCTAGCCGTTTTAATTTATTTTGAATTATAAAAATATTAAGAAAATAGTTATTTATTTCAAAATTATCCTTGTCTAATAAGCGTGGAGTAAATATTTAAGAGATAGTTTTGGAAAATTTCCTTTAGTTTTGTCTCAATAATACAATATCCCTAGTTATTTGACAGATTATATTCATCACCCTTATTTTAATTTGCTTGTAACAAAACTAATTTTAGGTAATGTAATTGCTAAAAAATATATATCATCTAAATTAAATTTGTAACAACCAAATGAAAACAATAGTGGTAAATATAATATTTTCATATTACAAGAGGGATATATGCTATTGAGGTAAGTCTCGAGGGAGGTTTCTAAAATTATTTCAAAATTTAAGAAGGTTTCAAAAACTTTTATATATTTTCATATGTATGTATTATGAGAAAATGACATAAATAGTCCTTTAACTATAGGATTAGGTCTAAAAGGGTCCCTTAATTATACACTTAACATATATAGTTTTTCAACTATTCAAAAACTTATCAATTTTGGTCCCTTAACTATACACTTACCGGTTTTAGTCCCTTAACTATAAAGTTACCGATTTTAGTCCTTTAAGTATTCAAAAACTTATCAGATTTGGTCTTTGTCCATTTCTTTAATACAAATAGCTTAGGTTTATATTAATGGAAATATTCGTGAAATTAAATCTTTAACCCATTTTAAAAGTTGTTTCTCTATTCCCGCCCTTTTTCTTCAAACTACTCTTATAAAAAGAACAATAATGTCTACGATTCAAAATAAAATTAATGAGAAAACAAGATATAAGTCGTAATTCTATTCAATGGAGGATAAAATTAAGCATATAATTGTTGTTAATGACTTGAAGTCGCACTTGAATATTTTAATTAGTGTGGATTTTATTTAATTTACTCAAATTCTTTACGTAAAATAAAATGAATAGAATAATAAAACTGATCAATTTAAAAAAAATTACAAATCTACCATTTTATAAATTTCAATTTCTTAAAAATTAAACAAATTTCGTTCAATGAAGTCGTTGAAGTACAAACTTTGGATTTAACGGGGAATAATTTTTTTCTTTTGACTTATATTTTCTTTCTTAGTGAATTTTATTTTAAAATCGTTAAGGTTAAGGTTCTTCGCATAAGGTTAATTTGAAGAAAAAGTAGCAGAGAGAGACAAACAACAGAAAAAATTGCTAAAGAATTTAATTTTTCGAGGCATGAATTCCGTTAATATAAACCTAAGCTATTTATATTTAAAAAATGGAAAAAGACCAAACCTGGTAAGTTTTTGAATACTTAAAGGACTAAAATCGATAACTTTATAGTTAAGGGACTAAAATCAATAAGTGTATAGTTAAGGGACTAAAACTGATAAGTTTTTGAATAGTTAAAAGACTATATCCGTTAACTTTATATGTAATTTCTCTAAAAGCTACAAATATTAAACAAACCCTTCAAAACGTAATTAAAAATCAATATATTTGATATCTATTTTTAAATTAAAAAAATGAACCGTAAAAATATTGAATTGAAAATCGAACCTACATTCCATAATTTATTAAAGGCATAATACATATATTGGCCCCTAAACTTGGCTTCAAATTTTAACTTTGACCTCCAACTTTCATAATGCACAAATAGGCACTTTAACTATCCAAAACTTAAACAAAAAAACACTCGGATCCTACCTGGCAAAATGCGTGAAATACACTCAAATTAGGCGCGTCAGATGTAAAAATCCAGGGGGTGAACAGTAAAAAAGCATTGAAAGGACAACTAAACCCTTTTTATATTTTTTTCAACAATTTTCCCTTTTTTTTTGCATTATTTGTTGTTCACTGCAAAATGCAAGTGACATTTAATAAATTTTTTTGTTATTACGAAAAAAAATTATAATGAAGTTTTTTTTTGGCAAGAAGGAAAAAGGAACACGTGTAGTACTAAATTTTTTTTTTTAGATTCAATTAATTTTTTTTGTCTTTGAAATATTTTTAGCTGTTAATTACTGTAATTTATAGTACTTTCTAAGAAATTTTCAAATAATATATATTATTTCATTTGTCCGAATTTATGCGTCACCGGTAAAATTTGAAGGAAAAAGGAACACGTGTCGACCCCAAGGTCCTCTCTATTCCCGCTTATTATATTATATACTAGTGATGAAGAGCCTATGCTAATAATTAATTTAAAAGTTAATTTTTAACTGACGTTAAATAAATAGTTTTAAATTTTAAATTTGAATAAATTATATATATTTATATGGTAGTAAACGTTCATGTTAACTCTAAAATGAATACATCACTATTAATAAAGCTTGAAGTTTAAAGAAAAATCCTTAAATGACCAAAATAACCCTTAAACTCAATTTTAATCACAGAAAGCATACATGTCCACGGTGTGGTGGCTGATTCATCAACTAATTTTTTGTATGTTTTTTCAAAAATATTTTAGTTGCTAATTTGTTATAATTTATAAAAATCATTAACGTCATTTTCGAATAACTTATAGTATTGTTAACTTTCAATAACATATATTGTTCCATCTATTCAAATTCACGTGTCACCAATAGAATTTCAAGAGTCAACAAAAACTTTTCTAAAAAAAATATATTTTAATTATGATTTATAGTACTTTTAAATATAACGTATAGTGTGTTTGTAGGCTCTTATTAGATTGAAAAAATATTTTAAATTAGTAATTATTGTAATTAATAGTGTATATTACATAATTTTCAAATTTGTAATAATTTTTTTTAAATATTAAGTCTAATAATTTATAGTATCTTAAATGTAATTTTTGAATACACATAAATTAAAAAAAAGAAATAAGACAAATAAATTATAAATTGAATAATTGACATTTTCAAATATTAATTTACCACAAAATGAAAGTGAAAGAAGAAGTTGTGAGGCAGAAATAAAGAAAAGGGAATGAAATTAGTGAGGTGGGGTCCATATCCATTAAAAGAGATTGAAATAAATGCATGGCAAATTGAAAAGGTGTCAAATAGACAGGAAAACGGGCCCACATGCATTGAATAGTTGGCAGCCATTGAGTGGGTCATTAATACACGTGGGAGCGTTTGTATTTCACGCTTTTGGCTCTAAAAATCGCGTGTTTATTTATTTAAAGGTAGGATAGTTAAAGTGCCTATTTGTGCATTATGAAAGTTGGAGGTCAAAGTTAAAATTTGAAGCTAAGTTTAGGGTCAATATATGTATTATGCCTTTATTAAATCACTTTGTTAGATCACTTACCAAAATTGGAGGGTAAATTTTTAGTATATATAATCCTGATAACCTGGTTTTTGTTGAAACTTAAAACCCTGCGCCCCAGTATTTGTTCAACTGATCAATTCAGTTCTTCAATTTTCACCATGTCTGAATCTTCACATGGACGAGAAGATGATGATGATTCTCCACATTATTCTCCTTTTTACTGTTCTAATCCTTCTGATCAATCCGATGAAGAACCCCTTATTTGGAAAATCCGTAAAATCGAAAGACCAGATCGACTTAGCGCCTTGACGGATCCTTTGGTACTTCACATCCTCTCTTACTTGCGGATGAAAGAAGTTAGGCGAACTGCAATTCTCTCAAAAAGATGGCGCCTTTTATGGACTTCAGCACATAATCTGGTTTTCAGGTGCACTGGAAAATCTCATTACTCTGTAACTGCATTCATAACTTCGGTTGATGATACATTGCTTCTATCTAAGCCTAGTAAATTGAACAAGTTTTCGGTTGAATTTCATTACGATAAAAAACTTGTTAAGTGTGTTAATAAATGGATGATATTTGTACACAATAAATATGTTGAAGAACTGGAGTTGTATCTGATGACAAGGGGTTCAGACAATTTTTACAATTTACCGCAGATTTTGTACTCCAATGCGTGTTTTCGAGAAATGAGTTTGTGCAATTGTAATCTTGTACCAAAGGAGGGGATCAATTGGCCTTCTCTTAAGGTTTTGGTTATTAGGTATGCTGAGTTGAACAGTCATATCATTGACGCGATATGTTCTGGATGTCCTTCTTTGGAGTCTCTCAAGTTTAGTATGTGTTATGGGGTTAATTTAATTAAAATTAACTCCGAAAGTGTGAAGAAGTTGGTGATCAGTGGATATTGGCAACAAGTACATGACGAACTTGATGACGACGATGATACAGAGCTGATAATAGATGCTAGGAATGTTACTTCGCTGGAGATTGAAGGATGTTTTCATAAAAAAATTGTTGTTCTTCAGAATGTATCAGCTCTAGTCCATGCTAAGCTAGATTTCTATAGGAAGACAGATGATTATGAAAGTGATCAAAGTGATTTCAAGATTGACGAGGATATGTTAAGAGATCTCCTAGAATTACTCGGGGATGTTGAGAAACTCTCGATTGGGTCATGGTGTCTGCAGGTTTGACCATACCTCCCTACTTCATCTTGTCATTAAAATTAACTATTATTGATGTGTTTGTACTTCTCTGAGTGATGATGGTGAAATTATTTACACAATCATATCATTTATTAGGTAATCATAGGAAAATCTATATGATAAACATTAATTGATAAAAATGATGACCAACCTATTATGGCAAGCTAAATTACAGTCATACTATTAAAAATGTGTATACTGTCAGTTGTTATGCATATATCCCTTGTAATAGTCTACCATTTTTATAAAAAAAATTGTTACTGCACAATGCAAAATGTCTAAAGTTGCATTACTTATCAAAAAAAGATATGTTTTTGAAGTTGCATAAAATATAGCAATGCCTTTATGTCAGTGTTACTACTCGTCTTTCGATTCAGAAGCATTATTCTCTATTTGTACCATTACATTCATGGATTTCTGCAGGTATGCAGCGCCATCTATTTATATATATGTGTATATATATATATATACGGATCTTCAAACAACTCCTTTGTCGTTACTTAAACCTGCTTGAATAATTAAAAAGTTCTTGTAAATATAATAATAAGTTTAAAATTTTGACAATTGGTGAATTCTTATGAATATGGCCATAGTGGAGGACATTTATGAGAAGTTGGCAAATTACATTTGTAGCCAATTACATTGTGACCGTGGCTGTTAAGGGGCACATACATGTCAGGGACTAGGAAGTTTTAGGGATTAATGGTTAAATAAAGTGTGGGCTGCATTGTGTGGTTTAGGGCTTTAGGCTATGTTGTTGCTACAGTTGCTTCATCTCTCATATCATACCAGTGGACAATCTGGTTCACTTAGTGGGATAGATGCTCATTAAGTGCTGGTCACGGTCCTCGGGATTTAGGACATAGCATGGCTAACTCTTCTAACTATACGAAGAGGGGAAAGGGTAAAAAAGAGGCACTTTAATTGCTTTGCATCTATGGTGACTTTACTGGTTTAAAATAGGAAGAACAGATTTTAATCAGGAATAGGGTCATGAGACCATTAGAAAGATTCCTGATCCAACAGTGTTTTACTAGGGCAATTTTGTGAAACATCTCATTTGATTATGTTCTTATATTATTATAGCTTTAAGTTAAACCTTGTTTAGTTAAACTAGTGACCGTATTCTCATTTAAAAGCTTAAATTGGGCCGGTTCAATGGCTCTGTACGAATTAGTGGTTTTTGATACTTCTGATCCTGTCCTTGTGGTTAGAAAAAACTCACTTTTATTCACTTATTACTTAATTAATTATATCTTCAACACGCCCCTTCACTTGTGATGTATCTGATTCCTTGAGATAACTAATGATCTCTCTTTGCTATGATACCATGTTGAACTGTGTGGTATCTCATCTAAAGTTTAAGTTGTTTGAGAAAACTTATTTTTATTTACTTAATTATATCTTCAACGTATTTTTATTTACTTAATTATATCTTCAACGCACAAACCTCTAACCTATCTTCTGATAATTAATTGTCCCAGGTCCTTAATATGATAGAGACTAAAAACTCGTCATGCCCGAGGATGAGATGCAAAGACTTGACCTTGAACTCTCGTTTGACTGACAAGGAGCTTCCGGGGTTAGCAATCCTTCTACAAAGTTGTCCTCTAGTCGAGGTCTTGAACATAAGCGAGGAATCCCCTTTCGAAGAGGTATGCAAATGCCCCTTCTCCTATTGTTGTTCTTCTAATCTGTCGATTTGATTCTTTGTTGCTCAATCATGACCTATGTAGAGGCAAATTCAACATCTACAGTCAATGAGTTCAGAATGGGCATGATCTTATTATATACATACTTTTCTTTTTTGTGCACATGCATACATAGTTCCGAGTCTGAAAACAATGGTTTGAGTTAAACTTCCTGTTCTAAATTAGCCTCTGCTGCATTTTGTTAATTGATCAGTTAATCACCTTTGAAACATTATGTTACAGTATAGTGTTGGTTGGTCATTCTCGTGGCCCACTTACGAATTTTCTGCAAAAAAATACTGGATATCAAGACCTTGTTGGGTGCTGAATCTCAAGACTTTAAGGATTGACGGCTCCTGGATATATGAGAGTCTGTATTTTGAGTACCTCTCTACATTTCTGCAAGCTGTTCTAAAGAATGGGTTAGTGCTTCAGAAAGTTATCCTTCCCTCCTTCACTGACAGAACATGGATTTCCCCCGGGCACCATACCAGAGTTGCAGAGACGTTGCTAAGCTTTCGGAGGTCTTCAAAGGATGCTGTTATTTTGTTCTCTGGTTGAGAAGCAAAAGTAAATTAGTATTATGTCATGTTAGTATTTATCAAAACGTGCTTCAGAAACATATACTGTATGTTTTTTTCTTTAGACTCGATGCTTGCGTACATTCTTCTCTTCTTGAGTCAATCAACCAGGGCTCAATTTTGAGCTAGCTAGTTGAGATGGATTCTTATATAACTTATATTAGTGGTGCTTTAATGCTTGATGTTTATATATATTCTCTCTTGAGTCTTTCTTATATCCGTTGTGTATATATCCCGTTTTATGTATTGTTTATCATAGGATGTGAGAAAATTGATACCACAGTCCAACCCTTCAGGTAGCCCAGTAGCTTGGGCTTAAGACTTTTATGTTGGAGGTCTCAAGGTCGAAATTTCTTATCAACGAAAGTAGAGGATTTGCCTTGAGCTCGTTGCATTGGATTTGACTAGTGCGGGTTGCCTTTCATGTGTGGTTTACGAGGTTATTGCATAGAAGTGAGTGTTTTACCTTGTGCGCACCAAAGAATAGCGGTTACGGTGAACACTATTGTGATAATGTATATCACGTGCTGCTTTTAGTTTATGCAAAAATACTCGAACTTTGATCATGTCAAGATCATAATTTCAAGTAAAAATATTTGCGGTTAATCCTTGTGAACCATACCTTATGATAAAATTGTTTGAAGCTGATCTTGACAAGTCATTATAATTTTTTGATGTCTTACTAAAGTCAAAAAGAGTAAAAGATATTTAAAGTTTGACTTTGCCAAGTTCACAATTTCAATTAAAAAAAATCAAAATTGACTTTGTTAAATTATACCATACTCCATGAAAAATGTTTGATAATTTACAAGGTCACAATTCATACAAATCTGATCCCCACGCATAAAAATCTGCTCTCACATGCTTTGCAACTTTTAAGCTGTCAAGGGTTTTTTCGAATGAGAATGATTTGGGCCAGTTTTTACGCATCTCAATTATTTTGGGAGTTTTTGTTTCCGCCAATAATATAACCCTATACAGATAAAAATGATAATCAATGTGGAATTGTAGCTCAATTAGTTAGTTAATTTACCTAAATTTATTAATGAATCTTTATAATAATCTTGTGTTATAATCCAAAACAAATTTAGAATAAGTAGCATTTTTTAAGAGTTGAGAAACTCCAAAAAGCAAAATTGGAAAACGAAAAATGGGAGTAGCTTCAGACCGATTATCTTCCTTGCCGGATTCAGTTCTGCTTCACATACTCTCCTTTCTTCCCTTCGACGACGTCGTTCGGACCACCCGTCTCTGCCACCAATGGAGAACTCTCTGGTCCTTCTCTTCCACCCTCAATTTCATTCACCGTTCCAAGGACCTATTTTCTGTACGAAAGTTCGTTTCATTTGTTGACAAATCCCTCATAAACTTGCACGGTAACTGCAACAGTCTATTAAAGCTTCATGTTGAGTTCCCCTTTAAACGTTGCTTTACATCCGATGTTACTGTTTGGGTTCTTTTTGCCATCACCCATCAAGTCAAAGAACTCAATTTGGTTCTCTCCAATGATGATGGTGATTGTTATAATCTCCCTAAGAGATTATTGTTCAACTCTTTTCTTGAAAAAGCGAATTGGGTTTCTTGTAGATTTTACAAAGTTCAAGCTGTCAGATGGGATTCTTTGAGGGAACTGAGAATTGGGTCGACGGAATTTGGTGATGATATAGTCAGGAAAATTGTTGCTGGTAGTCCGTGTTTGGATTTGTTGGAGTTGGATAACTGTTGGGGTTTTAGGTGTTTGGATTTGTTTGGTGGAAAGGTGAGTAAGTTGGTGGTGAATGGGTATAAGGAAGTGAAGAAGTTCTTGGATCTTGAACTGGAAATTAAAGCACCTTGTGTTAAGGTATTGGAATTAAAGGGGTGTATTAGAATGAATATTAAGTTGAAGAATGTGAGGAACTCTAAGGATGTGTTAAGGTCTCTGTGAAATTTGTTTTCCACTCAAAGAACCCTAAGGATGAGGAGTGTGACAACTTTTATGAACAGCAAGGAGATATGTTGATGGCCATGTTTGGGAGTTTCAGTCATGTCAAAGATGTTATGTTAGGGACATGGTGCATTGAGGTTTGTGCTATTTGGTTGATTGGCTTGATCTTATCTGTATGTTTTGTTCCTTGATTGAATGATGCTCAAATATGGTATATTTGTGTGTTTTTGAGTTTATGATCACTTCCCCCACCCCATCTTGTAATGGTTTCGCAATTAGCAAGTTTAACCTCAAAGCCCTTAGGTAGGAAGTATATTATTTGGTTCATATATCTGAAGCCATAGTGTCCTTTCTGTACTTAGTTGAATATTTGGATTGTTAATTTATCATGACTTATCTTTTTTGCTTGTTAGTATCTTTTGTGTTGCAAAATCCTTTAGGGACAAGTCTAATATTATGTTCTTTGGTAATAAGCTACAAATTAGTGGGACATTCTGGTATAGTAGAAGGTTGAATACATATTTGTTTAATTTTGTGCTTGGAGAATGGAGTTATTGAAAGACTATTATATTTTTGTGGGATGGTTGGATATGTAGTTAATTGAATTTTTTTCCGTGTTTCTTCCGTCTTTAAGGTTATGGCATTTTGGGACTCGCCATGGGTGCTGTTTACCATTATCAGCTGTGAGTGTTTAACACTGCATACTCCCGTACAGAAGCGATATCTTCCTGGCATTATACGCTTATTAAAAAATTTACTTAAGCTTCAGACGCTAATCATACATATGGCCCTACCCTATTTTGAGTTTGAGGTTTGTTTTCCGTTGGAAACATTGCTATGAGCTATTGCTTTTCACTTATTAAGCAATGTTCTGATTCAATCTGTAAGTAGTAACAGATATATCCAAATCCTCTCTCTTTACTTATATACCGAGCATATGTTTGTGGTTTTCCTTATTGAAAATAATCAGGCAGGGGTGGACTTATAATTCTGAATATGGGTTCAATCAAACCAACCACTTTTGCCTTATGCCATGAATATATGTGTGTGAATTCCTTAAAAATATTATAAATATTGAACTCATAATCTCAAAAGAGTCTGACCCTTGAACTCTCATTAAGATTAAAAGCTTGATTCCGCCAATGAACTCTAGTAGTTGCAAGTAGGGTTGTTCTTGATCTTGAGTCCCCACGTTCCTTTGGCCAAAATGTATGGATGGGTAAATAAAGTACTTATGGTTTGAAATCAAACATTAGAAGATATTTCCTTAACTGAACAATAAAAAAACATCATTTTTCTTAACCCACGCATGCTCTTAATCTTAACTCATCATCTTTTCTCTCTGTTCTAATAGAGTTCCATTGCAGGCTTGCCTTATTCCAGTTGTAAATGATGTTTACTCTGTTGAAGGAAAGCTTCAACTGTCTGTGCTTCCTCGAGGTTGCAGTCATCAACTTGAAAAGATCAGAGTTTGTGGCTTTGAAGGAACGCAATCTGGCCTAGAAGTTTTATTTCTGCGCGATCTTCTTTTGATATCTGCTAACATTGAGATGATGGTTATTGAATGGAGATCTGGACTTCAGAACTCGATTCGTGATGCATCAGTTGAGTTTGTGGCTAAAACTTTAAGAAGCGTTTGTAAACGCTCAAAGAAAGCTGTGGTTTTGTTCAAAATGTAACTCTTGATTTTCTGCTGCTTGTTTTACATTAAGCAAGCTCGAGAGAAAGATTTGACTATTTTTTTTTGTTTTGGAAATAGAACTCAGCATGTTGATGCAGCATGTCAGTAAGAACTGAATTAGCTAATTGTACTCAAAAGGGTTTTTCATCATTTTAGCTAATTGTACTCAAAAAGTTTTTTCATCCGTTTCCTTTTCATGTTGTACTCTATTGAATCATTTAGCCGATTAATCCAAATTTGTGCTGAGTAGGGCTCATTCGAGGGGAGCACTTCCTACCAAGAATTCTTTCATACTCATGCTCGAAACTGAAACCTTCGGTTTAGTGCACCAACCAAATTAGATCGTGTCATTAGCTATGATAAAATGTTTTGGTGCAACTTGTTTTTTACTATTGTCTATGGTTTGATGATGTTACCTTTATAGAAAAAAAACTATTTTGTTCACAGGATTATGACAGCTTTATTTTCCTTTGGAAAAAACTCCATAGTAATGCTATTTTGAGAAACTTTAGTGTATCTGCAATTGCATGCATATAAATATCTAATTCTAATTGAAATTATGTGAATACGTATTTGATTTTAACTATATGTGTATATGTATGTGTTTTCAATATAGAAATTGGGTGGTATATACATATGTGAAAACATCAACGGTAAGTGTGGCCATTTGGATTCAATGTATGTGTTTTCAAACCAAATGTAAAGGGTATATTGGCCATCAATGGTATGTGTGAAAAATTGGATTCAATGTATGTGTTCTCAAATTAAATGTGAAGAGTATGTAAAGTGTATATTGTCTATACAAATAAATCAACATTGAAAAATATATATTGTATGTACTATGTAGTCCAAGTATTTATTGCCTTCGCTGTTGAAAAAATGTTCAATGCTAGAGTTTTTATACACACAAATATATGTATAAAGAAAAAGTCTAAAATAGTCCCTTATTTTTGGGTTAAGATTCATAGTTATTTTTGAGTTTTCATATGGAACATTAATAATTCCTCATGTTTGCAATATTGATGCACTTTTGGTCCTAGCCCCAAACTTGTGCATATTTTTTAGTACAATATTAATTTTGTTCACAATTCTATATATGGAATGTGCAATTGTCTTTTTATATATTTAGTAGAAATAATAATTTTATGTGAGATAAAGTGAAAAAGAAAGCACCTTATTCTGTTAAGTAGAAATATTATTGCAACTAAGAATATCTTGACATATGACGAAGTCGAAAATTTATACTATTGCACGTGAAATTGGCGTGATGAACCTCTCAATTTTAGCTGCAATAATATTTTTACTAGATAAAATAAGGTATTCTTCTACTCACCTTCTCTCAAATAGAGTTATTATTTATACGAAATATATAAAAAGAAGATTGAACATTTTATACATAAATTGTAGATAAAATTAAGGAAAAATTACCTATATACACACCCTTTTTTTTTCATAATTCCAATTATTCCCTACCATTTCTAAAAGTTTCCAAAATCCCTTATTTTGAGCCAACAACCAAAATTCCGGATACATAATTTCACTTCCCAAACCCATGCTTATCACTTCCTTATTTCACTCCACAAACTCTCTCATTTTTTATTTCCATAAATCCCTAACCAAACTCGTCGATTTTCATGGCCTAATTATGCGCCTTAAATTGAGCCAAATAACAACTTTGGTGATATCTTCTTTAGGCATGGCCAAGCAAGTGCTCCAAAAGCAAGACAAAGCTTTCTCTATCAGATCAATTTCTGATACGGTTCAAATGGACAACTTTTCACATGTTCTATGTTTCTTGGCTTCCCACTTCAATATAAATGGTGTTGTTACATAAACACTACATAATGTATCATTTACATTTATCTTCAATACTTTTTAAATTTTAAAAGGATATAGATAGTAATAAATTATTTTTTTGTTGTGTATCAAGATTACCCAATAATAATCTTGGTATATAAACCACAATGTACTATAACTGATACATATTAATGACTAATGTGTATCACACGTATCTGATACACATTAATGAACATGATACATTTATACAAATTACTGCTAAATGCCCATTATTCATGAAGAATCTGAGATTAAAGAAGTCAAAGTCGAAGAAGGATGTATCTTCGACCTCTAAATCGATTGTGGAAAAAACGTACAAAAAAGAGAGAGAAAAAGAATGGATCTGGATTATCACGCCTATCGTTACCAAAAGTATGTATCCAATTAATATTGATGAATATTCAACTAGTGGGTTTCATGTTCAATATTTATGTACTTGATACATGAGTAATGCCTAATGTATCATTTATAATATATCAAGTTCTATAATGTATCTTCAATATTTTTTTAATTTAGATAGTAATAAATCAATTTTTTTGTTGTATATCAAGATTACCAATAATAATCGTGATATATAAACTATAATGTACTATAACTGATAAGACTAATGTGTATCACACGTATCAGATACACATTAATGACAATGATACATTTATACAAATTACTGCTAAATACTCATTATTCATAAAGAATTTGAATTTAGAGAAGTCAAAGTCGAAGAAGGATGTATCTTTGACCTCTAAATCGATTGTGGAAAAACGTCCAAAAAAAGAGAAAAAGAATGGATCTTGATTATCACGCCTATCGTTACCAAATGTATATAACCTCAATGTATCCAGTTTATTTTGTTTCGTAATTTAGCTTTCTGATACAATGACTATGTTTTATGGAATGTATCATGTTTATATTGATTATACTTATATATAATCTAATGTTGCTGATACTTCGACTATTGAGTTTTATGCAATGTATCATGTTTATAGTTATTATATTGATACATAATCTACTGTTGCTAACACTTGGAAGGAACACATTACATATATGTCAAACTAGCAATGTATCAATTTATAATCAATATGTATCACGACTTATATATCAATGTACAAATTCAAAATGAAAAAACAGATGGTATACATAGCAAATTCAGACAATTGCACCAATTGATACATCAAAGTCTTGTATCTCACCAACTTTCTTATCTGTTGTATCAATATAGAGGGGAGACATAGCCAATCCAATCTCACGTTTCTTCACCTCAACGTATAACTTTACTCTCATATCATTCCTAATAATCAGTGAAGATGAATTACCTTCTATAATGTATCAGATCTCAATTTTTTTCCTCAATTCTTCAATATTCATCTCAATTACAATGACTGAAATTAGATTCACGAATGACTAAAAATTTTGAAATTAACCACTGTCACCAATTATGCAACAATTTCGAGAGATCAAAACATGTATTGAATGTTCAACATTTAGACATATACATGTAAGTCAATTTCTTTGTCTTGGCACCATCACTTTGTAGCTGATACTTGATACTGTCAAGCTTAAATGACTACATAATCTTTTCATTGTCACACAATTTGGTCTTTCTCTTGATCTAAATTTTGATGGTGTCCCTTCTTCCTCCTTTTGCGTAAAGAAGGATGTGTTATTTGTAAGTTGCCCAGATGAATTATTTCTCTCCTTTTGCTCATAAATGGTATGCTTGCAGATTCCTGAGGTTTTATACTATGCACAAAAAGTCGTGTTTGATAAAGTTTTGAATCTTAGTGAAAAATTTATTCGACGAAGCAGGGAGAATGATGAACAGAGAATTAAAATTTTGAATTTTGAATTGGTGTGTTATGTTAGGATCTATGTTTTAGTGATTGACAGTAAGGGAGGAACTGAATAGCATAAATCATGGGATTGAATAAGATTTTTTCCATTTTCTTTCCCCTTTTTAAGCGCAACAGCCGCACATATATTGTATCAAAATTAATGTATTCGGATAACCAATTATGTATCCGGATGACTGATATTTTAAGGGATTTTTGTAAAATAGAAAAGAGTAGGGATAAGATGTAATTTAAGTTTTACACTATGGGATTTATGTAAGTTATACTAAAATTAATGTTAAAAAATATGATAAAGTTTGGAGGAGGACCAAAGTGCACCAATATTGCAAACACGAGAAACTATTAGTGCTACATTTGAGCTTTTTCCTATTATACACGTGCTATAATTTTTTTATTTTTTTTAAGATTGAGATATGTGAATTTATCTAATTAAGATATTGTATATAAATCTAAACATGTAATTATTATTAATATTAATATTTTTTAGCATATGAATATGTGTTTCTTTAAAATTTAATAGATAAACTATGAATTAAATATATATGCACCTATTTTAGAAAAAATATTAATCCCAAACAAGTCTTTCCTTTAGTTGCTATTATCAATCACGGAAAAAACGTCACAAAAAGAAGGAACATGAGACTCATTACTGATCAACCTCAATATTTTTTACAAACGATACATTCTGTTGAAATAACTCAGGATCCTTTTATCCTTGCTGGGTCATCTTAGATTTGAATTTTTAAATATGAAAAAAAATCATATATATATATATATATATATATATATATATATAAAAGAGAACCCTAGGCCCGCCTACGTAGCGCCATCACAAATCAAGATTCCTTTTTAATTTATTTATTTCCAAAACTAGCCTTAACCTTTCATGAAAAATTATGACTTTTATGAAAAGTTGCAAGTTTCATGAAAAATTGTGACTTTCATGAAAAGTTGCGACTTCAATAAAGAGTTGCGACTTTTATGAAAGGTTGTGACCTTTCCAAAGAGATGCAACTTTTTCAAATAGTTGTGACCTTTCCGATAAGCACAACAAACATTTGTTCACACTACCCTTTGTTATCTATAAATAGAAGAATTTCCTCTCATTTTAAAACAAACTTCTTATTCCTCTTTTTCTTCTTCTTCTGCACAATTAAATATTCGAGTACTTTGCTCCTGTTGAGTTGCTCTCTAACACCATTGCTTGTGTTACAGATCCTGATATTTTTTTACAGTCATAATTTTTTGCTTATGTTATGAAGGATAAATGATAAGATGTTATAATTTTTATTTTTCTTTTCATCATTAATGTTTGTTACTACATAATTTTGTATGTAAAATAATAGTGTTTTAGTTTTGATGACTGATAGGTTTTAAGTATTACTTTATAAATTTTGTGATATTAAATTCCAATTTTACTAGTTAAGTAAAAAAGACCACCCTTAAAAATAGGCTCTATAATGCATGAATTAGAATAGAATTCAATAGAATTTTGATACAGAAAGAATTTAAAATATTTTTTAAATGAATTTTACAATTTTATGAAAGATATAAAAAGTGAAAACAAAAGGATATACTTTTCTTGAGAGAATATTCAATTCGTAAAAGCAGTGGACTCGTGGGCCTTTTCGGGGCAGGAAATAAGCTCATATTAGAAGATGAAATTTTGACCCGTCCGATACTTTCAACCCGGATTAAGACATTGAATAATTGATGGCGATGGATTGGCAGCCAATACAAAAGAGGACAAGCTTCGGTTTCTCAGTTCCCATTTCTTCGTCTTCTCAGTTCCATTGCTTCATCTTCTCAGTTCAATAATCAATTGGTGAAGTTGGATTTATAGCATTATCAGGTGATTATTTAGCTCATTTTATTGATTGGTGATGCAAATTAATTATATGTTTCAAGAGCTGCTCGTATGTAGAATTTTGTTATTTTAATATGAACTACTACTTCTCTTCGTCTTCATCTTCAAAATCTCTTGTTTGTTTGAGGCTCTATTTTCTCATGTTTCAGCCTTCACAGGCTCTATTTTCTCATGTTTTCCTTTCGTTTGGGATCAGGAAGATAGGAATATGTTAAATATTTGTTTGTTATCTCCCTGCTTTTTTTAGGATAGAAGGATGAAAACTCTGTGAGGCTTTCAGAAAGCAAACACTCAACCACATAGACAGTAAACGTATTTCATTTTCAGAATGATAGGAAATTCCAACTGATCATAGTCAACAGGACCTTAGCCCTCTATGGAAGAGCTAAAAGTCTGGTTTCTCCTTTCAAATATGAGAGCGAAAAATTAATACAATTATACAGTTTTGATGTCCAGGAAACTTAAAATGAAATCCAAGTAATAGTAGTTTTAGTTCTGTGTTAATCCATATTAATCGGATATTGTATATTGATTTATGGTTTACATTTGACTTCAAGATTAAATTCATGTATTTGGATTAATTATTGTGCAAGTATATCTCATATTCACATAATGTGAACATAGGTATCTGTTTCTGTGTGGTAGATAATTGCTCTCCATGTCTGTTGAACGAACTTTGAAGAAGCTAGTTTCTGGTGTCATCCTTGATTTGGATGGTACACTTCTTAATACAGGTCAGTAGTTATCTTCTTGTTTGACTTTACACTTCTCGAATTATATTCTTGGCCGTTCACCTAAATCATTCATGGTATTAGTTCTCGATATATGAACTACTACTTTTAATATTCAAAAGCATTCACTAGAGTTCCTTTCATTTCCTTCCAATTTTTACATATCCAATAGAACTATGAAATGGCCAGAAATTTTTGAAATTTTGGATGAAGATATTTACAATTTAATTTTTTTACTGTTGTAATCTTTATTCTAAGTGTAGATTGTATCATTGCAGTATAATTGTTTTATCCTATCAAATTTCTCTAATCAAATTCTATCTTCTGAGGACATACTTAATATGAGGTCTCTGTAAGCTTAGTGGGCCTGCAGCTATTTTGAAATTCGATTCCGAAACTTGAAATGTACTCTGGCTCTCAAGTCTCAAGTATGAACGATTTACAACTATGAAGTCCTTTTTGTGCAAAAGAAATTTGGACCTAGGCATTCTGTTGTAGAGTTAATTGCAACATAGTATCAATCCTTATATTACCAATGTCTTCCTTGTGTGCATTTGCGTTTCTTTATAGTCTCAGGTTTCCAATGTTAATTTGATCTCTTCGTTCTGACAGATGGCACTGTGAGTGAGATTTTAAAGGTTTTCTTAGTTAAGTATGGAAAGCAATGGGATGGGAGAGAAGCTCCCCACATAGCAGGGAAAACCCCAACAGAAGCTGCGGCTGCTGTTGTTGAAGATTATGGGCTGCCACTGTCAACAGATGAATTTCTTTCGCAATTTTACCCAATGCTGTCTGACCAGTAATAAACCAGCAAACATAGTTTCATTTCCTTTCTGTTTATTGATTAAGCTTATACAAACTGAAATTGAATAGCCTGTTGGAAGATTATTCGCCTTAAAATATTAGTAGGCAGACTCTTTTCCTCACATCCTATTAATGGATGTTAAAGGATAAAGTTACAAAGTAAAAACCTTCTGCTCTTTTATAGCTAGAGCATGGATGATAAATTGCAAGCTAGTTAGTAGAGAAAAGAGTAGTGGAGAACATAGTCCTGCAGTGTTGGTTTTGCTCAAAACCCTTACTAAAAAGTACGTAGGTACTGGATGGTAATTAAGATTGTGGAGAATTACTAAAAGGGGAACCACTCATTTTGTTCTCCAATTTAGAAAATGCAAATATGTATGTTACTTTCTTTCATTTATCTTCTTTGCTTTTGGTGATAAAAATAAATCACCAATAAAGAACAAAGAAGAAAAGAGGCAAGCAAGAATGGAACAACTACATTAACTTATCAAAAAGAGATAACTACATTTTATTTTTTATTTTTTTGACAAAGGTAACAATTTTGTGTATTAATATTTAGCACTAAAGGCTGGGATCCCAAATACATTTTGTTTATTAGTTGAAAACTTGTTTTTTAAAATTTAAATGGAGTGAAATTTCCCCTTTTTCTTTTGTTCTTCTGTTTCATTTTGGGGTAGGGGGAGAGGAGGGGAAGGTGTAGAAGCTCTGGAAGGAATAAGAGTGATATACTCATCTATGGCCTTGTTGGTTTAAGGAAGATGATTTCATTCAATCTTGCTGAGAGTGGAAGCAATGTTGGAAACACCTTTTTCTTTTCTTTGAGCTAGTAAAACTCTGATTATCTTTTGACTGTTGCGAGATCTTGTGATGTACAATTATGTAACTTGTATATCTATTGTCTTCTGCATATACATTCCAGTTCAAATTTCTTATAAAACTTTGTTAATCAATTTGGTATAGGTGGCGCAATATCAAAGCTGTTCCAGGGGCCAATCGATTGATTAACCATTTGAGGGGTCATGGTGTACCCATGGCATTGGCGTCAAATTCTTCTAGATCTAACATAGAGGCCAAAATTTTTCATCATGCAGGTAGAGTTCTAACATGTATTGCTAGAGAGGTATTTCTTTCCTTAGGAAGGTATTTTGTGCCAGTCCAGCACGTAAGATGGCATTTATGCTTGGTGCTTTGATTGGGATAGTCTTTTTTGTTTTCAGGATGGAAAGAATCCTTCTCAGCTATTGTTGGAGGAGACGAAGTGAAAGCTGGAAAGCCATCTCCGGAAATGTAAAACTTGATGAATTGATTATCTTTGTCCTCCACATTTCATAATCTGGTATTCTGGATGTTAAATTAACTTAATATCTTCTTTTGTAAGATTTCTTGAAGCAGCTAAAAGACTCAACATGGATCCATCCAGCTTTCTTGTCATTGAAGATTCAATGTGAGTTTTTATCTTCAAAACTTATGTAGCGGTATGTAGGAAAATCTAACTACTGGTCAAAAGAAGAAAAAAAGAAATGTGCCTGTCGGCTGGGTTTTCTCCTCTAAAGACCTTGAGGGGTCTGTTAGAGTTTGTCATGCTCAGCTCAAATTTACACATGTTAGGTTGGATAAGCAGCATGGTTGACTGAATAACATTAGCTACTAACTTGTGACATCGTAATTTACAATTTCTCGATTTATTTTCTTTTTCATGGATAATGAGTTAAAATTCCTTGTCATTGCTTTTGCATTTTCTAGGCTGAATATGAACTTTTTTTCTCTCCCAAGACCATTAGTTTTGAATTGGATGTAAATTGTTTTATCTCATAACTTAGTGAGAGTAACTCGACCAGATACATATGTTAGACCAGGTGTTACTGCTGGTAAGGCTGCTGGAATGGCAGTAGTTGCTGTACCATCTCTTGCAAAGCAGTCTCATCTTTATACTTCTGCTGATGAAGTGATCAATTCTCTTCTAGATTTGCAACTAGAAAAGTGGGGCCTACCTGCATTTCAAGATAGTAAGTCTTTATGACTGCTTTACTTGTATGACGTGTAGTCGTGTACTTGATTTTTCTTCCAATTTTTGACTGGAAGCATATGCAGGGATAGAAGGTACTTTGCCTTTAGAACCTTGGTGTATTGGTGGTCCTGTCATTAAGGGATTTGGGCGCGGCTCAAAGGTTCTCGGGATCCCCACAGGTATGCGGTCTTCTTTATTCCTTCTGCTGAATGGCCAATATAAATGCTTGACTCGTTATCTGTGTTCACTTGAAATGACTGTTAGAATTTCTCAGAAGTTTGTTATTGGAATTTCAGTTTCTTGTGAGCCTGTCATTTCAGAGATATTGATTTTTATGTCAAATTGTTATTTGGATTCGAACTCCAATTGTTGGAGGGGCATGGAAGATTAGTATCTTGCCTCGTATGACTCAACAGTGATGTGTTTTTCTATTCTTATGGGGTCAATATTCTTTTCAGCTAATTTATCCCCAGAAGGTTATTCAGCCATTCTTTCAGAACATCCAGCGGGTGTATATTTTGGATGGGCAGGACTATCAGGTCGAGGTGTCTACAAGATGGTCATGAGCATTGGTTGGAATCCTTTCTTCAATAACGCAGAAAAGACTATTGTAAGTGTGTCGTGACATATGTTTCTTCCGTATTCTTGACTTTTTTGTGTTTGTTGAAAGACAACTTTACTTTTAGGAACCATGGTTGCTTCATGACTTCAATGAGGACTTTTATGGTGAGGAATTGCATCTAGTTGTTGTGGGCTACATACGGCCGGAGGTATTGTTGCCTAGTTACTCTTATTTTTCCCTTTCCTTTCTTATATCACTTGCTGGTATTACTGTCTATTTGCAATATTGCAGGCCACCTTTTCGTCACTTGAAGCCTTGATAGCAAAAATTCATGAGGACAGGAAGATTGCAGAAAGAGCTCTCGAACTTCCTCAATACTTGAAGTACAAGGACGATCCATACCTTAAAAGTTCTTTGCATCAGGAAAATTGATCATTGAAGTCTTGAAGTTCATTGTTGTTCTGATTGGGATTGTATCTGTCCTAATTCCTCAGACTACAATAGTCTCCCCATCAAATTGCATGGAATGCTCTATACAATAAAAAGATAAAAAAATTGAATGTATAGCTATTCAGAAGTAAAAGAACCAAGTGATGGTTATAAAGTGGGCTAAGCATTTCCAGGGGGTATTAGTCAATGGTAAAGGGTTCAAGTGCAGGATCCTTGTACTGAAAATTTCAAGTTCAGGTGTCAATAAAGTGTTGGCCCTTTGGTCAATTGTTTTAAATACAAAATATGGACCTATTTATGTGAATTTTCTGCCTTTTGACGAAATATTTGTGGTTGAGAAGTATCATTTGTCAGTGTAAATGTTGATTAATGTAACTTGTTTTCTGGCTGTGAATAATGTGGAAGCATGCAAGCTGATGCAGATTGTAAATTGCTTCCTTTTATGCATCCATGACATTTCCTGTGATCTTTCAATTCAGTCAAGGTCTGTTTATGCTTATTTGGTTACACTATGGTTCTTTGCCTTGTTGTTTTTTAGTTAATATGGAGCCTTGTTAAGTCTTTGGGGTATCTTGATTTATGCATGATTCATTTTGTATAACTTTTTTACTCATTGTGTTTGATGTTTGTTGAAAAAGATGAGTTTTTTAAGGCGGGTTTATGCTTGTTTGGTTATATTATGGTTTCTTGCCTTATTGTTTTGGTATGGTTCTTGATTTTTAGTTCATATGGAGCCTTAGTAAGTCTTTGGGATGTCTTGGTCTTATGTTTGGTTCATGTTGTAGAACTTTTACTCATTGTTTTTTGATGTTTGGTGAAAACATGGGTTTATGCTTATTTGGTTATATCATGGTTCTTTGCCTTATCAAGTTTGGTTAAAAAAAAATCACTCTTTGCCTTTGCCCTGTTCAAGTCTGATAATGTTTTCTTTGTAGAACTTTTAACTCATTGGCTTTTTTTTATGTTTGGTGGAACATATTGTTCTTTGTTCTGTTCAAAGTGAGAGGATGCTTTGGCCTTCTTATTAGTTTGATACTGTTTGTTATTAGTGGTGTTTCTTTTTCTTGTATGTATGAAGTGTATTTCTCTAATTTGTGTAATTGAGTTAAACGAGTTTGATGATTGTTCTATTTTGAAATAAAGATGCTTGAAAGTTGCTCTCACTTGTTATTTGCTTCAGAAAGTTAATTGGCTACTACTGGTGAATGATTAGCTAGTTGGCAGGGGTAAAGCCACAACGCAGCGTACGGGTCGGCATAACCGACTCTGTTGAAAAATTCACTCAATATGTATAAATAATTTATCCAGAACCTAGTGAATAATATTTTTTAAAATCAGCCACTCATAAACTCAAAATCGTAGCTTTGTCTCGGTGAAGATGGTTGTGAACCTAAGATATAATATTGGCAAAGACCGAAGGGAAAGGGGAGCTTATAGATTTTTTTCCAGTTTTTTTTTTATTTTTTTTTATTTGTTCCTTTTAGATCGATAAATTGACCGTAATAATTTCTTGCTATAGAGAACAAAGAAATTATTTCTTCAATTCGACCTTAAATATTTTTCTTAATATAAATGTTCTCTTATCATTTCTTTTATTTAGGGGAACAAATCTAATATGGAATATCTGTTTAATCTTAATACCTAGCTGAGGTAAAGTTGTAAAATAGTTACCAACCTTTTTGGTCCTTGCAAATTTGCAATTGAGACATCTCAAGGGAATCTCATTGATTTTCACTTTGACCCTTGCAAACACCACATGCTCAAAAGATTAATAAAATAAGTGAACATTATGAGATAAGAATTTTAAATTTTAGTAGAAATAGAAATGCTATTTAAATTTTGACTCGATATTTATATTTAAATAATATTAAAATAGTTGAAAAATAAAATGAACTAATAAGTTATTTGATAACTATACTGATAAGAAATAACAAGTATTAGTAAAATAATTGAAAAATGAATAGATAATAATAAGGTATTTAATAATTATACTAGTGAGAAATAATAGATATAACATGTACTTATAATTTTGACCATTTTGATTTTTGGCAAAGCTAAAACCCAAAACCCCCCCAAACACTTAGTTTTTGGCGCTAGCACTGTTCACAGTGAATCAATGGAGGAAGAAGCTTCAGAGCAGCAGCTTATTAGAGAATCCATGGATGAAGATGCTGTAGAGCTGTTGGAAACCCCAATTGAAGCTGTAGAGGAGAAACCATTGGAAGAACCTTACCCTTGGCCGGTTATTCAGTATGATGTTCCGCCGTATCTAACCTATCATTTCTTTAATCAGTTCAGGACGCCTTCAAACCCTAACAATTTTTTAAAGGGTGTCAAATGGTAAGCTTTTTGTTTCTCCATTTCTTATGCCCTGTTTTCTCTGTTTTTTTCCCTATGTAGTCTCATGGCTATATTTTTGGTGGAATTATAGGTCTCCTGATGGTTCTGGCTTCCTCACTTGCTCTGATGATAATACCTTTTGTTTATATAACTTGTAAGTTTCGTCTCAGTTTCTGATGAAAAATGATAATTTCTTTCTAGGAGCAAATTAGAAATATATGAATTTTAAGTCTCAAATAACTGTTAAGCTTATATGAGTAACTTTCTTGTAAATTTTTGGGTGATTGGATCTGCGGGGATTAAAATTTATTGACAGATAGAGTTTCATTTAACTCTTCCTGTGTGAGCTTAGCTTTCCGGTCAGCCTGGATATAGGGAGAAAGGCTGTGGTAGGTTGATAACTAGCATTAAAAATAGTATGATATGAATCATCTGAACATAGAGGGGAATGGATATAGATAATTCATATCGACGGACCCAAGGAGTTTGTGATTGAGATACATTAATTGATTGACCAGATAGTATTTGCTGGGCTGACTATGAGGCACAATGTAGAAAATGGTAGTTATTCTTGCATTTCCATTGTCCTTGAGTTGCTTTGTTAATTTGGCTCTGGTTCATTGATAGGCCATATGATGAAAGTGGACAGCTTGCTGATTTTTCCTCATCAGCTGCTGATACAGGTAATATATGCTACTAGTTTATATAGGTTTGAATGTGAAACAACATTGTGGAAGTGTGCTATAGTAATTGCTTTCAGTGTGGGAACTTGTCGATCATGTGTGTTCAGTATTGAGCTTGATATGATTTTCTTTCTCATGTTTTTGTTTATTTTGATAAACACTGACTGTTTATTTGCAGATTCGTATGCTGCAAGTCTTGTCATGAGTGACGGGGAGTCTGTATATGACTACTGCTGGTATCCCTATATGTCTTCTTCAAGTATGTCACTCATCTTGTTATTTGTAGTAATGCTGATGGTGATTAGAAAAAAATAACTAGAGTTTGCTTCAATGCCTCAGGTCCAGAGACATGTGTTTTTGCAAGTACTACCCGTGATCACCCTATTCATCTCTGGGATGCTACTACTGGACAGGTGTGTCATTGTCTTTAAAGCTGTTGCTAAAGATGCTTTTTCCTCTCACTGCTCTTTGATAGGTGGCTAGCAGCCCATGACTTGTGTCACTGCTCAACAAGCTTTGCTTGGAAGATATTCTTCCCTACATTATCTTTTCTTGGGTGATTGCAGTTACGCTGTACATACCGTGCTTATGATGCCATGGATGAGATCACTGCTGCCTTTTCAATTGCCTTCAATCCCGCAGGGACTAAGTAAACATTCTTCTTTATCAAAGTGCTTGTCTCCTTCCTTGCTCTTGTGGTCACTGTTCATGTAGAGGCACCTGTTTCATTTTTCTTTAATATTTATTTGTAGTTCTTTAAAGAGAGGAAAAAATGAGTTCTTTTGATTTATTGAAAAAGTAATCTATCCATATTTTCTGGCAGTGTGATTAGATTGACAGTAATGAGGCCTAGTTGTTAATTTAGGTGGTCGCTAATTTTGACACTCTGTCCTCACAAAAGAACATTTTCCCTTTTTGTTCTTTCATTATATTTTTTAGACTTGAGACTTCTGCATTTTCAGTTTTTCTTGTAGTAACTTCCTACTTCATATGCACTATAATACTAACTTCTTATGTGTTATTCTGATTTGCTTTATTTTCTTTATTTATGTACTTACAGCTGTTAATACTTAATATGCTAAGTTTATGAGAAAGTTTCATTGTTACTTCATTCTTCTCGAATTAGGATATTTGCTGGTTACAACAAATCCATAAGAATATTTGATATTCATCGGCCTGGCAGAGACTTTACCCAGCACTCCACCCTTCAAGGAAATAAAGAAGGGCAATCAGGTATGTTCAGCTAGCTGCTTTTCTTTATGATCACCTTTTTAGCATTTGACTTTATAAATAAGACAATTAGCTAACAATATCTGTGTCAAACACATCAACCTGATAGTTATCTCAAAGAGAAACTATTAAGTCCTGTTGAGGCTAATTAATTCTCCCACCTTCGATGCCTACATTATTCTTCATTATACATTTATTATTCTGGCACCTTTTCTCTAATCTGTTTAGGCATTATTCCTCATTTATTATTCCAACACTTTTTCTCTTATCTGTTTAGGCATTATATCCTCAATGACTTTCTGTCCAAGCCATTCAGGGTTACTGGCAACAGGCTCCTATAGCCAAACTACTGCCATACATAGGGAAGATAACATGGAACTTCTCTATGTCTTGCATGGTCAAGAAGGTGGGGTTACACATGTAAGTTGGCAGAGCTATCATTCATATTTTTTTTACTATACTGTACTCAGATACTGAAATGATTCATCAACCATAACATTCACTTACTAGGTCCAATTCTCAAAAGACGGAAACTACTTGTACACTGGTGGCCGGAAGGTTAGAACGATGATACATTTCTGTTCATTACTTTCAATGCCTATTTATCATTGAATTGTACTGTTGTTTGGTCCTTCCTTTGCAAAGAGAATGCTGGATCCATAATTTCATCATATCCGTCACAGATAATGGAAAAATGCACTTGCCACCTTAAACAGTTTCTGATTTTCTAATCTCTAGCAGATAAGAAACCAGAATGGATAGACAGTCAAAACAAGGGAACACAGAACATTATCCATTTGAGTCGATCTCATTTTCCTGTGCAAGCTTTTAATTCTGAGTTTTGTTATTTGGTTGGGATAGGGTTGGGACAGTGGAACCCAGGATCTGTTTCAGTGCTAAGCAATTAACTAAAATAGTTTAGAAATATCTTTGGCTCAACAAAGTAATACATAAATCACTGTATCTTCCTTAATTCTTCGAGCAAGTCATTTAGGTTGAAAAAACTCCACATAATATGAACGATTCTTAACTTGAAAAAGACAATCAAGAAAATCTCAAGGTCCGATTACTGATCAATGATTTTACAAAATTATTGAAGTTCAATTACCTTTTTCAACTATGCCCTCGTAAAAGTTGAATATAACAGCCTCATTAACTTTTAATTTGCAAATTATTACTAAACAGAGAAATGCTTTCCGCACGATCAACATTAATGGAAGAAAATGAGTTTGATTATTTATCAATATTTAATGGTAACCATATTTCAGACTTGGATACTTCCTGTTTATTAATGATCCTAGCACCTTCTCTTCTTATCTCTTCTTTTAGCTTTGTTTGTCCTTAAATTTTTCTCCTATTCTGTTAAGAGTTTAGATGAGGTGAGATCTGGAAAGCAGTTTATGACTTTAGTGTTACTGTAGAATTAGTGCCAAAAGATGTTAATGGGGAGAATGCAGAACAAAGTTGGCGAGTGTTTGATGTTCAGTTTTTTTTCTCCCATTCCTCCAAACCCACTACACTCTCCTTATAGGATACCTATAAAATGAACTCTGAACAGCCTTGACTCCAGGCGAATGTATAATTGACCACTTGGCCCCATAAAGAGGTCAAAAAATTCACTTTAACATCTAACAACTCGAAAACCCCAAGTATCAATCTTTTCAACTTCTACCTTAACATTTTAGTGTATAGTTTGTAAACTTGAGTAATAATTTTAAAACAAGATCTGTTTTCATATCCTTCATTCAAAGAAATATAAACTTTGTGCCTGTTCCTCTGAAAGGCATGCTTGCTACTTGTTGATTTCCTTCACTTATCTATTTATGATCTAAAATTTGAACCTTTCTTCTTCAGACTCAATTCTTGTCTATCGTCAAGCTAATATCCTGTCATGCATGCATGTTGTGTTAAACATATGTTTGACCAAGTTCATCTCAAACTTCTTTTAGGACCCTTACATACTGTGCTGGGACATTCGGAAGACTGCTGAAATTGTTTACAAGTAAGTTTTTTTCTACTGATTGGACACTCAGGGAACTGGAACATTGGAATGATTGGCTCGATAGCTCTGTTTCTGTTCAGTAAAGAAGCTAATTAGATGCATCCCTCTTCCAAAATAATTGCATTTTACAAGTCGGAGACGTCTCACACTCCTGCTAGAAATGTGATAATTCTTTAGCAGTTCCTTTGTTCTATAAAATAAAACTATATGTTCATATGATGTTTTTTCCTGGAGGGGAACTTTCATAACTGAAGTTGTCTATATTCACTGTTTTTCGAATTATCCATGTCGAGAATATCAATTTGCATGAATGAAGTAATTTACCATGCACAACGATAACTTTTGTAAGTTTGAATATATTGTGACCTAGTGCTTCAGTGATAACCTAAAGTTCCCTTTTTGATTTCATTTAATTAGGATGTACAGATCATCAGAAACTACCAATCAGCGGATATATTTTGATATTGAACCTCGAGGTCAGCATCTCGGCTCTGGAGGACAGGTAATCTTCTGCTTAGCTCAAAATTACATTCTGTGTCAGAATGAAATTCAAGATCTCATCTTCCGTTCTTGTTTGTCTATGTAGGATGGCTCAGTTCACATTTATAATCTTCAAACCGGACAGTGGGTATCCAGCTTCCGAGCTGCATCAGGTACTTCGTTGTGTTCATTGAAAGAATAAGTTGGGAGAAGGTCCACCTAGTTTCTTCTATTTCTTACTCAGCGTATCCTGTTTCAGACACGGTTAATGGCTTTTCATTTCATCCTTTCCTGCCGATGGCTGCCTCTTCATCAGGCCACCGGAGATTTGGAGTTATAGAGGACTCCCACGAGGATATGCTCCTAACAGGTAAATTCATTA
>NC_064293.1:37353100-37386840 GCF_019186545.1 Solanum stenotomum
AGATGAGGGACTATTTTGGGCCTTCTCTCGTGAGACATGATAGAAAGTATTTAAAATAAATTGAGTCTAGTTAAAGTTTTTTAAATGAAAATTAGTGTAAACTTCAAGGGCCACCTATGGTTCATCCTACTACTAATGTTTAGTAGAGTTGGCTTTTGACAAGTTGTCTTCTTTTCTCTAGGACACCTTACCTATTTATGTTTATGCAAAACCACGTGCATTGCACCAACAATTATTTCTTCCTGTTAGCTTTGACACACTCTTTAAGAAATAATAATTGAAATGATTATTTTATCATACTAATTACTCCTAATTTTTAGTATTAGTGCTTGAAAAGTGATTTGAGAATAAATAGTTAATGCTAAGGATAAAACATGGAAAAAGAAAATACTCTATTCGTTCCTTTTTAGTTGTCATGATAAGATTTGACACAATTCTTAAGAAAAAATTTAATAAGGAGTGTTTTTTGACCAATATATATTTTTTTATTTTTTTAATCTTTATCTATATATGTGTTTCTTAATTCTAAAATAATTAATGTTAAGGACAAAGTTGGAAAATGATAATTAATTCTCTGGTTTAAATTGACAACTAGTTTTTGATATAACAATGATAAATACCTACTACTCTATATTACATGCACCTTTTCTTCGTCTAAATTTGTATAATATAATGTAAATGATTGAATTTAGATGCACAACTAATTAAGAAAATTAGCCAACATCATATAAAAACCTATATGTTATTTGGATTTATTTGACAAGGGCATTTCAAGAGTAATTTTATTACTGTATCATATAATCAAAACCATTGTCCATTCCTTCCATAGTCATTGCCATTTTAGGAAGGTAATTGCTCTTTCCGTCTATTTTTAAGTATTATGATTTTCTTTTTTAAAGTCAAACAATAAGAATTTTGACTAATATTTTATAATTAAAAATGGACGGAGGGTGTAACTTATTCCAAATCCAAATCTTGACGGGCTTTTAATAGAAATCTTTTTTTAGGATTAAGAGTGAAGACCACAAAGAGATATTCTGATTTCCTATCATTACCATCAAGTTAATTAATAGTAATTGTTTTGAATACAAATCAAATAGTTGTAGGTGTTTTTATATTGTGATTGTGTACGGACTAACTTGCGTGCATATTACCCATTCCATCAAATATTTGGTAGTTTGCTTCTTCCTAATCTTTCATCAGCACAACTACACAAGTGCATGAGTAATTAGATAGTAAAAGTTAGAGTTTTTGGCTAAAATCATTCCTTAACTATGATTTAGATTACATCCTTATATTATCTAAGTGAGCAAAAAATATCCTTATGCTATCCAAAAAATAACAAGAATCATCCTTCATTCTATATTTATTAAGAAATTGATTGAACCAATAATTTTTTTTTAAAAAAAAATTTGGTCATATCTTAGCCACAAAGAGAAGATCAAAATTACCTAAAAAGAATAAGAATATGAATAGGAAATGAATTTTTCGTTCTAAGAATTAAAATTTTGTGTGTTGTTAGTTTATATGTCTTTTGCATCATCAAGTAAATCAACTTGCAACAATACATAAGTCTTGAAATATTTATACAGTAGGTTTCGACAGTTAGAAAGATTATGTAAAAAAATTCATTTTAAAAATATTATGCCCAACTCTTTAATAAAATATTTAGTACGTATGCATGTTATATACCCTGCAATTCACATTTTATACAACGTACAGAATTGTCGAAAATTTAGTGAAAGTATGTAGGCATTTAGTTATGAAAATTAAAAAATAATTACTTTATTTGAAAATTTTAAAGTTGGAGTTGTATTTAGCCATACTTTTTACAAAGAATATTTAGAATTTGAATATATTTTGTCTGAATATGATTTAAATCCTCAATTCTAAAAATTAAAAAAATCAACCAACTTGACTNAAAGATTATGTAAAAAAAATCATTTTAAAAATATTATGCCCAACTCTTTAATAAAATATTTAGTACGTATGTATGTTATATACCCTGCAATTCACATTTTATACAACGTACAGAATTGTCGAAAATTTAGTGAAAGTATGTAGGCATTTAGTTATGAAAATTAAAAAATAATTACTTTATTTGAATTTTTTGAAGTTGGAGTTGTATTTAACCATACTTTTTACAAAGAATATTTAGAATTTGAATATATTTTGTCTGAATATGATTTAAATCCTCAATTCTAAAAATTAAAAAAATCAACCAACTTGACTAACTTAACCATGTGTGCATATATTAATTCGACTTGACATATTTTTTTTGGTTGGTGGCGTAAATTTCTTTTAAAAAAATGGACAGAAGGATGAATCTTGCAACTTTTTGGATAGTGCAAGGATTTTTTTTCACTTATATAACAGAAGGATGTACTTTAAGTTTAAGTCAAACTTGAGGGATGATTTTAGCTAAAAACTCGTAAAAGTTACATACCTTTTTCGAAAGTTGAACAATTTTCCAATTTTTAATATTTAATTTGCCAAAATATTTTTTTCTGTAGGAAAATAAATCCTTTAAAAATGAGGGAAATGATTTTTTTCCTAATAAAAGTAGGAAAATATGTTTCGTAATTGACATTTCAAATTTTCATCGTCTCTTTCCTACTACTTGCTCAACCCCATGATCGCCACCCCCAAACCCCACTTGTCATCCCATTTCACCTCCATAACGTTTTGCTAGATTACATACAAAATATTCTTTGAATAATATTAGTTTTCTAACTTATCGATCAAACACTAAAAAGGAGAAACTATGTGATTAGACATACTTCGCTATCACATATACTACTATTATTATTATTTATACTTTTAAAATATTACGTATCTTACCACTAATATAATTAAGAGTCTCCTACTGTGTATTGAGAATGATACACTTAGATACATATATTTTTGCTACCAAATATACTAAAATAAGGAGGGATGCGAGCAAGATATAGAGAGAGAGGCGAACGAGATTTTGTTATGTATCCCATATCCATGCGAATCACACTATTAGATACACACTAGCTAGATACATGTATCCAGGATCCCAAATACATACTAGAATGGATAGCGAGATGAACGAGATTTATTATGCATTTCAGATACATGTGAATCTACTTGAATACAAACCATAATATCTTATGATTATCACGATGACATCTTGCCTACTCGTCATAAAATGTAATAAGCATTATACATTGTATAATGAATACCTTTTACAAAGTTATCATTGGCTTTTTGGATGTCGAAATCAAGAAAGTAACAACTCTAATTTCCCATAATTTTAAGGAGATGAGAACAAATTGAACAGGGGGATGTACTGTATCAACCATTGATTAATTAGTTGCATGCATGTTTGTATGTAATTAAGTAATAATAGTATAACAAAAAACAATTTAGGGTTCTAAAAGCATGATGAAATATTGAATTAAGTAATCAATCTCTATATATCCAAACAAGGATTTGTCATCTCAATTAAAGTTTAATTAACATGAATATGAAAGGCACCTAACTCTTACTATTAGATATTAGTATTTCATGCCTAACTCTCTCTTCCCCACACACAGAGACACAAGGACACCCCCTCACTTTACAAAGTGTCCACAATCTTCACTCCTTTTCTTGAAAATCAAACCCACTAACCCCATCCCCACAAAGCTACTTCCTCCTTTTCCCCCTTTTTTATGTGATTTTTTTTTTTTCTGGGCTTTTCAAACGCATTAACGTTCTGACTAAATTAAAACAGATTTTCTCTCAACACCTCGAACCAAAGATCCCTAGTGGAAAAAATCACATCCCTAATACAACCTTTATTGGTCTTTTCTAAGTCACTTACATGTACCTTTGTGCTCTCAGGTTGAACAAACTTAATATTTTCGACTTAGTTTTTTTTTGTTTATTGGACCTTAAAAAATTATGAAATATATATTAATACTTTGTTTAGATTTAGTGTTGCAAAAATGTAATGGTTATCATTGTAACTACATCCACCACATTTGACTTGACTCACACATGTACAAATACTAGAAAAACGGAGCAAGAAATTCCATTTGAATAGTAGTAATAAATAAATAATGAACTTACATTATTTGAAGTGATTTTAATACAACATATTGTCCATCAAAATAACAAGTTCATAATATATATATTTGTATCATTTTATTATATATTTAATTGATAAGTATAATTGTTTTTTGTGGCGCGACCAGATATGCTTAAAGCCCTTACTATGGATGTGCTTGTTTGGTTGGTCAAAATATTTCTTTAGAAAAACAAATTCTTTAAAAAAATAATTTTCCTAATGGAAATAAAGAAAACAAGTTGGTAACTTCAAAGTTTATTATCTGCTCTCCGCCCACTCAACGTCCCCAACCGCCATCTCTTGACCATTCTATCTCCCTCAACCTCGAATCGTCACTCCTCACCTGACACTCATAATATTTTGCTAGCTTACATATAAATGCTCTTAAAGTATTTATTTATTTTACTTATTTACCAAATACTAAAAATAAATAACTCATTTATTTATATTTTTTTAAAAATTATTCTCCTACCAAACACCCCCCGAAGTAAAGTCTTAAAGTCGACCGTAAAGACAAATTAGCATCGATGCTGAATTATGAGAAGAGACGAATCCGATCCGTTACATTATTATCTTCCTTAAATAAATATAAATACGGCACTACATAGAAGCACGTATTTATAGTGAGTGCATTGGAATTTTTATTTTTAAATTTTAATTTCTCATTCGGTGTGTCGAGTGCATTGCGTATCTGCATTCAATCACTCCAATGGAAACCCCATTCTCTTTTGTCGATCTTCTTCCCATATTCACTTTAATTTCGTATTAAATGTTGGAAAATATAAGGTCAAAAACAAAATTAAATCAAATCCTCCATATTCAATGAATGCAAATTCAACCTAAATAAAAAAGGCATTCTCACTGAACCACTTCACAACACCATGGATTCCCAATATCCTCTATTCTCCACCATTGTTACTCTCTACACTATCATTTTCATATATTTTCCAACTATTGCTGCTTCTCCACTCATCATTTCAACCTCTGTTCTGTTACTTTCTCTGCTCAGACTCGGTGCAGCTCAGAGAATTTCACAGAAGAAGAACAAAAAACCCGAATCCGAGATCTTATCTTTACAAATTTCGGCTGACTTTGGTGATAGCACCAAGTATGAGAATGATTCGGTGCTTGACCCGGATCCGGACCTGGACCCGATTGATTCCAATGTGGACTCCTCCAATTGTGAAAAGGATTCGGTGTTTGAACCGGATTCGGAACAGAGAATGTTTCATGCCGACGAATCCAGGGTGGACTCAAGTTGTGAAAAGGATTCGGTTCTAGAACCGGAATCGAGACTGTTTCATGGGGATTGCTTTGTGGAGTGGAATGTGAGGGCGCCATTGGAGGTGATATACGAAGCGTATGAAGGAGAAGAAGACGGGGAATATACAGAGGAGAAGAGAGACGAAGAGTTGAGGGTTATTGAGAAGTATGCTTCATTGTCGATGTACTATCCGGAAACGGATACGGACAGTTCGTCGGACGGGGATTCACCGGTCATCGGAAACTGGGATTCGCCGGAGAATGTGTGTTTTCAGTGGGATGACGAAGATAGAGAAGAGTTGATAGAGATTGAATTGGATTGCAAAAGAAATAGCGAAGTGGAGGAAGAGAATTTGATCGAGATTGATCTAAGCCCGGCGAATTTCCCGGTGAGATAACTCGCCGGCGGGAATATAGTGTTGGGTTTTAGTTAACTATAATTAACTAATTTTAACGATAGAAAAAAAAAAAGGCTTTTTTTGGGGTTTTCCATTTTCCACTTTTTTTTACTTCTTTTCTGATTTTAGAAAAAAGCCTAAAAAGAGGTTTAGTGTGTTGTTTTGCGTAATTAAAGTGTGTATTAAGCCCTTAACCCAATGATTTATTGATGTGTTAAATGACCAAAAAGACCTTGCGAGTTTTATTTTTTCTACAAATCAAATCTCTAATTAAACCCTTTATTCATTTGGAGAAGATTCGTATAAAGTTTTGTCATCTTTTCCCTCTCATACAGTTGGACTTTGCCGAAAGAAATGGCATGTGAATTTTCAAAAGTTGCAACTTTAAGAAAGTTCATGAGATTTTTGAATGAAAGGGATTTGACTAGAAAAAGGTTACTTTAATTCATTTCTTCGTTTTTGCTTTTCCATTTTTATGGTTAGGAATTGAGTTGAGTAAAGTAGTTTTCTAAAGGGTATATATATGAATTACTCTCTTCGTTCATTTTTATTTGTCTACTATATTAAAAATAATCGTTTGACAATGTTTGTCCAGTTTAGAAAATCAATAGATAATTTATCCTTTTATTTCTATTTTATTCTAGCTATTAAATCTATTTAATATCTAATACATTTCTCAATGTATTAAAGTTAACATATTCAAAGAATTATTTATTGTTTCTCAAGGTGTATGTTAAGTCAATAGTGGACAGTTATTATTTGACTGAAGAAATATTAATCAACGGGGATATTAGCCAGTAAAATCTAAACAAAATATATCTCAAAATAATAGTAAAGTATTTGATGCAAAAGAGAAAGATATAGTATTAATATGAAAAATATTATCAGTTTTTTATAAGTAAGTCAAATCATCAGAACTTAACTCAGATCATTGTATAGTTGTTTCTATTACTAATAATAATAGTATATTGCTAGATTAAACACTCCTAGCTATCACTATCAAATGATGTCATTTCTGTCTAATTCTTACAATGATTGTTATTTAATTCTCAAGAAAATGTCCTTCTATGTTTACTTAACAATTTAATAAATAAAAAAAGGAAAATTATATATAATAGCAAACTATTAATTCAAATCAAATGATATAACCATAGTTTGATTTAATTGTACCCCATAGCAAATTGTTGCTATTTTGCCTCTCTCACTGGTGAATCTCGCTCGTCACTCTCATTCTCGCTGGGTAGTCTCCTTTGCCTTTCTCTCTTTTATACAAACACAAATGTATAAAATGCGTTTGTGTTTGTATAAAGCGAGAGAAAATTATATATATACATATCTTTTTGTTCCCCTCTCCCATGTCTCGCTCACCACTCTCACTCGCCTCTCTCACTTTATACAAACACAAAAATATACATTGCATTTGTGTTTGTATAAAGCGAGAGAAAATTGTATATACAAATACAAATGCATATATTTTCGTCCTATACATTATGATTATACAAATACGACCCCTGCCCAATTTTCTTTTGTCTTTTTCTCTTTCTCACTTTATACAAACACAAGTTATACAATTGATTCTTTTGTATATGTATATCAAAACAAATTATACAATTGATTCTTTTGTATATGTATATCAAAACAAATTATACGATTGGTTTCTTTTGTATATGTATAGCGAAATATACATATTAATAGCCATAGCAAACATAAAGTTTGCTATGAAGCCCAAATATGCAAACTATAGCTATAACATATAAATATGATTTTTATGTTTGCTATATGTGAAAGTTGCTCAATAAAAAATGCTATAACTCGCAATAGGCTAAAGTACTAGAGTTATAAGTCGATAGGTCTCCGATCCATGAGCTACTTTTGTTCTCCAAGCCCAAGTTTCCTTATTCAGTTGGGCCGGGTTGACCTGTTTGCACAGTATATCCAATTTAGATCAACTTGGACAACTCTCACTCCTTCCATGAAGCTTAAAAAATGATAATAACACTTGGAGTTTGAACTCATAGCTAAATATGTGTAACGTATTAAAATATTTTTTGAAAAGTTGACGATCAAAAATATATTTGAGTTATTCTTTTTTGAGTTTTGTATTTTAATTATTAACTATTCAGTTAGTGGTCAAGTAGAAAAAAGGAACAACAAATAGTTAAGGTGTAAAACCTGTAAAAATGTAATATTTTCAATCATATTTTTAATATTTTTTTTAAATCTTATCATCTTAAATGCGTCATGACTTTTTAGAAAATGTAATATCTTTAATTAATGATAAAATGAAAATGATAAATTTGCAGAGTCTTTAAATATATAAATTTACCAATCTTTTTGGAATGAATAAAAAAAAAGTGTGTGATACAAAATAAAATAGAAAGAATATGAGACTGAACAAAGGAATAACATTTTTGTCTTTTTTTTTTTTATCGAATAAAGTTGAAGAAGCAAATAGAAATGTTGAGGTACCCACTACCCACTAGCTCACATTTTCTTTTTTTCTTTTGTTTTAATTTAATTTGGTCAAGTATTCTTTTGTAAATTATCATCCATCCTATGCCCTTCTTTGGAAATGTTTAAAATACTAATTTATCAAATCTAATACTCTATTTGTTCAATGTTGACTTGACATACCCCTTAAGAAAAATAATAGAGATAATATTATTATTTTATTTTTTGACTTTTTAAATTTAATGTTTTGAGAAATGTGTTAAATGATAAATAGTAGTATTTAATAGCAAGAGTAAAATAAACATAAAATATAATTTTTCTCTTGATTTTTTAAATTAGATAAATATTATTGGATAATTATTTTTAATATACAACTATCGTTGAACGGATGGAATATTGAATTAAGACAGGTTAGAAAAACCCAAACTCTCTTCTTTCTAGAACATGACTGTAATCACTTCATCACCTAGATCTTAGGAAACCCAAATCTGATTTTGCCTTTTATTAAACTTTGAATCTAAAATTCTCCAAGCTGGCGTCATGACTCATGAATACATGAACCTAACTTTTATTTAAATAATTAAAAAAGGAGCTTCACACACAAATAAGAAATTGATTAAAGTACTATTAGATCAAGTGTGGTAGCCGTCAAATGAGACGAGAAGCCAACCTAACCAGTCGGTGATATTCGCATACTTCACGGCTTTTCCTTTCCAAATCAAATCTCTAAAAAGCATGCCAATTAAACGCAACTTTCACGGCCTTTTGACGGTGAGAGCCGCTCTCATGTGCTTTCCATGATTCAACGCTATTTTTCTACCAATCGCGTTAGATGTTGCGTATTAAATAATCATATCAATCGTTATTTTAAAAAACGCAATATATAATTTAAGATGGAAGGAAAATAATTTTTTGTTAAAAATAATCGTGGGGGAAGGACGGAAGGTCCAAGTTGGAACGTGCTGACTTTTGACGGAGACAACAGAGCAAAACTGCGCTTAACCTTCCAAAATACATGTGTCTAATTCTTGGGCAACACGTTAAGCGAAGACCAGCGCTGCTCTAAGCTGGAAAGTATTAGAACTTTCATGACTCATTTTAACTCTTCACATTCCCATTTCTTAGGGGAAAAAAAAGCCTTAACTCCATCTTCATATTCTCTTTCAACAACTCACGCCACGTTCGCAACAGCAAGTCTCTCAGGTATATATTTTTATAAGAATTCGTTGATTATTTTGATTTCTATTGCTCCTGAAGGAATTTAAGGTGATATTTATGAAGTTTTGTAGCAGTAATGGTAAAACTGTTTAAGTTTATGGAGAATTAATGGATTTTAATTTTTATCGATAGATTGAAGAGAAGGCTGCTAGGTGAGATCGCGTAAGTTGAACGCAAAATGCAGAGAGTAACGGTGATTGAGAGATTTTCTAAAACATTCCGTGATAATCCTTCCCTTTCTAAGCTCCTCATTGTTTTCACTGTTAGGTATATCTTTTTCCTTAAATTTGGCTATGGTTACATATTTCAATTTGATGAATAACTAGTTTGTTTCATTTAGTTTTCTGATTTCTAGCTTCTGGGGAAAAACAAAACAAACAAACAAAACCTATAGATGCTTGTTGTTGATGATATGAAAGCTATGTTGAATTTATATGTGAAGGAATAAGGTGTTGGTTACTTATGACATGAAGTTGTAGTATGATCAAGTAGTTTCTAGATATAACTATTTTCAGATCTGCTAACTAAAATTGTAAATGTTTGCGGTGTTGATGAAATGTTCTACCTGCTAAGTACATTGATGTTTTTACAGTAATTCGACATACTTCTACGTATTAATCCTAATTTAATAGTTTTCTACTCTACTATTTACTCATAGTCATATTACCGGGTATGGATTGCAGAGCAAGTACCTCTGCCTTTGCTCTGTTTCAGTTATTGCATTGCCTTGATGATCAAATTAGAAGTAAGCAGAGTCCTGCAATCCTAATTCCTATGTACAAGTTTATTGTAACTTAATTATGGGTTTAATTCAATAGTAAAGGCATTTTGAATCGGGATTGCTGTAAGATCAGATGATTAATACCTCATGATCGGGCAATAAGATGTTGTTGTTGTGTAGTTCTTTTCGGCATGGGGAATGCTAAATTCTTTTACTATAGAGACTTGTAAATCAAAGATGAATATAGGATATAGAAAGGGGAAGTGGCAGTGAAATGCAGATAGCTGAGGACTGAGGCTGCAAGGGTACATAAGATGAGATATATGCTAGGCTTAAGCTACCTCCCTACTGTACTAAAATCAGTAAATATGGCATGTCTCTTTAGTACATCCGTTTGGAATCCTTTTGTATAGAAGTGCTACAAAATTGCGCTATTTGATTATTCTCTACTTATTACGCCTTATATATGTGATATTTCTAAGCAAGTTTTCTTGTCATCTATGCTCAAGTAGAAGATATATCTTTAGGAGCAATATAATGATGCAGTTAGCGCATGTAGAGTAGAATACTTTCATTGCTAGTGCTTCATAGGCGTGTAGTTTATTATCATTGTTATTTCTTTTTGAACTTGGTCTGCCTTCTTGTTTTTTCCAAAAATTACCTAGGGGCATTAGTTTTTCTCCATCCTACTACCTTCATGGATACTTTTCTACTGCAGCCCATTATGTTATCTGTGAAGTGAGTTTCCTCTATTCTGACCCTTTCATATAAATGATAGTGGTGGAGGTCTTGTGGCATACTCTGAGGCAGGAAAATCGAATGACAATTCAAATGCTGGAGAATTAGTTGGGGCCAACAACAGAAAAAAGAAAGTTGTTGTCCTTGGAACTGGTTGGGCTGGAACCAGTTTCTTGAAGAATCTGAAGGATCCTTCATATGATGTCCAAGTGATATCTCCAAGAAATTACTTTGCATTCACCCCTTTGCTTCCAAGTGTTACATGTGGCACAGTGGAAAGTCGCAGTGTTGTTGAACCAATTCGCAACATTATCAGAAAGGTTGGAAACAGTAATTCAAATTATAACATTTTGTTTGTGTTTCATTTTGATTCTTCAATACAAAGCCTATATAAGCACCTCTGACATAATTGTTCCATTGACTAAACCAACTCTGAAGCACAATTTATTCATTCAACTTTGCCGACATGCTACAAATATAATAAATCCATTCAACTTTTCTATCCATATTATGATTATTAAGGCTAAGTTACTGAAATATTATGTTTCCTCTGATATTATGTTGACATCCTCCTTGCAGAAATATGCAGAGGCCTATTACTGGGAAGCTGAATGTATCAAAATTGATCCAGAAAACAAGAAGGTATATTGTCGATCAAATCTAAGCATCAACGGGAATGGGAAGGAAGAGTTTGCTGTAGATTATGACTATCTTGTCATTGCCACTGGAGCCCGTGTAAATACATTCAACATTCCTGGTGTTGAAGAGAACACCTTCTTCTTGAAGGTAATCCCCTTTATACCATCTGCAAGTTTGTGATAACACAAGATTAGGAGTTCAACATAATTTATTTAAGATAGCTTGGTGTCACATTTAGCACATGCAAAACATTGATCATGACATTTACATTGAGTGCTCTTTGTTCAGGAAGTAGAAGATGCTCAAAAGATCCGTAGAACTGTTATTGACTGTTTTGAGAAAGCAAGTCTGCCTACTCTCAGTGACGAGGAGAGAAAGAGGCTTCTTCACTTTGTTATTGTTGGTGGTGGACCAACTGGTGTGGAGTTTGCGGCACAGCTTCATGACTTTGTCAATGAAGATATAGTTAGGCTGTACCCTAAGGTCAAAGATCTGGTGAAGATAACACTTCTTGAGGCAACAGATCATATTTTGAACATGTAAGACAGCACTTCTTTTAAGCAGTCATCTTAAGGATATTTCATATGCATGCTCATATATCGTTACTCGAACAACCCGTACTGGAATTGGAAGTATATAGTAGTATATACTTTTCCTATCCCATAAAGAGAAGTTCTGGTGGAGTAATACCTCTTCGAGGCAATAAATCATGTTTGAACGTGCAAATTTAAGGATGTGTTAGAGAGTGATTCTTCATGTTTGGCTTTCCGATGATGCCTAGTGATGGATATTATCTTCCTACAGTTTCAGTTTCTGGCCCTTGATTGAGCTTATTGTAAATACAAAGAGTTTGAACCCAAAGGCTTGACATTAGGATGTGATACCTGGCATAGGACATTATGCTGTTGAAAGACACACCAAGCAAAGAACACTTTGGCTACTAGCCCTTGTTTAACAGTGCTGGGTTTATTGAAAATAATTTTCAGAATGAGCAAAACAGAAAATCGTTCAGTTCTGTTCCTTTTCTTCTCTTTTTTTTTTCTTTTATTTGGAGGGAGGTGAAGTAGATCAGGCTGCTTCACAGCGGTATACCTTCAAAGAATTGACAAGTAATGACATACTAAAGTGGGTAATATAACTTTGGAAAGAGGTTGAAACAGAGTAGAGTCACCATTTTATTCCAAAATCTAGTAGTTTATGCAGATCTTTTCAGTAGATGCCTTTTTGTTGCTTGGTAGTCAAAAAATTCGCAAAAGAAGTTGGTAATTCATTAGCTTAGAGACATCCAAAAATCTTAAGTTCTGCTATGTGATGGGTGATGCCTGAGCAAATTCAAATATTTCTAGTTATACTGCAACCGTTTAATTTGAAACATGCAGCTTCCATTATGAGCTCATTTTTCAATTTCACTTGTGTTCTGATATTAATCTATTTATCATTTATAGGTTTGACAAAAGAATTACTGCTTTTGCTGAAGAAAAATTCCACAGAGATGGTATTGATGTGAAAACAGGGTCAATGGTTGTGAAGGTAGGAGAAAAAGAAATTTCTACTAAGGATGTTAAGCGTGGAGAAATAACTTCTATGCCTTACGGAATGGCTGTCTGGTCTACTGGTATTGGAACTCGTCCAGTAATTATGGAGTTTATGAAGCACATTGGTCAGGTATTTTGTCTTATTTAGTGGGAGCTAATTTAATGCCTCTGTCAAGCTTTTGTTAGATTTTGTTGGTATTTATGTCAGTTATTTGTAATACTATTTGCTAACAGGGAAACAGACGAGTGTTAGCAACTGATGAGTGGCTGCGTGTTGAGGGACAGGAGAACGTATATGCGCTTGGTGACTGTGCAACAATCAACCAGCGCAAAGTCATGGTAATCTCAATCACTTCCTGATCACATTTCTTTCCTTATACATATTGGGTAGTCATTCTATCCAGCATTCCACTAGAATGTGTTATTTGTGTTCGTCTATTCTGTTAACCAGTTTTGAGTAGATAGTAACATTCAATTTCTTCTTTTTTTTCTTGATGGCAATATCGTTGAAGCTTAGCTAGGAAATATATACAGTCCACACTCCACACTTCACAGGAATAATTTTCACTTTACTTCATTTGATTAAGAAGTGGCATGGAGCAGACAGTGATTTTCAGGGTACTTGTTTGATATTACTAGTACACTTTGGTTAATTAACATAGGGAACAGTCAGCTTCTGACAAAGTAGAACTTGTTTGAACTTTGAATTGACATTAGATATTGAATTGTGCAAATACTGATCTTTGTTTCACAAAATTTCTCATTGATCAGGAAGATATTGCTGCCATATTTCAAAAAGCAGACAAAGATAACTCTGGAACACTTACAGTCAAAGAATTTCAGGAAGTCCTTAATGACATATGTGAAAGATACCCGCAGGTGGAGCTTTACTTGAAAAATAAAAAAATGAGTAATCTTGTCGATCTCTTGAAAGAATCAAAAGGCAATGGTGTTAAAGAATCAATTGAGGTGGACATTGAAGAATTTAAATCTGCTCTGTCCCAAGTGGATACTGATATGAAGAATCTTCCAGCAACAGCCCAGGTATTATGCAGACAAGATTACCAGTGTAGCTTCTATTGTGTTCCTACTGGATGCACAATTAAATATCTTATGTCGTATGTGCATGAACTTTTTCAGGTTGCATCTCAGCAAGGTGTCTACTTAGCTAAATGCTTTAATCGTATGGAGGAATGTGAAAAAAATCCGGAAGGTCCTCTTCGGTTTAGAGGAGAAGGCCGCCATCGCTTTCACCCATTCAGGTATAAGTTGGATTTGTCTGATCATTTTGCACCATCTCTCTATGGGATCATGTTCCTCACACCAACACGAGTGAAGTGGGATAAAGTAATCACAACTTTGCTAATGGTCTCATGCTGTATATTAATTTTTGAAACCAGTATGAATCCTTAGAAAGTTTGTCTTGAGTATGCACACAATCATTAATGGGAGGGAAGTATAAACAGGATGAATGGGACTAAAGCTCTGGATTGTGATTTTGGCTGGAAAAAGTTTCTATATTTTTTAACAGCAGTTTAAATGCTTGTTCCAGGTACCGACATTTGGGACAGTTTGCACCTTTGGGAGGAGAGCAAACAGCAGCACAACTTCCAGGAGATTGGGTTTCAATTGGTCATAGCAGTCAGTGGCTCTGGTATTCTGTGTATGCTAGGTAATTATTCCAAGCTTCTGTCTTGTTGCTTCTCCATCAACCTTTCTTTGATAATTTGGATAAATCTGATGACCGTGTTTTTGAATCTCCAGCAAACAAGTCAGTTGGCGTACAAGGGCATTGGTTGTCTCTGACTGGGTAAGACGGTTCATATTTGGAAGAGACTCAAGCCAGATTTAAGGTGTTACGCCCTCGACATTTCATAGGAGCTCCAGTGGATTTATCTTGAAATTCCATTAGGCTGTTACCAAAAGTTTTTTGATGTGAATCCTAACGGATTTGTTTGTTTAATTCTTTTACCAAACTCCTTGGCATTGGTTGTTTGTGGGTTTCCTGCCATCACAATTTTGCAGCTACACGAAGTACTATACCATAGAGAACCCAAATTTCTATATTTGCATCATAATAATGGTGAAATGAACAACATCTATAGGAGGGATGTTAAATTGTAATTTGAATTATTCCCATATATTGCTCAGGTGTTCTATTTTGAATAACATTCGGCTAAGCCTTTTAATGACAAAGTGTTTACTTCAATGGAATACAAGTTTTGGTATTTTTTGGTTGAAGAATTTACTAAAACATTGCTGCTTATTGCATGTCTGAATGTGTTTTCTTGTTGCTTTAGGTGTATGAATATTGCATGAGCATTTTTAGTAGCATGATTTCCTTCAGTCGGTGGAACTTGTAAGTCTTTTTCTGACGGATCTTTCCATGTATGGTGTGTGTTGTTAGTGAAGTCACCCATCTGTGTAGCATTTGCATTGATTATGTTTGTTTATGATCTTTGCTTCTTTGAACCCTAGAAGTCCAATGAAGCAAGTATTGACTTGCAATGACCAGAGTCGGTTATTATAGATAAGAAAGTATATAGACAAGAAAGCATTCATGAGTACTGAGAATTGCATAAAAGTATATATCATGCATCGGAAATCTGAGTGTCTCAAGTATTAATAGAGTAAACGGTCATTTGTCCAACAACTAAAACAAACTAGTAAAGAAACAAAAGGTGCAGGAATCGAAGTTAGGAGTTATAACAGACTGGTAACAACTACAATGATTAAAAAAAACAAAGTTTTGTGACATCTTCTTGGTGTCCATAGCATGCTATAGTAACCTCATGATTTCCTATTCCTGCACAACGAAATTAAATCAGAAACACACACAAAAAAAAAATGCATGTATATCGTAAAGGTTCAAAGTGGGATTTCCTGCAACGGTGATAAGGCAGGATCAACCCCAGAGATGGCCTTGTGATCCATCTTTTCCACATAATCAGTCCAAAAAGTTGAACTTCCGGCCAGCTCCTCCGACTCCAGGAAATTATCAGGTTGCTCTTGAGCCAAATTATTCAAGTTCATCTCATCCATGAGCATTCTCCCCAAATATGAATCAGTCTTAAAATCTGCAGCATCGACGATCTTCTTCCTCCCTTCATTATCTCCCTCCAACTCTTCTACTACTTGCATTTTCCTTTTTTTGCTTCGATTGCCCTTCTTCCTCCCTTCATTATCTCCCTCCAGCTCTTCTACTACTTGCATTTTCCTTTTTTTGCCTCGATTGCCCTTTCCGCTGTTTTCAACACCATCTTCTACCTCACCACCCTGTTCCTCTGCAACTTCAGTGCTGTCTAGCCCTCGTGTACATGCAAATAAAGAGTTGAACAAGATCATGCAAATTTTGGCTTTCTTAGAGGACATATTATTCCCAGCTTGATTTATGTCTTCCATCTCCTTCTCTAATACGTCTAGTTGCCGTTGCAGCATCATAATTTCTTCCCTCATTGTGACTTGCTCTACTCTGATTTCTTCAATTTCTTTCTCCATTGTAAATGCAACTGTTTCATCTATAGCTTGTCGTTCCGTTGACTGCTCATTCATCTGGGACTTACTAATCTTCCTCTTTATATTCCTCAACCACTGTCCTTTCCCTCTCTGAAAACAATCATGCCGAAACTCAAATTTATCCCAACTCACTTTCTTGAATCCCTATTTGTTCAAAAAAAATAATTATAAATAACAATCTCAAAAATAACTTGTTATGTTACATCAATAGATTTACTATACTCACATAGCTGTTAAGCTGGCAGACGAAGCTAGAGATATTGTTGTGTCGAAAGAAACGGGGAAGAACTTCAACAGCAAATTTATGATTATCATGGATAATGAAACTAGTCCCATTATTACTCCACGAAATCAAGGACTTGAACTGAATATCAGCAAGCATTTCATAAATCTTCAATACAAAGGGAGATGCTCTTCTTTGAAAATTGCGACGATTCGATGAAGACGAAAACAACTCCCTGGGAGTAGTAGGAGTAACAGTAGCAGCATTGCCATGAATTACTTCATTGCTTCTAGTGTCACATTGATTATCATCGTCATCGTCATCATCCTCTAGCATTGAAATATCTATGTGAACATCTTCTAGTCCTTCATAACTTTCTCCCAATGCTTCAACAATATCATCAATCTCTGTCATTTTGCCTTTGCCTTTTCCTCCTTCTGTTTCCATATTTGATATCTTTGATCGTTTGGCTCAGTTTTATGAAATTTTACTACTGGTAGTATTATTCTGTCTGTATAAGTAGTACCATCCTTATAGCATGCAAATTCCCCCAAACTTTTAATTTTGGGTTAATAGCACTTTTGGTCCTCTGCTATCGGTGAATTTAAATTTCAGTCCTTATTACATTCAATTACTTGAAATGTGTATTTTGGTTCATCTACTTGTGAATATTCACAAATTTCTAGAATCACGTGTATTATTAAGGCTGTATTGTTCCTTCAACTACTTCTAAAAGTAGTTCAAATACAATATATTTACTACCAAAGGAAGCAATAGTGTACGTTTAAACTGATTGAAGGTTAATTATGTTGAGTTATATATATTAGGAGGATCAAAATAAATTTAACAATTAATTCAGGGACCAAAAGTGTTTAAACTATTTATTATTGTAACAGAAGGACATACAACTGGACATAAGGAAACTAGGGTGTAGATTAATCCATGTTATTAGTAATCAAATAAGAATAGGTTAAATATTTTAGAAAAAAAAAAATATAATATATACTTTGGAGTATTTTGTACTTACAATGATGAAATGGTACAACACATGAGAAAAACAAATGCAACATGCAGGACTTCCTGTTAAAGGAAGAAAATTAAAATGTGTTAACTTCTAAAAACAAATAAATTGATCTGCTAGCCATTTTGTACTTTGGCAACTTTGTCATTAGTTTTTAACTTCAAATTATTGTGTTGTATGTTATATCATTAAATATAAAATTTCAAAAAGTGACACAAAAGGTTCAAGATAAAAAAAAAATAAAAAAAAAGTTTGTAAAGAGAAACATGATAACTAACCATCACATTAATAATTAAAGACAAAATTTCATAATTATTATCAAAAGTCAAAATTATATTGCTATTAATTAGGGGTATTTACGGGTCGATTTGGATCAGTTATTGATCAAAATTAAAATCAAACCAACTTAATCGATTTTAAAATTATCAAAATCAAATCAAATCAAATACAATATACATCTATCGATTTTAGTTCGATTTGGTTCAGTTATTCAGTTATTAATTATATACAAAAATAAAGGAAACAATTCATTCAAAACATGAAAAAAGTAAAAACAATATATTCAAAACGAAAAATAATTAGAATGACTACCATTAGAGAACTTTCGATAACTAAATTTACTATGAAAAAAGCTTCAAAAAATCACTTTTTTTCCCTAGAAAGAAGAGACAGTGAATTTTAATCCTACAAAGAATTATCATAGACACTCATATACATGAAACAAATATGATAAATGTTCTCATCTTAGGCATTTTTGCTTTCACAAGTAAATTATAAATAAATTTTGATGAAAACATCTATAAGATCTTTAATTTTTTTTATAAAATAATATATTATATATGCATAATAATAAAATATATGTATATAATTTATCGGTTCGGTTATTTCTTGATTTTTTCGAACAAAATATAACCAAATCAAATACTATTGATTTTTAAAAATCTAAAACCAAACCAAACTCAAATTTAATCGCTTTATTTAATCATTTTGGATCGATTTTTATCCAAACTATGAACACCCCTACTATTAATACACGAAAACACACTCTAAACAATAAGGTAAAAAAATAATAATCAAACCACATTATATGAACATAATAAATAATATAACACAATTACTTATGACTAATAAATACTCCATAATATAAAGGATGCCTTGTTTTTTTAAATATATTTTCTTCTTACCATATATATTAGGACTTTAATTGGTAATTCTTTTAATATCTCTTACTATATATTTTAGAACTCCTTAATTTTTTATTCTCCTAAATTCTCTTAAGTCTTAGCATATATTTTAGGACTCCTCAATTATAAATTTTCCTAATAAGTAATAACTCTTGCCATATATTATATGACTTCATTAATAATGAATTCTTTTAATATATCTTACCATATATTTTAGGATTTTAATTATTAATTCTCCTAATATAACTTATCATATATTTTCCTCTTACCATATATTTTATGATTCTTTGATTTTTAAAATATACATTTTTTCTTACCATATGTTTTAGGATTACTTAATTATTAATTCTCCTAATATGTTTTATCATAAATTTTATAACTTCTTAATTATAATTCTCCTAAACTTCTTACCATATACTTTATGACTCCTTAATTATTAAATCTACTAATACCTCATACCATATATTTGAGGATTCATAAATTACTAATTCTCTTAATACTATCTCTTATCATATATTTTAGGAGAAATTAATTTACTATATATTACTAGGAAGAAAAAAGAGACTCAAAGCTCAATTGAGCCAAACAAAAGAGAAGCACAAACTTTTAAATTCAACATATAATAATTACATAGAAAGCAACAAAATGACTCGTATAATAACAGCTAAAAGGCCCAAAAGAGCCACAATAAATGAAAGTAAAGTATTTGATGAAATCTTCATCATCGGAACAATTAAGAGAGTTTGCAATTAAATACACTTGAAGGATATATTAGTAGAAAAACTAATAGTTTGAATCTAACAAAACTTGGTAACCTAAATATTTTGAACTCCTTTGTAATAATCAATAGTTTTACCTCAAATAGTGAAGGTACAGGGTACTAACTCTAACCATCCACTAGTTATATAGATGTTAGTATGATTGAACACCTAATAGTAAAAGGTGCTAACAATTCGTATATAATGGCTACCTAGTTTGTTAAATAAATAAATATCCTTTGCAACGAAAAAGAAGATATGACTAAAATTTAAAATTTAAAATGGATGATATAATTGATTAAAAATAACAAAAGTTCATATATGAAATTCAAAGTTCACAAATACCACTTAAAATCAGCAATACATATATCTTCTTCAACCTTCTACATATTCTTATCACAACAATAATATCGCACCATCAACTAATACAAAAGAAAATACAAAGGAAAAAATACATGTTTCTTCTCCAACCCTCCTCCTACAATTTTTTTTAATTTAATTTTGCATTTATAAATCTCCATGCTTAGGAAATACACCACTTTTGTCCTCATATTGACGGTAGGTAGAAAGAATAGTTGTGTTTGAAACTGTAATGACATCATTCAACTCAATTTCTAAACAGTTGTCCTTTGAAACAATAATCAAAGACTCGAGCCACTTTGCGCGCGACGAAAAGAAATTCACCAATTTCATTTCAAGTTCAAGTTTCTTGAACCCTTTCACTTTTAGTAGTTTTAGTTGTGGAAACTCAATTTTGCAATTCTCAAGTTTTTCCTTTGCAATTGAATTCCAGTAGCTTCCAGCTTCCATTGCATAATTACCCAACTGCATAAATTTANCATTTATAAATCTCCATGCTTAGGAAATACACCACTTTTGTCCTCATATTGACGGTAGGTAGAAAGAATAGTTGTGTTTGAAACTGTAATGACATCATTCAACTCAATTTCTAAACAGTTGTCCTTTGAAACAATAATCAAAGACTCGAGCCACTTTGCGCTCGACGAAAAGAAATTCACCAATTTCATTTCAAGTTCAAAGTTCAAGTTTCTTGAACCCTTTCACTTTTAATAGTTTTAGTTGTGGAAACTCAATTTTGCAATTCTCAAGTTTATCCTTTGCAATTGAATTCCAGTAGCTTCCAGCTTCCATTGCATAATTACCCAACTTATTTAATTAAGTATTTCACAAATCAAATAATTAACAATAGTTAGAAAAATTATTATTATTTTAACGAGATCAAAATTAAGATACTTACATCAAGAAAGAGTCTTTCAATTTGAGGGCAATTCTTGACAAATAAAATAAAGTCACATGGGTTAACAAAGCTAAGCCCGTATATAACTATCTGAAGCTCCTTCAAATTTGGAAGGTATAACTCCATATCAATGTGCTCAAAATCCACATATTTAGGAGAAAGTCCCTAAATCAAATACAAAAAACATATATTTAGGTTGTCAGTATATAAAAATAAATTGATCATAAATAAAAACAAAAATGCCAACCATTAGCTAGATTACCTCAAGAACAATATTGTTAATCGAGAGAATTTGCACATTTCTTAAGACTTCAATTAAATCATGCCTTTCACTTATATGTTGAAGCCAAGTAGTGATACCAAGATTTAATATCACATCTTTTGATATGATTGGATCAACAAATTTTATTTTGTTAATCTGACCGTCATAATGAAATGTGTTGATATTTTGATTATCTACGGTGATCAAAGTTATGTCACCACAATTTCTAATCAAAAGAGTTCAAAACTTGTTCGAACCTTTGATTGTAAGATCACCAGTTGAAGAACAATCATCCAATGCTAAAGACTCAAGAACCACACAATGTATAAATAACTTTTTAATAAAAAGAGGTATGACTTGAACTCTAGTTAGACTAAGAGATTTTAAGAATCGTAAGCTTTTTGAATTTGGCGATAGAGACAAGCCACAACCAGTCAGTTTCAGAACGTAAAGAGTGTCAATGTCGATAGAATTAGATTCCATATTGTAAGTAGTTCGATTAATAGAGGTAGCTACTTGTAACTCGAACTCTTCTAAGCCCTTTGATGCAACAATTTGAATCCACTTTTTTAAAGGAAAGTTGTACTTTGATGGCGCAGGAATATAAAGCTTAAAACTATCCACTTTTTCACCCAAATGACTATTCATGATGTTATCAATAATCGACATCTCGTCTCTACCTGTCAAGTAACACTTCCATTTAAACATTTTGTCAAAACAAATATTACGAGAATATAACCATGAATTTAGAAATGATTTTGCTACAATAGAAGAAGAAATAGCATCCTTGATAGGTAAAAAAGTAAAAATTTTCTCGATAAGATGACTAGGAAGAGAAACAGTAGGATTAGATACTAAAACTCTCTTTCTTCTTTTATATCTCCGAGCTTTCATCGCTATTTTTTCTCCTAAATCAGAAGAGAATACATATATATATAGAGAGAGTGTATTAAGGTCAAATGTAAGAAGACAATGTGAGAAATTTATGTATTTATAGACTAAAAATTGTAAATATGCTTTAAAAAATATCTGGAGGAACTTAATAAGTTACCTTAATGTAATTTTTGTTGTTGGAAAGTAAATTACAAAAAAAATAAAAAATTGTGTTACATTCCTTGCTGTATGACACATTTCTCAGATTTGAAATCCAAAAAATGTATTCAATAATTAAATGTAAATTTCAAATACAATATAAGAGGCAAAATAATGAAAATATGTAATTTTTTACCAGATATTTTAAGGCTCATTAATTATTATTTTTCCTAATATATCTTATTATATATTTTTCTCTTACCATATATTTTAGGATTTCTTGATTTTTAAAATATATATTTTTTAAAAATTGTAAAATATGCTTCAAAAAAAATAAAATCTGAAGGCACTTAATAAGTTACCTTAATGTAATTTTTCTTTTTGGAAAGTAAATTACAAAAAAACTATTTGTGTTAGATTCCTTGCTTTATGGTACATTTCTTAGATTTGAAATCCAAAAAATGTATTCTATAATTAAATGTAAATTTAAAATACAACAATACAATATAAAAGGCAAAATAATGAAAATATGTAATTTTTTACCAGATATTTTAAGGCTCATTAATTATTATTTTTCCTAATATATCTTATTATATATTTTTCTCTTACCATATATTTTAGGATTTTTTTTATTTTTAAAATATATTTTTTTATCATATATTTTGACAGTTCTTAATTAGTAATTTTTTTAATACCTCTTATCATATATGGTAACAGAAAAATATATGTAAAGAAATATTAAGAGATTTATTAATTAATAAGTCTTAAAATATATGGTAAGATAAAACTATATGGTAAGAGATATTAGGATAGTTAATAAATAATTAATCTGAAAATATATTGGAAGAGGAGATTATTTTTTAAAAATTAAGTAGTCTTATAATTAAATATTAATTTGAGAGAAATATATATGACAATTTTTTCTATTATTTAATGTTTTAATTAATTATAAAAATTTTAATCAATATTTCTAAAACTTTCATACTTTTAAAGTAATATAGATAGAGCACCCTAACACAAAAATAATATAAAAGTAAGTTTTGATACCAACTAACTCATGTCATTTGTGGATCAATTGATTTTAATTAATTGTGTTCTATATTTAGTTAAGTATGCATATTATCTTCAGAAATTATAGGTTTGAGATTTTGTTTAGTATTAACACATTTAGTCATCACAATGTCACATTTATGGAGCGTATTTAGATGCTACACATATATAGGATTGATGAAATCATATTATATTAAACAATATTTTGTTATTTTATGTTTATAATATGATTGTTACTAATATTCTCGACAGTGATCTATTTCTCTTTTTGCTATTATCTTGTAGGATCATATATTCATTTTTATATTCACATTTTTATGATAGTTATTTTGCAGATAAATTGGACTTTGAAGTGCAATACTCACTCTTTATAATGCTCGTGGTTCGTGTTGGTTAAAATCAAAAATCAAATCAATCTAATTGGTTTTTAAAATTTTTAAAACTAAACCAAATAAAACGAAAAAAATAATCGTTGGTTTGGTTAGTGACAGTTTGGTTCAGTTTTTTTTATTTTTTCAGTTTGAAAGTAATAAATTTTTGAGGACTTACGTATCTTGATAGACACAAACCCCTAGTACATGAACAATCCACATAAAAGCTATTGTTGGTTCAATTAAGCAATACTAGAGTTATCATTACATGAACAAAGTGATTCAATTAAGAGAAAGTGTGACTATCTCTTATTAAAGGTATGGTAGGTAAAGACAATGTAATCATGAATTTTTATGGACTTGGACTTAAGATTGTAATAGTTGGACTAAAATTTAAGTGTTGGCCTGATAAAATGGTAAAGTTAAAGACTTAAGTTACTTAAAATTTAACAAAATATTTATATTTTATTTATGAATAATATATAAATAATTATAAAATTTATATATCTAATGTATCGGTTTGGTTATTTTTGCAGTTGTTTTTTAGTAAAACCAAAACCAAATCAAATAATATCGGTTTTCAAAATTTAAAGCCAAACATAACCAAATCAAACTAAATATCAATTTTTTAATTAGTTTGATTCGAATTGCGATTCAATTTAGTTTTTTAACCATAACCATGAACAACCCTAATTATTCTTACAATTATTCTATAAAATTTGCGTGAAATAAATTTCTTCTCGCATAGCACCACCATAATAACTTAATTATAATTACCATCCTATTCGTTAATTCTGTATGTCACATCTTCATTTGGTGTAATATTTGAGTTTTTTTAATATAAATGTGGAGTTCGGATTAATTTGTATGTACCTCGATTAATTTTATGAGATATCAATCATCTCTCAACAACAATAAGTATCAAGTAACTTTGTTTATCAGGACTAAAATAGATAGAAAGAAATAAGCTAGAATTTTGTCTCAACCAAAAAAGCATCTATATTTGATTAAATCGTTTACATTAAGACATTACACTCCTATATAATCTTACTTCAACTTCATTGTTTTGACTATCGATATTTTTTGTTCTTACATATATTAGATTAGAATTAGAATACATATATGTAATACTTTTGGTGTGGGAATGAATTTAAATTTCAATAGTCTAAAAAAGATTACATTTGAAATTCATCCAATTAGAGATGTAATATATTTTTTTAATATAAAATAAAATATATAATATATAATGAATATAAGTTGTGACGAGGGAGAAGGTGGGGAAAATAAATTAGTGGCTTAGTTAACAACTTTTTCTATAAATCCGGAGCAATAAGAATTAAATTATTATTATGAATATAAATGATTATGTTATTTATTTGAATTTAAAATTATATAATTGATAAAAATAATAAAAGTTCATATATGAAATTCAAAATTCGCAAATACCACTTAAAATCAACAATATATATATCTTCTTCAACCTTCAACATATTCTTAATTATCATCACAATAATATTGCACCATCAACGAATTAAAAAAAATACAATGGAGAAAAAAATATATCATTTTGTGATGCTTAGGAAATACATATATCTTCTCCAACCCTCCTCTTACAATTATTTTTATTTTATTTTGCATTTATAAATCTCCATGCTTAGGAAATACACCACTTTTGTCCTTGTACTTACGGTAGGTAAAAAGAATAGTTGTCTTCGAAACTATAATGATATCACCCGATTCAATTTCTAGATTTTTGTCCTTTGAAACAATAATCAAAGACTTTAGAAACTTTGCGCGCGACGAAAAGAAATTCACCAATTTCTTTTCAAGCTCAAGTTTCTTGAACCCTTTCACCTTTAATAGTTTTAGTTGTGGAAATTCAATTTGACAATTCTCAATTTTTTCCTTTGCAATTGAATTCCAGTACCTTCCAGGTTCCATTGCATAATCACCTAACTTCATAATTTTATTTAATTAAGTATTTCACAAATCAAATAATTAACAATAGTTAGAAAAAAAATTATTATTTTAACAAGATCAACATTAAGATACTTACATCAAGAAAGAGCCTTTTAATTTGAGGGCAATTCTTGACAAACAAAATAAAGTCACATGGATTAACAAAGCTAAGCCCTGATCGCACTATTTGAAGCTCCTTCAAATTTGGAAAGTAGAACTCCACATCAATGTACTCAAAATCCACATAATTAGGAGAAGGTCCCTAAATCAAACACCAAAAAAAAAAAAAAAAAAAAAAAAACGTTGTCAATATATAAAAATAAATTCATATTAATGGGACTACTTACAATTTGAATTTATATATTAATTTGTAACTCGAGCTCTTCTAGGCCCTTTGATGCAACAATTTGAATCCACTTCTTTTTAAAAAAATCGCACTTTGATGGCACAGGAACATAAAGCTGAAAACTATCCACTTTTTCGCCCAAATGACTATTTATGATGTTATTAATAATCAACATCTCTTCTCTACCTATCAAGTAACACTTCCATTTAAAAATTATGTCAAAACAAATATTACGAGAATACAACCATGAATTTAGAAACCTTTTTGCTACAATACAAGAAGAAATAACATCCTCGATAGGTAAAAAGGTAATTTTTTTATCGATAACATGACTAGGAAGATAAACAGTAGGATTGGACACTAAATTTCGCTTTCTTTTGTATCTTGAAGCTTCCATTGATATTTTTTCTCCAAAATTAGAAGAGAATATAGTAAGACACGATGTAAATATATATATATATAGAGAGAGAGAGAGAGTGAGTGAGTGAGAGTGCGAGAGACTATTAAGGCTAAATGTGAGAAGACAATGTGAGAAATTTATGTATTTATAGACTAAAAATTGTAAATATGCTTTAAAAAAAAATCTGAAGGCAATTAACCAGTTACCTTAACGTACTTTTTGTTTTTGGAAAGTAAATTTTTTTAAAAAAAGATTTGTGTTAGATTCCTTGCCTTATGGCACATTTCTTGTATTTTAAATCCGAAAAATGTATTCTATAATTAATTGTAAATTTTGAATACAACATAAGAGGCAAAAATAATGAAAATATGTAATCTTTTACTATATATTTTAAGGCTCTTTAATTATTAATTTTTCTGATATTTCTTATTATATATTTTTCTTTTACTATATATTCTAGTATTTCTTGATTTTAAAAAATATTTTTTTCTTATCATATCTTTTAATACTTCTTAATTATTAATTCTTTTAATACATCTTATCAAATATGGTAAGAGAAAAATATATGATAAGAGATATTAAGAGACTTGTTAATTAATGAGTCCTAAAATACATGGTAAGATAAAACGATATGATAAGAGATATTAGAAGCATTAATAATTAATGAGTCCTAAAATATATAGTAAGAGGAGATTATTTTTAAAAAAAGGTAGTCCTAAAATATATGATAAGAAATATTAGGAGAATTAATAATTAATGAATCCAAGAAAATATATGGTAAGAGGCAAATATATTTTAAAAATTAAGCAGATCTAAAATATATGGTGATAGGAAAAATATATTTTAAAATCAAGAAGTCATGAAATATATGATAAGAAAAAATATATGTTAAAGAGTTCTAAGGTTTTCTCTCATCAACATGTATGTATCTTTTATATTCTTAAATTATTTGTCATTAGACAAGATCCGAAAAAGATAGTGAAATAGTAATGTTTTCTTTTATATTATGTCATTTTTATTTTTCAACTATTTTTTTAAAAAAAAAAAACATTATTTTTTATTTGTACTCCCTCCATTCACTTTTATTTGTTATATTTTGATGTGTTGCACTTATCAAGAAATCAATAATTGACATGATTACTCCATCACACTACTCTTATTAATTAATGTTTAGTATTTAGGTCTTGAAAATGAGTTGGAGAATAAGTAGTTAATGTTAAGATTAAAAACATAAAAAAGAATAATTTTCTTTTATTAATTTGTTGAGAATGACAAATCAAAGTGAAAATCTAGTGTTGAAAAGCAACAAGTGACCGAGGGAGTATTTTTTTTCTGTGACACTATTAGTTAGTAGTTTCAGAAGTATATCAATTTGTATATATTATGTATAAAGTAAAATTTATTGCTAGATGACTTTCAATTTTTTTCTATGACAACTTCGAGTTGCATGTCATCTTTTATTTTATCATAATCCTTTCTATTATTGTTAATTTGTTTCAAATAATTATATTACTTATTATGTTTATATACTATATGTAGTTGAAACTCCAGTAAGTCCCTAAATATGTTCCCCTAAATAGGAGATGTGTAGAAACACCAATAAGTCCATTCTAAATGAATACAATGATAATAACAATATTTTTTTCTTATAAAACAAGATTTAAAGATGACACTTGACCTAATTCAACCTCAAAAGCTAGTTCGTGATGAAATAATTGTTCAAATCCATAAAAATACACCATCAGTTTATTCTTCAACTAATGTGACATATCATCAGTCCGTTCTCCAATTAGCGTGAGACTTTTACCTACTCCAAGACTAGATATTATTAACTTACAATACTAGCCCTTCATAACAGAATTCTCGTTTTTCATAATCTAAGTAGACACAAGTTTAATTAAATAAATAAAAACCTTTTTATTCACAACTACAGAAACCCAAACATAGAAAAAATCTTGGAAAAATTACCTAACTACACATCATTTTTACCCTATTTTTTATTATTCCTAACCATTTTAAAGAAATACAAAAATTGATATTCTCCTCAATATCTCTCACATTTTCGGATACATCACTCTAAACAATCACCCTTAATTCCCCGCCCCCCCCTTTTCATGCCTAAAATCACTCTATGGTATCATCAATTACCTTCGTCACTCCATTTTTGAATTTCAAATATTTTCGTTCTCCAGTTCATCAATTGCAAGTTATTGAAAAGATAGTTCTTCATCTTCTTTTTCATCCATTTTTTTCTATCCAGTTCACCGGTTATCGATTTTTTAAAATCTTTTTTAGGTTTTTCATCTTCAAACTTCTGATACATATGGATGATGCTTCATCTATTGGTATCGTGGTTACCCAATTAGTTGAAGAAGGATGCATCTTCGACTTCAAAATCGACTATGAAAAAAAAAGCCCAAAAAAAAGGGGGAAAAAGATTGAATTGTTGGTGGCTCCGGTAAAGGCTTCGGGCTGAGATCCATGGGTGATGTCATTGTTGAAAGTGAAAAAAAAAAAAAGCCACAGGAGTTGATACAGACGAAAGGAGAAAGTGTAAAAGGATTTCTTCATCATTTTTTTTTTCAACAGATCAGATTTTTGATTTTTTTTTTCAATTTTTTGTTGTTAATCTTTTTTTTATACATATGAGTTCATATTTTTGATGTACCTAGTTGTTTGTGTTTCTTAAATTAATGTATTTGTTTCAATAATATGATTTGTTACAATTTTATCATGTTCAAATATTATTTTGATACATAACCTTAATTTGTTGAAACACACAAACTAGTATGTATCATGTTCATAATTATGTATTTGATACATAACTATTACAAAAATTTCTGTTATCGCGGGTAAGTTTCTCTTCATATCCCTTCGTTAATGGCACAAATCATACCTGTTGATTTTCTAAATTTTATGCTTTCCTTAGATTTCACTATCGGGTCCTAATTCCGATTCAATTATATTTCATCGCCGATTAAGAACCGCTGGCCAATCAATTAGGTTTCAGTTACAAATACAAATCGTGTGTAATTCGTTCCATTCGATTGGAGCCCCGAATCTAATGCTGATGTAGCTTTCTGTAAGATGATGTATTATACTGTAGTTCCTTTTGAAAGACAAAATGAAGCTATAAAGGATGATTTCTCAGATTAAGATCAAGTATCTGACTGATTGATTATTATTATTATTATCATCATTTGTGGCGGCTTAACTAATTGAACTTCTGTAAGAGGTTGTATACATACATTAGTCATGTTGTGTTAATGCTTGCTACTGTACATGAAAGTAACTAGCTAATAATTAAATTTATATTACGTGTCGACACCCCAATAATAGAGAATTAAATGAAGCAGAAAAGAAAAAAAAAAAAAAAGGATAATGAAGGAGACATGAAAATATAAATGAAGATAGGTAGTAAGTAACATGGGGTTCTTGAAGTTAGGGAGACAATAGCTTTTAAAAGGTCTATTCTAATTCTATAGAGAAAGCTACATTACATTTTATTTAAAATAAAAATAAAATAAACCCTCCTATCAAATCATCATCTTTAGTGATGTCCATTCCCCAAAATTGCTCTACAATTTTGTTTCTTTCATCTTATCCTTCTCTTATGGCAACAATTTGGAATAATTCCTACTTTAATTTTCTTGTGGATTTGTAACTCCATTTGTCACTCCTAATTAGTTGTGCTACTTCAATTGTTAGGTCAAATTGGAATTAAAGTGGTAATGCAAAAGTAAAACCATATACTAGAAATTATAATATTTGAGTTGGTTGATTAAAAATAATTTTGCTAGTTAAGCTTTCTTTTAGATATCGTTTGAGTTGGTTGATTAAAAATAGCGGATAAATATATAACTTTTTTTTTTGTTTTAGATACTAAAATTGATTTTATAAATAAATAATTGTATTTTATATATATATATATAAACAATTTTCTTTAACTACACATGTTCAAATTATATGTTTTGAAGAACAGACAATATACTAGGGATAAAACATAAAATGCCCGGTCAACTCAAATGTGTATATAAATTGTAAAACTATCACTTGAGAGTCATCAATTTATGGCATTTGACTTATATATAAATATTTTTTTGTGTTTATGAAACAAATAAATTAATAAAAAATTATATGCTAATTTGACGAGCTTATAAGCTTAATCAAACATGTTTTTACTTTTAACTTTGTTTTGAGATTCTTCTACTGCTTTTTTTTTTTCAACAAAAAATTTCATTCCCAAATAAAGGCAAATTCAATATTTAAGCGTTAAATTCTTTTGACAAATCTAATTTATTCAAATTATATCTCGTGTTTGAACAAATCACAATCACATCAATTCACTTAAAACAAACAATAAATGGTTGACAATACTTCCCACAAATTTTATGAAGTGAGCACGTAGCCTAGCTAGCTAGTAATGGTATAATAATTGATTTTTTCAGCCGTAGATAATAATGATTGAAGAATTTTAAGCCTTCATCTTTAATCGCATGATATTTTTGAGTGGCATTAATTTCTTTATTTTTAATTTCCATCACTAGTTGTCAATGTTTGGTGAGCTTTCATATACCTACACTACATATATTAGATGGCAATTACTACTATTTAAACCTAGAAATGTAGACTCCATCAATAAGGACTTTTATGATAATTCTTGATAACAATGACGATTTCTTCTTTGCTATAAGTATTGATGTCATACACATTACACAATTACACATTAAAAAAAAAAAAGTAAAGCTATTAAACTATTAGGTAAATATTTTTTCATCCTTAATTAAGATTTTTTTATTCGAGTTTTGAGTATAAAGTAGTTTTTGATAGAAAGTGTCGTACCTCACTCAGAGGCCGGGACCTGGCACCAACACTGGAGTCCGAGATGGAGGTTGAGCATGTTCAGCATCAGTCGGAGGGTGTGGGGCCAACCCAGCCTCCACCAGGATTCGTGGCCACGCCAGTACTTCAGGATACTTTGGCCAGGATCCTCAACTTCGTGAAGGGTCATGATAACGAAATTTTTTAATGTAATTTTAAATTAGTCGATACTAAATATGAGAAGTGAGAACAAATTATATATTGCAAAAATACCTCACAACCATACCGTTGAACTTGCTATATAATGTCATTGCGCGTTGCTCAAACATATATTACTTTTGTCCTAATTAACTTAATATGATTAACAAATCTTAATTAACACACTGAACTAGATTATTTGCCTTTGTACTTCGGAGCTATATGATAGATTTTTGGTTTATTTATATCTTTATCTTTGTTATTAGTAAATCATCTCGTTTTCCATTGATGAAACGATTGTTGGATTTAGCAAGGTGTGAATGGGAAATAAAAAGGAGAAAATGGAAAGAGGAAGAACCAATGAAAAGTCATTTTTACCATATTGGTAAAAGTCATTTAGTTCTTAAAGGGTTAAGAAGAAGGTGCCCCTCGCGCCGTCGTCCTCACTCGCTCGGCTTCGGATTTGGATTTGGCAAATGATTGATTGATAATATTTTTNGGAAACACTTCCTTTAGTTCTTAAAGGGTTAAGAAGAAGGTGCCCCTCGCGCCGTTGTCCTCGCTCGCTCGGCTTCGTCTTCGGCTTTGAATTTGGATTTGGCAAATGATTGATTGATCATATTTTTGGACAAAAATTATTTAATCAATCTTGTTAATTCATTTTTTTTCTCTTATAAATTAATTTAGAATGTTAGTTAAATAACAGATTAATTTGGCGCAACGAAATTTATTTGAAATTCATATGCAACGGTAATAACGTTTCGAAAAGTCGTTATTTTTCCCAAAAACACAACCTTCTGGAAAAAACGGGTCTGAACAGACACATTCCTTACTGTAAATGGCTATAAATAGAGATGTTTTTTTCCAGTTTTAAACACTGAAAATTTTTTCCTCTGCATACATTTTCTTACATAAACAAAATTGTCAATCGACTGAATCTGTGTGTGCTCTTGTTGTTGTTCTTGCGTTCGCTGAAGTTATTGAAGTTTGAGGTACCGCTACTTCTTTAACAGGTTAATCCGTTTTATCTTGGGAGGAATTAATCTGCAACCTCGGGTACAGTGAGGGGATTAAATTTCTTAAGGAAACACAGTGGTTTCAGTGGACTCGGATTAAAATCATTCTGTCTATTTCATCTACTTTTTGTTTCTGTATATTTGGACTAACCTGAATACAAGAGATAACAGCGACCCCAACATGAAATAACTAAATTACACATGTTCGAATTATTTGAAAAAAGACCTTCGTATTTACTCTTCAACTCTTAAGTACGGTTCAAAATTACCATTAGGTTCGAGAGCCCGTCAGGATCAAAGGCAAAAATAAACTTTTTCCTAAAAGCGAAAAGAAAATTAGACTTAATGTCTGACATAAGGTAAATTTAGTTGGTTGGCTATCTGAACTCCCATTTTTTTTGTGAAGGTTCGATTCTCCACATTATAATCCCTTCACCAACCCACCCCCATTTTAAAAAGAAAAAAAAAGGAGGTAAACTTGCTAAATTTAAAATAGTACATGAATAAATTTTTGCCCTTTACTCTATAAGATATAATGTATGGACGAAAAACAGAAACCAAAAAAATAAAATGAAATGAAACTCCTTGTATAGAGAGACCAAAATTATTATTTTTTTCTTTTAGGAAATGGAGGTCATGCCTTCTTCATTTGGAGAGAGACATATAACCTAAAGTTAGTGAGAAAAATAGTCATGGCCCAGGGGGAAGAACTTAATATAACCAGATAAATTAAAAGAGAATAACATGAAAGCCTAACTTTTAGTAACAATTACAATAGTAATATATATTCAAAGTAATTTCATAAGTGGAGTTTAATTTGGAGACGATACAACATGTATGCAACTTTATTATTCCTACTTCGTAAAAGTAAATATATTCCCAAAAATTCTATGCTCAAGTAAAATATATCCAAAATCAAATATAAAACATAAATACAATAATATATACGAAGATCGGCCATACTCAAACCAATGAAGAAGAAAATAATAACAATAATAAATACTATGATAACCAAGCAAAGAAACCATAAATAATAATAATAAAAGAAAACAATAGGAAAGCCTAGCTTTTAGCATCTGGGGAAAATCTCAATCTTAATCTTAATCATTGTTTAGAAATTTAATTGAAGAAAAAAGAGAGTTATAGTATAACAGACACAAGGTTGGATGCATGTGCTTTCAATTTATAACCAAACCCTTTTTGCACAATGAGTAACTCAACTAGACAGTTCTTATACAATTTTATTTTATTTAGTATTCTTTCTTTTGGGTAGGGGGTCTGTTT
>NC_064293.1:37386852-37585179 GCF_019186545.1 Solanum stenotomum
GGGGACCCAAACGCTTTACACTCACATGTATGCTTTGTCAATATACCACTATTTTGCATTGATTAGAAAAGATACTTTATTATAATCTCATAATTAGAATCGCGAAAGAATGATATGTACGTAATCTTATTCTTATCTTGTTCAAATAGAGTATCTATTTCAGAACATAGAGTTATATTATTTGTTATTATATGTTAACTTAACCTAATAATATTAAAAGAAATTTATGGTGTTAATGCACAGATAAACCTGATCTAGAATTAGGAAACCCTTTCATGTTCTGTGAGGAAATGATAAGAATTCACCCTTTTTTTAAAAATAATAATAATAATTAATTAATATAAACTAAATGTGCAGTAAAAGTGGACTTTTTATAATGTACTTAGACTGTTTTAATTATTGGAACCTCTTGGATTAGGATTGGTTTAAAATAGATTGCTTCTACATACAAGCAAAGGGCCACAAACTCATTAATCAATTAATAATAATCCTTTAGACAATGGTTACTTGCTGGTTCGCAGTGAGTAATTAAAAGTTGTATGCGGCGTATCAATAATTCTAATTTTAATGTTATATCTAACGATCTTTTATAATATAGTGACGAAATATATAACTGATAATTTCCTCTTTTTTTTTACGTTCATGTATCTGATATATCTACAAGACACATTAAAGTGGAAATAAACTTTTTGGCTTAATTTTCACCGAGTTAAAAGTATCAGATTAATGTCAAATCCTTATATTTTGAAGTAGCAAATAACTCTGCGTACAAGATTTAAGTTAATGAAAATATGCTATTTTAAAAATGAAAACTTGCATCAAAATTTTTAAAATGAATCTTTCCTAAACTTCACTTATAATAGACCTCTCATTTTCCATAGTTCTAGCGAATTATTTTTTTTTATCTTACAAATTAGTTTTTTTTATTTTATTTCCTACGCCTTTATTCTTAAAAAGATAGTTAAGCCATAATATTAATTTTTCTTTTCACTTTTGTTTTTGATAACTTTAATATTTGAATCAGCTTGCGTTTACATTGTTTTAACATGTTCATTTATTGGTGCAAATGGATATAAGCCAAGTTACGTGTTGCTTTTTAGAAAGTTAAGAGATAGCACATAATGTTTGATAATGGCAACATCAATGTACCTAATCAAGACAATTTTATTTGTCCTTGCCTAATTTATAAATTTTATTTTAAACAAAATCAATTTTTTTTTAATTAAAAAAAGAAATCAAACCAATTAAAGTTTTTAATGATCCACAATTAATAATAATAACTAACATAGAAAAGCAAATCTTTTTATAATGGGCTAGCTATTAAGTAAATAATTAATTAGATTGTTTAAGGTTGAGTCAAATATTGATTAGGAGGTGATTTAGAAAAAGTTAAAATCCTCCACGTCATATAGATAAGCTTCCTTTATGTATTAGGTACGTTTATATTTAATGCAATTTAAGTTGTGTAATATTACAAGTTAACTAGGTCAACAATTAAATGATAATCATAATATATACTACCACTAATTATTTTAATTTACAACTATCAAAAAGATAGATTTAGAATTTTAAGTTAGTACATGTTATACATAGAAGGAAACAAACAAATTTTATCATTCATAATATTTTTGGCAAAAAAATATCTTTGATGCTAGTTAATTAGCTTTAAAATATCCTTCAACTAGCCAAATAATTTAAAATATTTGTATTTATTTTATTTTCTGATTGAATAAAACAGGCCCGAACTCAAAATTTAAAAATATTTTTTCTACCATTGATTCAAAAACAAGAGAAAATGCATCAATTTTTCCCTTAACTATTCGAAATGAGCCTACCCTCCATTTAAAGTTTGAACAAGTACTACTCTTAGTTATAGGAAAAAGAGTTTAAAATATTCTTAAATTATTTAAAATAGATAAATTTTAAACTTTGCTATTTTTTATTATTATTCAAAATATGCTCTTTTAACTAACGGTTGCTCCAAAATAAAAGAAATCATTTTTGTCCTTGGACTATTTTTATTGAGACAATATTTTCATTAAATTTTTTTCTTGGGAAGAAGGATGGGACGTAAGGCAGAGGCATTTTTTTTAGCCAAAAACGTAACGAATGATAAAATTAATCTATTTGAATAGATTAGAAATACTTTTAGTCCCTTTATTTCTTTATATATAATAAAAATTACTTTATTATAACATGTTAAATTAATTGATCAATCATATATTAGGAACTCAAATTTGAGATAATTATTCATAATATATAGCAAACAAACTATTAGTTGTTTCATGGTTGTATAATGGTGAAACAGAAGAACGTGAAGGATTAAGGAGACAACTGTCAATTATGACTAGCCAAATATCTATTTAATTTAAAATTACAACTACAAGTTTACTTGATTTTGTTTGAAATTGTTGTTTTTAATTAATTAATTTAAATAAAATTATAGAGATTCGAGATGATTAGCTGTGTTCCTCAGCAGATTACATGCCTCAATAAACTCTCTAATTAATTAGTGTATGAATTATTCCTTTGTTACATCCTCGACTCGTGCGGTTTAACCAGGAATCACGTGATTCCCTCACGTGCACCCCCCCCTCACCCTAAACTTAAGTTTTTTCTTTTATTTTTCGCCAAAGTTCGTTTATAAATTTCATTCAAATTGATATAAGAAGATTGCAATTTATAATATTTTTTCGATCAGATTGACCTCTCAAAACGTAATAAGTGATTGGAGTTGAGAACGTGAATTTAACTTGTAACGAATGAGTAAAAAAACAGTATTACTTTTATAACCAATAATAATCCATTTTTTAAGGATACCATTTCTAATATTTAATAAGCAAATAATAAATAAAATATTATATGTTACACTCATTATAAATAAACTTGTAAAATAGATAAGCAATGGAAGAAAACATTTTTTTTTAAAAAAAACAATATAAAAAATAAACAGTACCACGTAAAAATTGAGGGGTTAAAGGTACAAAAAAATATCCATTTACCGTTACTTTAATTTGCACCAGAAGATGCTCTTGTCTAATATGCGCCGTGACAGATGTACTCACCAGCGTGATATTGTACACGTGTCATGATTTCATAAGCCCACAGCATTGTCCCTGCAACTGGAGAAAGGCTAGGTTTTGGCTCGCCTGCCATATCTGTCAGTTTCACATATGGTGGGCTGCTTATTATTATAACCTTTACGTATGTACTATGTATACACTAAAATATTACTGTTTTCTCCCTCTTAAATTATATATTTTTCAAACTTCGAGGTTTAAACATCTCAATTCTTATAAATTGTTGAAGTGTGTGATCATTTCATCTAATAGCTTAAACTTTTAGATGATATGGTCACACACTTCAATATGACGTATTGATAATATTATTAAATGATAAAAAGATATGCTCTCTCTTATAACTTAAGTTTTGAGATGAGATGATCATACTTAAACATAAATTTCTTCAATTATATACACTTTTTCGGTCTACTAAACAAGTTAATCATACAAAATATATATTTGACTTAATTATAACCATCAATCTCAGGTAAAAAAATTTCTGACGTTTCACAATTTATTGAGGCGAATATGTATGATTTTAATAAGGGAAAAAAGATAAATATACCTTCGAACTATCGTAAATGGTATGTAGATATCCTTAGTCATATTTTTGGGACATTGGTGCCCCTGCCGTCAAAAAATTAAAGCATGTATGCCCTTCACTCTAACGGAAGACTAAATAGGGACACGTGGCGCAATCTTATCCGTCGATTTGATATTTAATCGGCGGATAAGATTATGACATGCATATGTCCGTTAGTATAAATGGTATATAAGATCTAGTTTTTTGACGGCAGGAGCACCAATATCCCAAAAATATGACGAAGGGTATCTGCATATCATTTACGATAGTTCGAGGGTATATTTATCCTTTTTCTCTTTTAATAATATCATATTTTATATGTTCAACTTAACTTAACTCTCTAATAAATGAATGAGAATACATATTTTAAAAAAAATCAAAATCGAGTATTTAAGTAAAATATGATTGATTATATATTAAAGTCTAAATAAATGAATGAAATTTGGAGTATACTCTTTTTTTTAGAATAAAGTTTTTCTTTTTCTTTTTGTGGAATAATTTGGATTGTTATATTATGTAAGTGGTTGGCTTGAGAGTTTCTTTGGCTCTTCTGGTGCACAAAGAGTCCACATTTTTCACCATTCTCAAGACTGAGGTATGCAATAAAAATAAGAAAAAAAAGCCAACAGCTTTTTCAATTCTTGTTCAATTCCAGTTTGTTTTTTTCTCTCACGACTCACGCTTTTCTCCCTGTTTTTCTTGTAATTGTTCTGAAATTTTACTGATTCTTTTCCTCTTTTTCTTTTGTTTTTTTCTGTGTGTTAAATTGATATAAGCATGGTTTTTCTGGGTCATTTTTTTTATCTGCTTTTTCAGTAGCATTTCAGAAATTTCTCAGCCTTTTTTCTCTTTAGAGTTTTAGAGTTTAGACCCATATCTCTTGCTCTGTTTTCTTGAAGCTCTAAAATGGAGTGTAGTACAACTGATTGCAGATGATGTTTTCTTTTTGAAATTCAGGTGACTCAAGATGGTTTTTGGTTTGTTTACAAATCTTGAAAGCTAGTATTTTTTTTTATAACCAGCAGAGTTGTTGACTATGTTTATTCAACTGAGGGGGTTAAAACTGGAATCTTGCTGTTGAAACTTTTGTCAGCGTGTCGAAAAATAGGATAAAGATTTGAACTTTCAGTTGTTTTGATTTCAATTCAGTTTTCTTGAGATGGAAATGAATCCGAGCTTGAAAAAACCGAGGGAATCTGTAGATTTATCGAACTCATCGGAGTTAACTCAGTCAGCATTCCCAGATGAGGTGTTGGAGAAGGTGTTGTCTCTTGTTCAGTCTCATAAAGATAGAAATTCAGCTTCACTGGTGTGCAAGGATTGGTATAATGCCGAGCGTTGGACAAGGACTAAGCTGTTTATTGGGAATTGCTATTCAGTTACTCCTGAGATTGTAGCAAGAAGATTCCCAAAGATTAAGAGTGTTACCCTTAAAGGGAAACCAAGATTTTCTGACTTTAATTTGGTACCAGAGAACTGGGGTGCTGATATTCAGGCTTGGCTTGATGTCTTTGCCAAAGTTTACCCCTTTCTTGAGGAGTTGAGATTGAAAAGAATGGCTGTTAGTGATGAGAGTTTGGAGTTTTTGGCAAAATCATTTCTTGGATTCAAGGCTCTCTCATTGTTGAGTTGTGATGGTTTTAGCACTGATGGGATCAGTAGCATTGCTGCTCACTGCAAGTAAGATGATCTTTTCACTTGTGTTAACTTTTGATCGTTATTTTTAATATCAGTTAATGTTTCAGATATGGGTGTTGTTTTGATTGGATAAAAAAGCTATCTTTTTTTCAAGAAATAGTTTTTATTTGATTGTAACTGGTATATTATCTAGCATCTGACTTCAAGATCTTAGCTTTCTGTTATGGTGGATTTAGAATTCTTTCAAGGCAGATTGAGGAAAAACAGTACTGTTTACAAGGTGGTCCATGCTAATTATTGTAGTAATGGAGGACAAAACAGTAGACCCATGTGTCTGGATGTGGAATGGTTAAGAAACTTGTATTTTTCATTTGAAGTGGCCATGTGGGTGAAGAAATAAAAAAGTGACATGTTCTGGGCTGGGGACATGTTAGGCTGTTTATCTTGTTATCACCACCTTGTCTTACCACACATTAAAAGGAAAGAAGAAAAAAGTATAAGTGGAAATTGAAATGGTTCCACTTTATGAATTCTTTTTCTGTTCCTTTTTTATGTTGCTTTCATGATGTGACATTGACCTGTTAATGAGCATTAATTGAGGGAATTCTTTGATGTCATTGTTAGGCATAAATAACTCTTCTTATTGGTCAAGAAAGAGTTTCTACATTAACTTATATTGTGTAACAAATATTTGATCTCTGTACCTTTTAATGTCTATTAGACCTGTTCAATGTATGGAGCTTCAACTAGTATATCACTATGTATATGTTGTCAAATTGTTGTCTAGTTTTGTAGCACCACTAGGTTATTATGGTTCATGAGGCTTTCAGGTTGATTGTTGTCTTGGCAAATAAGGAATACCATCACAAAGGTGTCTAGGTCGTATGCCAAGATTTTGCTTGTGCAGTTTTAAACGTAGAAGTTGGCATCTTTGCAATTTTAAGTTACGATAATCTGAACCAAAAAGAATGTGAGAATGTGGGATCTTTGGTTGTTCTGGTTCGTTCCAAAGAACTGTAGTTTGAAGGATGGCTCTAATGTCATATCCACAATTCAACATACTACAGAAGTTGGACTTGTATATAACAAATGTCTTCATGTACTATCTAAATGATGCATACAAGGAGGTTCTATTTATGTTATGATAACAAGATTTCGATTGAGTAATATTCCAATGTATAGAAAAGCAAAACATGCTTTTCTTCATAGGCAGCAGAAATGCCAGTTTGTTTTGTGGCTCTTAATTGATGCTTATCAGCATGAAACCAAGTTATCTTAATTGCTATACCAATCTAAATGTTGGTTTCCTTCACAGGAACTTGACAGAGCTGGACATTCAGGAGAATGGCATGGATGATATTTGTGGTAGTTGGCTAAGTTGTTTTCCGGATGACTTTACATCACTGGAGGTGCTTAACTTTGCCTGTATGAACACTGAGATCAGTAAGGATGCTTTAGAGAGACTTGTCGGTAGATGCAAATCACTGAGGGTTCTGAAGGTTAACAAGAACGTCACCTTGCCTCAGTTGCAACGCCTGCTCGTCCGAGCTCCTCAGCTGATGGAGCTGGGTACAGGATGCTTTCTTCCAGATCAACTCACAAGTCGGCAGTATGCAGAACTTGAAAGTGCATTCAGCAACTGCAAACATCTGCACTCTCTTTCAGGCTTTTGGGAAGCAAATCGTCGATATTTACCATCTCTTTATGCAGCCTGTGCTAAGCTGACTTTCCTCAACTTGAGCTATGAAGCCATTAGGAGTGGTGAATTTTCGAAGCTTCTTGCTCATTGCCCAAATTTAAGGCGCCTTTGGGTAAGAATCTACCTCAGGCTTTAACATTTACGTGATAAATCCTTTCATGATGAGGTCTTAGGTATTGATCTCCTAACATTTGACATTTTGTCGAGGAACTGAAAGTTACCACTAATTCGTCTTTTAAGTTTGAACTGCTCTATGGTTGTTTTCTCTAGGGATATGTATTCAAGAGATACTAATCACCTTTTTTTTCATATCATGGTAATCCATTTTTCTACTTTCAAGGTCTTCATGCCTAATCTTTCTGTTATAGGTCCTAGACACTGTCAAAGATAAGGGGTTAGAGGCTGTTGGAACCAGCTGCCCATTGCTTGAAGAATTGCGAGTCTTTCCTGCTGACCCTTTTGAAGAGGATATGGACCATGGAGTGACTGAGTCAGGCTTTGTGGCTGTGTCTGCTGGTTGTCCTAAGCTTCAATATGTTCTCTATTTCTGCCGGCAAATGACTAATGCTGCTGTTGCAACAATAGTGCGTAACTGCCCTAATTTCACCCATTTTCGTCTCTGCATAATGAATCCTGGCCAGCCAGATTACTTGACAAATGAACCCATGGATGAGGCATTTGGTGCAGTGGTCAAGACTTGTAAAAAGCTCCAGAGGCTTTCTGTTTCTGGACTGTTGACTGACCTGACCTTTGAGTATATTGGAAAGTATGCCAAAAACCTTGAGACACTTTCAGTGGCTTTTGCTGGCAGCAGTGACTGGGGTATGCAGTGTGTGCTCGACGGCTGTTCTAAGCTGAGGAAGCTGGAGATAAGGGATTCTCCATTTGGAAATGCAGCACTTCTTTCTGGAATGGGGAAGTATGAATCAATGCGGTGTCTTTGGATGTCAGCTTGCAGGGTCACCATGAATGGTTGTAGAATACTTGCACAAGAGAGGCCTAGGTTGAATGTCGAGGTAATCAAAGATGAGCACAGCGATGATTATGCTGATAAATTATACGTCTATCGCTCTGTAGCAGGGCCACGAAAGGATGCCCCACCTTTTGTTGTAACCCTCTAGCACAAAGAAACAGGAACTTTGGTAAGCTCCTTCCCTTGCTCTCCTCTGTCCTATGCTTGCCAAAATAGCGTGGAGTGGAAAGATGATATGCTGATAATGCTAAGTTTTATTTTTATCTGTAGGTGTGCACTGGGATACCCTTCTATTTCAGCTAGTTTTATCTGCTACATGCATGATGTTCGTAAAGGTGAACGAGAGAAAGTAAGTACATGAATACCTCTCCGTATGCTGCATTTACTATGTTTCAAGGAAGATCAACAAAAGGGATGTTTGTGTGCGCTCTTACTGAACTAATGCATTATGAGAAAGAAACCATGCGAAGATTCTCTTACAGTTAGTGAGACCAAATGATCAGCACTCGTGGAGAAGCAGGAACTGGAACGAAGACGGAGTTGATTATGTCTGAGAAAACTATCAGTAGATGAAGAGTCCTGAATCTCACAAGAACAAGCAAGATGAAGAACGCTGGTTTGTTGATTCGCGGAGTTTTTTCTTTTTCAAAACAATAAGTAGCATAAACATAAAGAAAGAAAAATGAAATGAGTCTCATGTAACTTGAATGATGGTGATTAGGTTTCACAGACATAAGTTATTTGGCCAAACTGGAAATGCAAAAGAAAAAAAGAAACCATGGTATTCTTTTTTTTAAAATGTTATTGCTGTGCTTCATCAAAATAATTTAGTGTGACATTTACTATGTTGTTAGTTTAAATTAAGACACTTATTCACTATTCTTTGCTTCATTCATAACATAGCATTAATTAATAATGCAGGTTTATCCATTGATCAATTTTAAGTAATAATTATTGATCTTGCAACTACACTATATCTAAATATGCAAGTCTCAACAAGGAAGCTAACTAACTAGGTAAAATCGAATAACTTTTTGGGAGACGAAACAAAGTTGAATAACTATAATAATCAATTATTATACGTTGAGTGATCATTCAGACATTCCAACAAAGTATAGTCTATTGAGTAACTTTTGAAGAGATATTAAGAAAAACAAATTACAATTCCTTGACTCTACAGAGACCAATGATAGTAAAATTTGGCAGCATGTGAGCACAATGATATAAAAGAAAAAAAAAATTCTCACCATTATATATAGAGTCCTCAAAATCTTCATATTTTCTTTAAGTCTAAGCTAGCTACATGAATTGTCACTCCACTGCTCAAATTCCTAATAATAGTGTTAATTCCCATTCTTGTCACATGCAAATTGAAAAGCAATTTGCTCCAACCCTATTGACCAGCGGTTGCATGAATATGAAGCAACAAAATTCAGTTGGTGGAAATTTTACTCAAAACCAAATAATCACTACTATCATTTGAGTGAGTGGCAGAGTCAAAATTTCCACTAAGAGAGTTTAAAATATGAAAAAGTAAATATTTGCTCCTGTCTAAAATCTAGGCCCGAGCTGGTTCCGCCACTGCCTAAGCATATTTGTACTGTAACAACATACTCAATATAATTCTACAAGTGGTGTCTGAAGAGGATGGTATATACGTAGCTTTACTCCTACCTTGAAAAAATAGAGATATTATTTTTAATAGACCCCCGACTAAAGTAAAGCATATTTGTATTAGTACTTGGAAATTATATATGAGCTTGTTTAGCTCTCTTTATATAGACAATGTATATATCTTTTTACACTATATCAAGTTAACTTGACGTATAAATTAAAGATAAATAACTACTAGTATATCAACCTTGATCCTGAAAAATATACTACTATTACCCTGCATGCTATAATCAAATCATACAGATAATGTAAAACTAAATCCTTACGTAATTATTTGAATTTCGAAATTGAAGAAAAGTTATGGCATAATTACTTATTATAATCAATGTTTAAATCAAATACGATGAATTATTGTAACAATAATTATTTAAGTAGATGAAACTTTAGCCTACCCCATAGTCCATTTTAGTTCATATGGAAACGCACACGTGGATTATAATAACTGGAGACAATTAATTAATTGGCTAGCATATTATAATTAGGTTATTTTAGGAAAAGTTTGTCAACTATAATAGAGTCAGCGGACTAGCATTAGCCTTGAGTAAAGGGTACAAGTAACTTGGGTTGTGGTGCAGTGGTGAGACTATTTTACCCTTAATCAGAGATCTCACGTTTGACCCCTGAATATAGAGAAAATCATGTTGGGAGCGTCACTCCGATTGGGTCCTATAGTGCACAATCCGAATTTAATCAGGTCTCCAATATGAACTCCGAAGATCGAGTGAAAAACAAAAAAAGGATCCAAGTAAAATGTACCAATTGGGAGTATTTGGTATGGTGTCAGTACAACAAAAATAGTTTTTAGCAGAATAAATATGCACATTAACAAATAGTGTTAAAACTTTTCTAAAAATCATTTTTAGTGTAATGTGTATTTAATTTAAAAAATATTTTTTTTCAAGAAAATCAATTGTCTTAAAAATTATAAAAATGACTTCCATAAGAATACTACAGAAAATAATTTTAATGAATGATATTCCACGTTCATTTTTTCCACCTCATCTCCCATAGTACCCCAATCGTTGCACCCCACGCTCAACCGGCCAATCCTCGTATTTAGATTATACATAAATATTTTTATAGAATATTTTCTGCTTGTTTATCTTGTTTATCGAACACTAAAAAATAATTTTTTTAAAAAAATATTTATTTTCTAGATAAATATTTTTCATTGAGGATGCATTGATGTGATGAAATAAAATTTTAATTTATATAGAGCAGTCCATATCAAGGGATATGAACCAACTAATCCTCAACTACAAGTTGCATATAAATCTTGTAATTTGTTGGCCTTTCTATTTTCATTGATATATGATATATCTATGACTTTTGTCTTCACTAAACTGAATCTCTGTTCACTTACCCATATCCTCCTCAATCCTATTTTTCCCTAAAAAAAAAAAAGTTTAAAACAATATATATTATATATCAGTTAATTAAGATCTATATATAAAATATTTACATTGATCATTTGTAATATGATAATAAGTACATTAATTTTTATGATATAAGCATTAACTGATATCCTAGTAAATATAGTAACTAACAAATTATTTATATTAATACTGAAATTTTTTTACACTGTCTATGTATATAACTTATAACCAATCAATTAGACAATCATAATGCAACTCCAATTTACTTTTTCCAAAGTGTAATTTTATTGTGCTAAGCATTATTATTGTACTAGAGGGATTATGGTTCATTGAAGTGGATATGCACTTCATATTGGTGTGTGTATGTGGCTTTTCTCTTCAAAGCAAAGGTATATATATTTTGATTTTGTGTAGGCCTTTTGGTTCATTTGACTTCCTCCTCACTCAAAGCCAAAAAGAGGGTATATAACTATATATTAATTAATTCACCATAGATTTGGTAATTAATCACTCACATTTCCTCATACAAATATATATCATTTATGTCCTTTTCTACCTAACATGTCATGAGCATTAAGTTAGCACCACATCACATATTACACTGTTCGTTATGCAACTATATACAGTGTTACACATTTTATACACTATCCAAATACAGAATTTTGTAATTTTAAAACATAAGGCATATTTCTTGCTATAAAACACATAAAATTATTAGTTACGACATATATATAATTACTTAAACTCATCTCATATATCCAGATTGGAGAAGTATAATTCTATACCTCATGAGAATAGCTTGGGATAAATGAAAATTCATATTTTGGCAATTCGAAAAGATTTATGATATATACACTGATAATGTAATAATTATTTACGATTCAGGTTACGGTTAATGTTATAATATGATATTAGTTGCTTGTTTTTTTAGTGATTTGATAATCATGCATGTAAGTATTTTATATATATATATATTGTTATGGAAAAAAAACTTATATCAATGTGAAAACTCCATAGGCTTAGAAGTAGCTAGTATTTTTTTTATTTTTTATTTTATAAGTGGCATGCAAATAATTCTTGATTAGGTTATTTGTATGTGAGGATAATTAAAAATAATATGGTTGAAATTAGTTGGAAGCAACAAAACGTTTTCAGATTAACAGGCTAAATATTCGAGTCCGGAGCCTAAAGGCAACTTCTCCAATTAACAAAGAAAATTACAATCTATTTTTGTAAAATAAAAAACTAAGGGCGGTGTTCCACTAAAAGACTTTATTAGAAAATTTATGCAATTTTCTAGCATTTATGTGACCAGCAGAATAATGGCTATTTTTGTCTTATAGTGATTAAGATAATGTTTGAAATGCATAGGCATCTAACCATATTAAAAGGTACTTTAAAGTTTTTATTTGTTTGTAATTTGTCATCTTATGAAAGTTTATAGTACTTATTTTTGTTGATATATATAAATTACTTTTAATTAACTCTATGATGAGTTAGCATGTTAGTGCCATTTTCCCACCAAATTCTAGGATAAATTCTGCTATTTCTCCATTTAGACATGCACGAAGAAATTACAAACTATCCACGTGTCTCAATTTATGTGGCACTTTCGAATTTCAAGATTTAACTAAGTCTTTCTTTAATAGTAATTTTTTTTTATATTTTTAAAAATATTTTAAATTATCAATTATTATTATTTATAAAACTTTTTACGTAGTTTTAAGGGTTAAGGGTCTGAAAAATATCTCAACTTTGGTCGGATTTATTGTTGCGATACTAAACTTTCATGAGGACCTATTACCTTCCTAGACTATTTAATACCGTATTTTAAACATATATATTTGCCCACGTGGATATAAAAAATAATGCAAAATTATAAATAGTAATGTGTCCACATGGGCACATATATACCTTTAAAATACACTATTAAATAGTTCAGGGGGTAAAAAATACGGTATTAAATAGTCTAGGGAGGTAATAGGTCCTTATGAAAGTTTAGTATCGCAACAGCAAATTTGACCAAAGTTGGGGTATTTTTCAGACCCTTATCCCTAGTTTTAAATATGTAAATTTTATGCCTAAATTCACTATCAAAATTAAGTTGTTTGATTTTTGAAATTCGAATTTTATCGCATAAAATGCAACACAAAAAGTATGAATTACTCGTAGTTATTTGATCCGTATAATGACCAAATAAAGCTGGGTATATATATATTTATATTTTTGAAGTACTTTTTTTCAGTTCATATCCGATAATTACAATAATTCATAAATATATGTCATGCGTCATTTCATAATCTGTTATCAATAATTACAATAATTCATAAATATATGACACACGTCATTTCATAATCTGTTATCAGCTCATCTCAACTTTATCCAACTATGGTAAACTAATAAGCGTTAGTTTCAATATGATGATTTTTTATGCGACAGAATTTCCAAATACTAAATGATCAACATAATTTTTCTTTTGCAAGGGATTTTTTAAAAAGAAAATGGACCTCTAAAGAGCATAATGGGATGATAAATCTCTCTTTAATCAGTTGTTTTGAGCTCGAATTTTAAAAATGGAAAACAATTCAAAAAAAAAAACGATTTACTGTTATAGTCTTATAATGACAGATTTGTTTGACGCAAATCTAAATAAACCAAATTATATCATGAATTTTTTTTAAAAAAAATTATATTTAGTGAGTAGCAGCTTTTGGATTGGTGGTTAAGGTCATCTCACCATCCAAGCCAATATCAAAAAGAGTAATGTAATTTTATTAAGTGAAAAGGATGACAACAAGCCTAAAGAGTTGGGAATGAGTAATAATTAGTCTAAGGGGTTCACATGCATGGTGGGGCTAATTGCATTTTTGTCATCTCTATTAATGCCAAAGCTCTTATTATTGAAAGCTACACTATGTTTTTCCCCTTTTTTTAATATCTGTTTGCCACCTAATATTCATTAATCCATAATTACAAGTTCTGGTTTTATTATTTAGATCAAAATTATTTCATTGCTCTGTCAAATGTCAGATCATATAGTATGTAATTTCCTCTTTCTTTACTAATAATTATATGTATGTCACTATATACTTTTAACTTTGGATTCATGACACAAAATCATAATGTAGGTAGGTTGGCCTTTACTTTTTTTTAATTTCCTGTATATATTGTGATCTAAGGTTATGTTCTTGAATATTTTTTATGTCATATCTACTTAATTGAAGAGTTTTAAATTTTTTCTAATAGTTAAAAAGAAACATTTAAAAACCGAACGTTGTCTTAGCTAGTTTCCTTTTCAGTATTGTTATAATTAGTACTCTCCTATTATATTTTTCTTTGATTTTAGTATAACTTGTTGTTTTTCTTGCTTCAGTTATCGTATTATCGGTTGTTATTTATGTTCTCTTATTATATGTTTTCGACATGACTTCTTTGCTACTATATATGTCACATAATCATTTTTAATATATATTTTACTTGAGTCAATGGTCTATCGAAAACATCATATACCTTCACAAAATATAGAATCAATAAGATCATGTACACAACCTTCCTTAGACCTTAGTATTTATGGAATTACACTAAATATATTATTATTGACGTTGATGACAAATATGTGATCCTAGATCAGAAAATTTCATGATGTAAAAATGACTGCATAATATTAATTAAAACCTAGTAAGTCTTTAAGAAATTTAACTCATGACTTGTCCAAATCCTTGAAGCCAAATTTACGTTGTCCCCATTTTGCCAATTAGAGCTTTTCCCCAAAAGGGCCTTTTCCTTTCGCCCAAAAAAAAAAAAGGTGTTAAGAAAGTGTGAATGCTAGCTGTCTATCGATACATTATATGAAGCACTTACTTAAGAAAATTCCAATATATAATCTTCTATTTTTTATTGCTAAAAGATTAATCGAAACTTTTCATACACTCCTTATCCTTAAATAATTTCCCTTAATTATTTACTATACAAACTGACTTAAAGAAAAAATGAAGAAAAAAAAAAGACTTGAGAAAATTATTTTTGTTACGATTTTTCTTGAAATAATTTTGTATAGTTTTCTTTTAATTAAATGTGATTTTAAGAATATGTACATTGAGTTGTAATATGGGTCTCATGTTCCATCTAAGGTTGTTGATATTAAAGTAGAAGCATGTAACAACTGTATACGAGAGCAAAATAGTAGATAACTACAAGCAAAAGCAACAATAGATAACAAACAAAAAAGCATCACAAGTTTGATCCCTTGTGGATCAAACTATTTCATGATAAATAAGGAATATAAACCGATATCATTTCTTTATTCTTAATCAGATGTTTTGAGTGCAAAAAAATCATGTTAGATAGTGTTTTCAGATCTAATGTGGCACGAATCCTGATCAGTATAAAGGAGCCCGAGAGGCCGAGACTTTGTTAAGGGGATTCATTCGGGGTGAATTCAATAATCTTTGTATTTTATTATCATGAATTATATTATTTTTGACTTGTAATATACATGCATGATAAGTAAAATTGTTGAGCAATATGAACTCCTTGCTTTTGAATGTTGTTCCGCCACTAATCTGGATTAGAATTAAAACATCAAAATAAATATTGGGCATCGAATAAAAAAATTTATATAGAATAAATTGCAATAAATCGTTAATGTTTAATTCTTTTGTCGTAATCCTTGCAGTCTAATAAATGTTGTGTCCATATTTTTGCAACTAGAGCGTATTTAAACTTCCTCTTTAATTCCCCTAAATAAAGGACTTTTGTTGTACAAGTATAAAAAGAAAATCTAGTGTTGTCTACTGATAAATTCAATGAACACATAATAGTCACTTCTGTTTCGAAAACGAGAAGTATTGAAAACACATTTAAATTTAGTGAGAATTATTAGTTTCGTCCTGAACTATTGACAAATGATAACCTTCAGTTAAAATACCCTCTACTTGATTAATTGAACTTAAGTATATCCTATTGTGTTATACACATAAATGTGTTATTTACGCATGTATACAAATAATTTTTTATTGATATAATATATACATAGATATATTATATGACAAGTATTTTAGAATGAAAAGAGTATTAATATAGAAAGATTCTGCATAGTTTTGCAATGATTGGTATATGATGAATAAAACCTCTGATACACTGCTTTTTTCACATAATTCTTATATTGTCTACCTGTGAATTAAATAAGATATAGTATTTCTTATGATTTTCTTTAACACTCAATCAACCTAGTTTTTTTTTAAAAAAAAAATTGTAAAATAAAATATATCAATTTTATTTGTAGTAATTCCATCATTTATCTTTTTTCTTTTGTAAATGTATGGTATCCTTTTTGAGTATAAATTTGGACATATCTAACTTTCAAAGAGTCCAAAACAGTTGCCCTAACAACTCTCTTATCCTTACTAAACATATTTCGTCTCCCAACTAACAAGACCAAAAATACCATAAATACCCCTATAACCTCATACTAATTAATCCATGTTATAAAGTTAGCAAGGGTATTTTTGTCAATTTCTTCGTTCACAAGTTCTGTACAATGAACTGAAGATAAGCAATGAATATAGCTAGAGCTATTCTTTCTCCTCATTGATAATATTATTGAATTTTCTGTTTTTTTTCTTCATCCCAAAATCTCTAACTAATTCGCCGGAATCTTCACTTTTCCGACCCCATATCGCCGGAGAATGGAATTCAGGCAAGTCCAATGAACCCCAACATGTTTACTCTACCGGAAAATGCAGAAAATCCAGTTGGGTCATTCGCCGGAAAATCAAGAATCCGGCGAGTTATTGAGTTCATTTCTTCAGTTATATCTCTTTCTTTTTCAATCAGAGTTTTCCCTGTGAAATGGCAATCGATACGAAACAAGCTTGAAGAGCTTCTTTCGAGTTTATCTGCCATTGAGAATTGTGATTCCACAGAAAACTACCCTCCACTCTGTAGCTCCCTTCAGGCCATTACAGCTACCCTCAAGAGCTGCCATGAACTTTCTCGGCATTGTGTTGAGTTTTCTTATAGTGGGAAACTGCTGATGCAGAGTGATCTTGATATAGTTTCTACAAAATTAGACAATCATATAAGGAGTATTTCTGAGATTTACTCTCTTGGTTTGCTTACTCAAAGCTCTGCCATTATTGTTCCAAAGCCCAATCTTGGAGCTTCTCGTGATGATATCAAGTTCTATATTAGGGATTTGTTGTCAAGGGTCAAGATTGGGTCTTCAGAGATGAAGAAACAAGGGTTGATTGCTTTGAATGAGATTATTCAAGAAGATGATAGATATGTTAAAGTTGCAATTGAAATTGATAATCTTGTTTCTGTGTTAGTGAGTTTTCTTGATTTGCAAGAAGATAATCTTCAAGAAGAAGCAGCTAAGGCATTATCTGTAATAGCAGGGTTTCAATCTTTTAGAAGTTGTTTAATCTCTGCTGGAATAATTTCCCCTTTGATTAGAGTTTTAGAGTGTGGGATTGGGTTGAGTAAAGAATTTGCCACCAGGTGTTTGCAAAAGCTCACAGAGAACTCAGATAATGCATGGTCAATTTCAGCTCATGGTGGGGTTACTGTTTTGTTGAAGATATGTATAGAGGGTGATTCTTTGGTTAGTTCAGTTTGTGGAGTGTTGAAAAATCTTGTTGGGGTTGAAGAAATCAAGAGGTTTATGATTGAGGAAGGTGCAGTTTCAGTATTTATCAAGCTTGCAAGGTGTAAAGATGAGGTTACACAAATTAGTTCAATTGATTTTCTACAAACTATGGCTTCTGGGGATGAATCAACTAGGCAGATGATCATGAAGGAAGGTGGAATAAGAGCTTTAGCTCGTGTTTTGGATCCGAAATCATCGTCTTCATCTAAAGCAAGGGAAATGTCCTTAAGAGGGATTGTGAATCTGTGTTTTACATCAGTAAATTCAGTGAACATCCTGTTGAGTTATGGATTTATGGATCACATTCTGTATTTTCTTCGACACGGAGATGGTTCTCTTCAAGAATTAGCCTTAAAGGCAGCATTTTGGCTATGTGGAACATCAGATGAGGCCAAGAAACTAATGGGGGATGCTGGATTTATGCCTGAGTTGGTGAAGTTTCTTGATTCAAAGTCATTTGAGGTTAGAGAAATGGCAACTGAAACACTATCAAGTATGGTGATTGTACCAAGAAACCAAAAGAGATTTGGACAGAATGATGAAAATGTTGGTTTGCTGCTGCAAATGCTTGATCCAGAACAGGCAAATTTTGGCAACAAAAAGCTGCTGCTTTCTATACTCATGTCATTAACAAGTTGCAATAGTGCCAGAAAGAAAATTGCAAACTCGGGGTATCTGATAAACATTGAGAAGTTAGCTGAGGCTGAAGTTTCAGATGCAAAAAAGATTGTCAGAAAATTGTCTTCAAATAGATTCAGAAGCATTCTCAGTGGAATCTGGCATTCATAATCAATGTAATTCAATTTTGTCTTATGCTTAAATATTTTACCAAAACCAAAAAACAGAAAGGAGATCTTATGTAATATAATCCAAGATAAATGTACTTTATTGTTAAGAAAGAGCTTTTAGAACATCCCCTTTTGCCCTTTTTAGCTTCTAGTCATATAATAAAAAAAAAGATTACTGAATATTACACATCTTATTCTAATCTTTTCAAATGTATTACTTATCATTTTGTTTTGTGTTATTAAGATGCACATGGGTGAAGGCATGAATTTAGCGATGGGCAATTGATGAGTAGACATCAATTTTTTTGTCCTAGTCTTCCAAGAAGCTCAGAGTAGAAAGTGATGGATGAATATGGCCCTCTCTGTATTTTCTTGTCCTTTTCTTATTGCATTGGTTTTATATTAATGAATTTGACATAGCCAACACACTTACATGATGTCTATCCCTTGTAGATGTGATCAAATGTGTAGATATACAAATGAGCTTAGGACCACTATGACTTTCATTACACACATAATTAACAATTTTGAAATAATAGATGAGATTATTCTATCCGACATTTGGTTGAACTTTTGATTTCAGGATTAGAAATAAAAGTTTATCCCAATCTAATTTCAATTTAACTTGTTCACCAACTAAACGGCCCCTTAAGGTACTTGGATTGACTTTAACATCTAACCTAGCTTAATTTCAGTTTATCAACTTATACTCGGAAGAAATATTATATGCAGTTTGTGTCTAATGTTATCTCATCGCGTAAATATTTTTTATTTTTACAATTTCAAGTAAGAAAAAAATGAAACCCGTCTTAACTCTCAAATATTACATTTTCCATGTAGCTGCAAGTCTATGGTTAGTTGCCACTGTAGATCATGGCCTTACTACTCAATCCCCGATAACTAGCAGTGGATTCAATATAGTACAATTTTAAGAGTAGATGAGAGATCAAGCAACCAACATACATTTAACGATGTAGAGTGATGCATCAGTATGACCATGAAACCGCTTAAAAGGACACGACCTTGAAGAATTCACTTTTAGTTGTAAATGGTTTAATCAATCCTAAGAATGCTTTGTTACATAAAAAGTAGTGTCAAAATTTAATTTACCCAAGATTCATGATATGTGTTATATCCATTTATGATATGTACCTTTTTTCTCTTACGGGCTTATTGCAATTTGCAGGGGCAGGTAGTATGTTTGTACTTTAAAAAACATGATTTCTTATGAAGAAGAATTGGACCACAAAATGTCAGGCTTTTAAAATTGGGCTTTATGTCATCAACATAACCAAATATCAGTAAGAGTTAGCAATCCGGACAGAGACAAGTTGGACCACATGGTCCACACTGAGCACTGTGAAATTCTGAATTCTGCCAATTGGTAAAAAGTAGTCAATACAACAAAAGAGAGAAGAAAACAACAAAACATTTCTAGCCCAAAATCAAGGCCTTGAACCTGTCTTAGCCCAACTAGGTGAGCTTTCAATCTCATTATCAAATACCCAAGTAAATCAGTTTTTGAACCAAAAAGTAATGTTTGAATTCTAATAAAGATATTAAGGGGACCGTCCTCACAGATACCGCATAAAACGTAGTTTTGAGAAAAGGTAATAAAACTTAGATATGTTTTATTACATTTTCTTGCAATTCCAGCTGCTAACTTAGCTAAGATAACAAAATTAAGCAAAGGCATTACAAACCTTCTTCCTTACACAAAAAGAAACAGATACCGGATGCTTGCTTTACACCCAAGTCTCTCCATGTTATCATTCACAAAGCACCATTTCCATAACCATACTAAGACATTGATAAACTATTTACCACAACAATATTCTCAGTCCAAGTTTCTTGGTGATTGTTGAGGAAGTGATCATGATCATTTCTCAATTATTCAGATAATAACCATCACCTTTAGCTAGTCAAAAGCTAATTGACAATCATTTCTCAGTACGTCATGATACTGAGCCATATCTTCAGTATCTCTCCTGCAGACGTTAACAGAGAATAAGTGTTGAGCAAATGGAGAGATAGCAAGTTGACTCATTTGAATAAATTGCAGAGGTTGATATTGAAAGCATTGAAATTCTGTCACCAAGTTGTTACAGAATGTAGAAAAGAGCATTCCAACAATTTTAAAAATCTCTACTAATAAAAAAAATTCCAATAGAGAATTCTAGGGTGTATGGCCAATCACTTTGGTGCTTTAGTTTCGATTTTTATTTTTTTATCAAGAAGATTTGTATGACCTCCTTCCGGTTAGCCTAATTAATTCCAGTTCCAAAAGCTAGATCCATTAAATGTACAAAAGTACCCCAAAATGAATAACTTTGATGCTACGACAAACTTTTGGCTGGTCAAACTACCAGTTCAGTTCCCTTTTAGGGTCATTCAATACCTTGATGAACTTCAAACATAGGAATTCATATTGGCAAGAGAAAACCCGAAACAACTTTTTTTTTTAATAACTAAAAAGGAATCAGCAATCTAAGTTGTTATATCTATGGTCAGAATATGTCTTTCATACATATATCATTCTCTTCTCTTCTTTTTTTGAAACTGTGCCTTTCATACATATATCTCATTAATACTTTGTCTTCCGAATGTCTTTAGTAACTCAAATTTGAATTTTTGGTTTGGGAACTCATTGTTTTCTGATCAACCTTCAAAAAATCTGACAGATATTACCTTTTTTGGTGGTTTTAAACAGGGAAAATACATAAATCCCCTTCCCCCAAAGTAGTCTGTTTTCGCCCATTAGAACCCTCAACTATGTGGGGGTCCTATTAAATCCCTCTTGTCCACAATGCTTCCTCCTTACAAGACAAAAACCACAATACCTGAGTAAGTGGTAGGCACGAACCACTCATAAAATAATAGATATTACCTTTTCTGGTTATTTTAAATAGGAAAAATACATAAAAATTCCCCCTCCACACACAAAACAAAAGTAGTCCACTTTAAAAAAAATTTGTTTCTAAATCCACACCCGTATTGGACACCCAAACCCAAGTCCGAGCAACTTTAAGTAATAAGACACACACACTTAAAAGGTTGTAATGGTTGAAAGCAGACAATTGGAGGGAGGATATTCTAAGTTATCTCCCTCTTAAATACAAATACATCATATCATGTCATTCACAGAGAAATAAACAGCAAAAGAACGCATAAGAGGGGAGGGAAGCAACAGCTTACTTGATCCGTTCCCATTGTACCACTAGATTCATAAGTCCTCTGTTCCCTCCCTTGCATGTTGCCCTGCTGCTCCATCGGTGGGAAATTCTGATTTCCTCCTGGCCTTGGATTGTTCTGCCCAAATGTGGGGCCATATCTCAGTGGTTGACCTCCAAAGGTTTGTTGTCCAGAACTTCCACCTTGTTGAGAGCCATAATGTTGAACTCCTCCGAAGCCTCCTTGCTCTGGAGGTGCACCACCTCTCTGGTCTCTTTGAGGAAAATAATTTCCTTGATCTCTTTGTGGATGTCTTGAATCTTGCCATCCAACCTGGGAATTATCCCATCCATCTAGGCTGCTATCAGGAGGTGCAGGACCCCTATGATCCCCAGCCCCTTGAGGCCCATAGCTCTGTTGAGGTGCAAAACTTTGCTGACGGCCATGATTCCATTGAGAAGGAACACTCTGAGGTGCACTGTAACTCTGGTTTGGCTGAGGATTCTGTGGCCGCTCATAATTCTGCTGTGGAGAAGGACCTTGTGGTTGTCTGTAGTTCTGTTGAGGTGGCGGAGCATACTGTTGTGAGCCATAGTTCTGCTGCGGTGGAGGATACCTTGGTGGGCCATAGTTCTGCTGGGGTGGAGGACCCTGCGGCGCATCATAATTCTGCTGTGGTGGAGGACCCTGTGCTGCACCATAATTCTGCTGTGGTGGATGACCCTGTGCTGGCCTATAGTTCTGCTGAGGAGGACTCTGAGGTGGGCGATAATTGCCTTGTTGATACTGTGGGCCTCTTCGAGGCTTGCTACCTTGTCTTTGAAACTGTGGAGGAGGTGGTCTCTCAATGATTTCCCCATTATTATACTTGTCACCTGATGTTAATAGCACGATAGATGCAGGAGGAAACCACAACAAAATTCAAGTTTATAACATATAGAGCATAATCATAGTTTTGAAATGCTAATAAAAAGTAACATTCAGACCTCCATATTCCTTGTTAACTGGATCAATATAGGAATCAGGCAGTACAAACACAACTCCTGGGAGACCTGATAGCAGAGACAACCTCTATATCAGACCAACAATACATTTATCATTGCTCAGAAAGAAAAATACAACATAATATACACCCACCTTCAAACTTCTTCGATGTGTCCTCTGAACACAAGACCTGAAAACCCCGGTAAGTTGTTGTGCTTAAGGCATAAATCTTTTTCTTAGCCTCTTCCACACTGCAATTAGTTAAACAATACAAAGGCCACAAAGCAACAAAGTCTTAGGTCAATGAAAGGAAGCTCACTCTTGATTCTATATCAGCTGCATATTAAGTTGTAAAAGTATAGGTGACAAGACAGAGAGATAATTTATCCTGTCAGTAGATGACACAAAATCACACCACTTGGCAGTTCGCAGAAGAATATATAAGAAGAAAACATCTGGAACACGCAATAATGCTAGACTTCCATGCAAGAAATAATAGGAAAGATCCAAAGATTGCGCCAGAATCAAATATACACCAACTTAGAGCTACTATATAGTACCTATATCCACCATAAGCTTAAACTCAAAGCGTCCAAGTTCTATTTTGCATCAGAGAAATGATTTGGGGTGATACTTTTTCTGCTTTCCTAGTGAGTACATATTAACAACTGACATCAGCGCCAACTAATTATCATAGAAAACGACCAAATATATACAATATATTTGCACTTTGAAGCCAATTTTAATCTTATCTAACAGGCGAGCTCAGCTCACCAAAGAGCTTATAACTACATTCATTAATTGCAGCTTTCTTACCCACTTATATACCATGTCAGTATCTCCCTTTCCTTCTTCAATGGGAAGAACATATAAAATATCAATGCATAGAATGTTAAAGACGGGAAATGTAATAAAAATTACCTCCCGAAGACCTTCGCAGCAGTCTGCACATAAGTCTCAATCATATCTTCCCTCGTAAGTTGAGTATCTTTAGGAAAATCAATTACAATTAGCCAATGTTCATAATCGCATCCTTCGAAGAGGATTGTGTCGGGACCTATTTCATCATCAGCTGGGTTCCGGTCAAATGATCGAGACCTCGAGGACAGAGAAATTGTAGAAGACCTAAATAGTCTCGATTGGGACGGAAAATCAAAGCGGTTAAGCTTAGACAAATTGCTTTGGGTAGACGAATTTTGGGATAGTGATGCAATTGGAGAAATGAGATTTGGTTGATGGAATGTTTGAGCGAAAATGGAAGAGGAAAGAGGGAGAGCTCGCCGGAGACGAGAAGTATACAGCGCCATCGCCGGTGGATGTGGGTGGTTGCCGACGGAGAAGAGAATGAAATGAGGAAGTTGACTCTGAACTAGGGTTTAGGGTTTTAGAATTGAATTAGGGAATAGAAAGAAAAAAAAAAGGTTAGGATTGTCATTTCGAGATTTGCCGGTTTAATTCTGGGAAAATTTGATCTTCGTTATTTTCCAGCTTTGTGTTTCTGGGCCAAAAAAACAAATTTAAGCACAACAGAGCAAAACATTACTAGCCCAAAATTAAGGCCCAGTTTAGCCCAATAAGTTTTCTTTTCTCTTCAATCAAGCATAGTTAAATTTTGGGAAAATTATATAAAATTTCAAACTATTAATTAAAATTAAATGTTATAACCATAGTTTCATTTAATTGTAATACGTAGCAAACACTTGTCATTTGCCTCTCTCCCCAGCAAATCTCGCTCGCCACTCACCCTAGTCAGTTTCACTTTATACAAACACGAATGTATAAATTGCATTTGTGTTTGTATAAAACGAGAGAAAGTTGTATATACAAATATAAATACAAATATATATATATATATTTGTCCTATACACTTATTATTATACAAATACAGATCCTCCCCTACCAATTCTCTTTTGTCTTTCTCTCTTTCTCGCTTTATACAAACACAAATTATACAAATTACAATGTATAATTTGTGTTGTATAAAGCGCGCGAGAGAGAGATTTGATATACAAATGTTTTATTTCGATTCAATTGGATACCAATTCAAATTTTATGCAGATATACAAACACAATCATTGATACATATACATGATAGTTACATATATACAATTATCTAACCGATATACAAATAAATCGTTGCGCTTTTATACAAACGAGATGCCTTCCACCGATTTATACAAATATGATGCTCCATAGCAAACATAAAATTTGTTATATAGGATACAAATATGATTTTTATGTTTGTTAAACCTAAAATCTACTCATTTGAAAATAAGGTTCTCTTAACAAGATTTTTTTTATATCTAGTTATGAATCGGACATCTCTAATTAAGGTAGAGCAGTTTCATCACTGGACCATTATTCGTGTTCGATTAGTGCAAAGTTGTAATGCAAATAACAGTTGTTTATATATTAGTGATTTCTCTATTTTAATTTTAGTTTGTTTATCTGATTTTAACTTGATACAGCGTTTAAGAAAATAAAAAGAACTTTTGATTATGTTTAATTTTGAAGTAAAGATATGTAAATGTATCAAAATGTCATTTAATTTTATCGTCTTAATTAGGTTAGGTGAAAAAATGAATTACTGAAAGTAGCCAAAAAAAAAAGATATTATCTTTTAAACGGGCTAAAAATATAAACAAGTAAGACAAAATTACTGGAGAATTGGTTTCTCTGCTCCTGACATCCCGAAGACATATAATCGTGTTTAACTAATTAATTAAGTGTATGCACATTACTTGAATATCTACCTTCCAAAGAGCATTTTATCGTTTTTAAATTAATAAATTAGCTGTGTCCTTATAAATTAATTAATAATTGTATAATTAGTTGTGTCCTTATAAACGAGTATTATATTGCTTGTATAATCTGGCCACTACTTGCTACTATTAAAAAGTTTATCCATATAGACTCGCACTTTATTTGTAAAATAATTTTATGACCTCGGTATTTGTGGACCAATTTAAAATTTAGACGTTGATTTTCAGTTTTATAAATTAGGTTAATTACTAAATGTACATTTAATTCTATCTATAGACTATACTTATTTTTTGCACGGACATACATAGGATTAGCCCTAAAGTATCACTCCTACGGCACCCGCAAATCTATTGTTAGATCTTTTTATTGTTTTATATTTGAAAATTAGAAGAATAACAGAGAAAAAAATGTTTCAGTTGAACCTTAAATTCTTCTTTTGATCAATCAAGACCATTTAAGCCTTTTGAGGTAATCGCTTTTAAATTTAAATTCCCTTCATGTGGAGGAAAGAGAAAGTAGACCGCACAACCTATATCTTTCTCAGAAGCGAAGCAATAGTCTCACTAACGTTTGAATTGTAGATGAGAACACAAATATGATATGATCGATCATGTCGTTTTCTTCGTTGTTTATCAAGTTAAATAAATTATGAGCTTTTCAAATTGTTTTTGTTCTTGATGAAGACATCATAACCAACAGTGCGGAGCCACCCTTTGCCATGGGCTATCAAGCAACACCTCTTTGTCAGAAAGTTACGATCAAATTTTGGCTTAATAAATATATTTAGACACCTCTTTATACAAGTTAAAAATTTGATCTAATACTTAAAGGGTCATAAAAATTTCTCTAGGTCACGTATTTAAACCCTATTAGCTTCATAATTAATTATTTTTTACTACGATCATTGACACCAATGTGAAATTTGCTAGTTGGTCGTTGTAGCCAGATTTACATTTTTTGTAGATATATATACTAGGATTCTTTTTTAAAGAAACTTTCCAAAGCACTATGTCATCCTGTCCCCTAGCTAGACTTTTCCAAAAAAAAAAAGTATTTCACACGTACAATGTAATCTCCACTTGGCTATTCAATTCAAACAGAAAATCAGTCAATTACAACTTGATTACAGTTCAGTTCCAATTTAATCGATATAATTAAAATAGTGACCCTAGTTCTGGTTGAATAAAATACGTATCAATTCACTTGGAGTAAATGATCAAGCAAGTAAATAACTAAATATTGTATACTACTAGTCATCATTAGTCAAACTAGCTAGATTGAGTTCTTTTGAATAAAAACTGTCCTCAACGTAACTATTTTCTACTTATATAAATTATAGTAATAATGTATTTTATACGGTTGTCTTCTCTTGTACATTAATTTATCACGTAGAGTCCATGAACTGACGTGCTACTCAATAAGAGACGAAATATAATATTTTTTTAGATAGGAATGTATAGCTAGTGTTATATAAGCTATTAATTTACAAACCCTTATTTTCAGCAAATACATGGGATGGTTAGCCTGTAACATTAATGCAACGTAAAACCGTTGACTTTTATAGAAATATCTAATTACACATTATCATCATACTTTTTTGTTGTTATTATTTTTTCGTTTGCTAATTTTATTAATGTTATAAAGTATGATTCCAAATTAATAAGTTTTTAATCCCAACGTAACTGTCGGTTGTATGTATAAAAAATATTGCACTCATTAAACATACGTCTTGGATGTCCCAACACCAAAACAGCAATATTGTTTGACCCATCACATGCAGTAATAGCAATTAACAAATATACTGTAAAATTAAAATTTAAAAATAAAATAAAAAAGGAGTAAATATAATGTATATTGATATGGGTAGAAATGTTTTAGTCGTTAATAGGTAAATGTACATGTATAATTTAATTACTTGATAGTTTAATATACACATTAATAGGAAATAATATTTCATTTTTTTTCCTATGGTGAAGCAATATATATTCATTCTTGATCAATCATATAATTTTAGAATAATCTTTAATAGAATAAATATGAATCTAATTATAATAAACGCGTGTATACCAACCTCAAGCTAGCTGCGTAGGTTGATGATAAATCATTATCAAGGCACTCGAAGCAACTCGATAGATCAGAAGGGAGCCCATGCAAATAATTAATTAACTTGACCACTTGGATAAACAAATGACATTTTTATCATTTCCATGTTCCAAGCTACTTCCTCCATCTCAAAATTATCTATAGTGCTTTCTATAAATAGTTATCTTAAATTATTTCTCATTTTAAAAGTTCAACATAAAATTTATTATTCTCCCCCATTTTTACGCTTAACTGTATTATTCTTGAAGACTACAAACACCTCTATTATGAATGACATGCATATAAATTAAATAAAGTAATATTAAATGAAGAGATATTATATTTTAAGACATAAACAATGATAAATATCAAAAACTCCTTCTAGTTACTTTTCTTAAGGAACATGCAAAAAAAAATCATGACAAATAATTTGAGACAGACAGATCGGAGTATAAATAAGTCTTCTTTCCGAAAAGTTCATGCTTTCTTTAATTTTATGTTGTCTCAATCTAGCGAGACTAATTAACTATAAAGTTAGTCACTAGTCAAGAGTCAATAGAGCATGGAGGGGCACACCGTTGAAGGACTATATATCTTTTAATTAATTTACTCTGGAATTTATAGCATTGAAGAAATGTTCAACCGACGAATCTTCATAGAATTAATTTTTTCTATCATAGAAATGGGTCGGAAAAAATTACATGATTAAATATGATAGTGATAAAGATATTTTGATATGTAAAATTACTTTAGATTATTTATGTATATAATTTAACTCTTTATTGAAACGAGACAATACATCTTGGAATAATGATATGGGTAAAAGGGAACTTTCCAAAGTTCGAAAGAGAAATAATTTTAACCATTCCTTATAGCTAAATCTTTTTCTCCTATTAAATCACGTGAAGATGCGGAATAAAAAAAATCATTCACTATTAAAAAATATAAAAGTAGCTACAGAATTTATCAGCAATTCCAAATAAATTTATCGCTAATTAAATAAGTAATAACTATGGACTTGTTAAATTTTCATATAATCCGCTAATCCATAACTAAAACATAAATGTTTCGAGCTAGTGCATCTTTAAGTTTGGAATACAAAATAATTAGAACTTAGATATTGGCCCTCTTTAAATTTTTTTAAAAAAATAAAAAAAATTAGAACTTAGATAGGAGAAACTTTTTTTAATTTATTTTTTCAAAAGAAAAATATTTTTATGCCGCATGTGATATAATACCTCAAGAATTTAATGCTACATACATTTTTCTGCTACTATTATTTACATGTCTTGTTTGGATGAGATATACTATAGGATAACGATAATATTTATATAATACTCATTATAATAGATTGGCACGGTTTCTTCATGCAAAAGGCTCATTTTATCTTTTTAACATGGGAAAACTCCACCGTCTACGTTGAAAGTGTCTATTTAATTAATAATTATCTTCACTTTTTTTAGTAAAATATATCCAACTTTTATTATAAGTGGATAATCCTTACCTAAAGAAAATGTTAAAATAACACGTTAGTTATATCCAAGATCTACTAAATTTGGACACTAATTTCTGAACTTTTTCTTCAAGTAATTAATATTTGCACGTTGAATGTGAATTTTAAGATGTATAGTTATACAGTCATATATACAATATATTTGAGAAAATTAGAAATTATTGCATGTAAGTTGTAACAACCATATTATAAAATATTTATAGTACAAATCGGATAAAAAGAGTATACATCGCCAAATGATTTAACTTTTGTCGTTGTTAATATATATTATTATATTATATTAAAGAGAGGGGGAAAATAATTTTTTTCTTCCGTCCCATATGAAACCAAAATTAAATAAAGGATAGAGAAGTTTTGGGCATTAATAGATTCAAAGTTTCAAACAAGTAGTGACAAATGACAATACCTCTTGACCCAAAAAAGTCCCAGGAAAAAAAAAGAAAAAAGGAAGTTCTACTAAATTAAAGTTTGGCGTAACATATTTCAATTCAAGATTTAAATTTTATGAGTTCAATATACATTCTTCATATACAAGGTGAATCCATTATATCTTTAAAGTTATGATTCATATCTACGCATTTATTGTAGTTTTAATATTTTTTTCATATAAATTTATGCAATTAATTAAAAATACTTGATTCAAAGTTTCAAACAAACGCAATATCGATTGGGATCCACCCCTACTTATTCAAAGTTCACACGCCGATGGTATGGGAAAACTTTTAAATTTCAACAATATTACAAGTTGGAATAAGTCAACAATCATATTCGTCCTTTTTAAAAAAGAGAGGCTTTTATTACATTTTAAAGGAAAATGCATGAAATATGGGGTGGGAGTTGCTTTCATTCTAAAGGTACTAAATAATATTTAAACTATTCTAAACCTAAAATATTTTTTAACAGGTAAGGAACATTTATTATTTGTGACAGTATGTACAACTTTATAATTAAATCTTGACAGATATTATTGTACATTAAACGATGCATTAAATGATATGAAATATACGTTACAGTATGAACTAAATATTTGTATGTTGGACTGTTGGTTTACAATATGGCCTTACTTCCTACTACGTGATTAATATATATTTGACTTCACTATTTTATTTAATTTGTTTACGATAACCATGGGGGGAGGTTGACTTCATGATGTTAGGGCTTAGCTTAGCCCATCTCCCTAACCTTATCTTATTATCCAGAGAGAAGAAAATTGTTTAAGATGGTGATAGTAAGATGAACGAGATTTTTCTATTTTAAACTTTAAATTTTGTATTTGAATCTTGTGAATAATAGAGAAACCTTTGATATAAATTGTTTTCCTCTCTAATGAATTGTATGTGTGTAACGAGAATTAAATTTGTCGATGTAATGAATTTATGGAAAATTAATATATGGTTTTTATCTAAAAATATAAAATTAATTTTGAGGCTATTACGCTTGCTGACTTTATATATGCCTCAACATATGTAAATTAAGGCAGATAATTCATAGTCAGTAATTGTTTACTAGTATCCAAGGACAAGCTATGCAATTTATATTCTATAGTGATTAGTGGCCATAATAATATATGAATTCTCAATTTCTCAATTATTATTATTTTGAAAAAAAAAAGTGACTAAAGAACTCTAATTGAACACAAGGATTTGGAGCACCAAAAAATCCAACTAGGAAACGACTAGAGGAGAATCCACACCAAAAATATATATAGTAGAAGATGACAGCAAATTAAAGTAGTCAATAAATGTCATTATTGGCCATGATTTGTGGTGAAGCAAATGCAAGTGGTCTATTAATACTTAAGAGGCTATGTTCGTCACAACTCTATCTCAATCCAAAAAATAATGTGTGGCAACCCATAAAGTAGGAATTTTGTAAAACGATAGTTGGCTATTCATATTGAGCCCGACTATTTCAGATTCACATAGTGAAGGACTTCATTCAAGGGTATTGAGAAACGCTTCCTATCAAGGATTTAATCAGAGTTCGAACTCGAGACCTCTGATTAAGAGAGGAGCAACCCTATCCACTATACCACAGGTGGTAAACGACTTTGTCATTAGAACGACTAAAGTATTGTTTTTAAACTAATTTATCCTTTTAACTCTTTTCAGTATAATTAATGGGGTATTGTTTATTCTAAAAAATAAAAAATAAAAACGAATTTTATCTTAATTAGATAAATATTTAATAATATTAACAATTAATATGAGAAAAAAAAGTTTTATTTATGCTACTCTTGGTATTGTCCGATAAATGAGTGTTGAATTAAAAACGGATTTAAAGAGATACTATTTGTATCTATCCCCTCTACTCATTGCTAAAAAAATGAAAAATAGTGATACACATTGCACCCATAGACTTATTGTTTTAAATTTGTCTCTCTTTTTTTATGGTTAATAAACTTGTCTTTGAGTTAAATTAATGTCCTAATTCTTAAATTCTTTGTCAATAATATGGAAGAAAAATACAAAAAGATTATTTTTCAAAATCAATGTCATCTCATTATGTAAAGTGAGAAATTGATGTATATAATAAAAGAATGTTAAAAAAAAATTAAGATGACGTGAGACTTACCACCTACTCCCGTTATGTGTAAAGTCAAGCCATCAGGTTTGAAATTTTAGATCATTAACCCATAATTTCATTAGTTAAACTCGACAATACTATTAATTAATCAGCTCTCTATTTTTCCACTTGTTTGGGACCCAAATTATATTTTTCCACTTGTTTGGCCCCCACTTGGTTCTATTTCTTTGTGCAAATCAAAGGAAAATAAAAGAGAAAAAGAAGTGGCTGGTGATTTTTGGGCTTTTCATGGGACCTTAACTATAATAATACTAGTAAGTATAATGCACACACTAGCTCAGGGACAGATCTAGGAAGTTAGAAGGGTGTTCACCCGATATCTTTTTTTAAAAAAAGTTATATTGTATTATATAAAGTTGTATTTATTTTTATTTTTGTATGTATATATAGAGATTTGAATCTCTAAACATAACCTAAGAGCCTAAAAGAATGATTCAGTGGTTTAGGGAGTTCAAAATTTACCTTAAAATTTCATGTTTAAAATTTAGGCACTATTTTTTAATTTCTCAAAATTCCTACGTGGAAATCTTAGATTCGTCACTGGACTCACTCACTACTTCAAATGAATATTTTAATTGGGGCGATGAAAGGGTGTTACTTTTTGGTTCTAAAAATCTTATCAATAACAATAATAATAACGATGTACTTAATCTAATTTTGTAAGTGAAGTTTGAGAAATATAATATTTAAAAAAGGTAAAATAAAAGTCTAGTCAATGGATAACGAAAATAAAGCAAAGTTTGAGGTAATTAATGGATTCCCATAGACCATTTATTCTACAAAAATTAAAGTTCTTGTATAAGGATAGGAATTTGGTCCCTTGTGGTTGAAGTAAACGGTTGTATTGAAAAAGAAAGTCAACCAAACCAGCACAGAAATGTGGAAATATTTGACACTAATATCCTAAAAAGGAAATATAAAGATAAAATTAGATGAGTAATGGCTGATGTGTAATTTGCCAATTGAGTGGGAACTCCCTCCTTTGACTGCCGTTCATTATCCATCACTTCCCTTGCACACCATTTCCCACATCAACTTGAATTAATTCACCAAGCACCAGTATTGTGATGCACTGGTGAGACTATTTTATTTTTAATTAAATATCTTGAGTTTGAGCTCAGATATAAAATAAATTATATTGAAAGCATCACTCTCAAAGTTATTACCTTCTAAAGGTTAGGTGTAATGAATAGCACACTATGTGAAGTGAGAAATTTATGTTATAAAATATAATTTTGCACTCATTTTTTATCGAATTAATTCACAAGAAAAATACGTAATGGAAAACATATTTTCACCAGAATAATGATATATTAGTTATGGAATCTCTTCAGGCTCATTTGAGCCTTACTAATGAAAATTTCTAATAAAAAATATTTTCTCATTTCATGATGAGTTGTACAACGCGAATTCAAATATATCATGCTCCTAAAATAAATTCTTAATTATAAATTGTTTTTTAAGAATCTAATCAAACAATCAATAAGGGGTCATTAAATTGAAAATCAAGGGAATTTATCCACTTCCTTTTAATTAATCATTCCCCACCACCACAAGAATTCCCATTTTTTTTTTGTTTCAATGTGATGTGAATCCATAGGAATTCTTTTTTGTTTTCTTGAGATTCAAATCTATAAAACATCATAATTGAAGGTGGAAAGTGTTAATTACCATCTAATTAGCACCCTTTTTGCATATGTCATGATTCACAAGTTAAATTCAACGAGTACAACATTATTGTAAAATATTTATAATTACAGGTTTAAAACCTTTTTATCTATAATATTTATAATAAAGAAGCAACGCTTACGATACGTTCATGTAAAAAATGATAGGATACAATTAAATTCATATTTAACACTATCCTTTCATGTGCGACCAAAAGCTAATTGATACTTAAAAAATAATCAACATGCTCAATCAAAAACCTCCAATTAAGTTCACTTTCCAGTTTCCACTACCTCAACAATGAAGTTTTTAAATCCTAAATTAATTCGCTTAGCTAGAATAAATTTTTTTAGTAAAATTATCTAATGTTAACTCTAAAATAAACATCTCCATTTACTAATATGAGTATCTTGTGCGGTGTATTTTTGTTATAATTCTCTCCACACACTCTAATAAATATTTTTTTGCGATAATAGTAAAATAATCAATATATTAGTGATAATAATAATAATAATAAATATAAATATTTATAATCAACACTCTATATAAATACTTCTAAAAACTCTAGCGACTCTCTGAATATCATTAAATCAATTGCGTTGTAGTAATAATACTGCGACTCAATAATGTGAGATAAGATTCTACGCATAATTTTGACAGCTAAATAAAATATCATTAATTCAAAAAAAATAAAAATGTGACAGCTAAGGTTTACAACATTGTAATAGTCTCCTTCACTTTCTATATATACTCTTTATATCCCACATCTTTTCCTCTATATTCCTTCTCTTCATTTCTCTTTCATTTTCAAACTTATTTTTAAAACATTTATTCTTTTTCCACAAAACTTTGTTTTGTAACCAACTCGGAAAAATGGCTGGTGGTGGTGGTATTGGTCCCGGCAACGGGAAAGAATATCCCGGCGAGTTAACTCTTTATGTTACTATTACTTGCATTGTTGCTGCCATGGGTGGTCTCATTTTTGGTTATGATATTGGAATTTCCGGTACGTAGAGTAAGAAAAATTAAATATTTATTCAACTTATATATATCGACAGTATAATATAATGATGATTTTTTTTTTTAATGTTATGGATCAGGGGGTGTGACATCAATGGACTCATTCTTGAGTAGATTTTTTCCATCTGTGTTCAGAAAGCAAAAAGCAGACAATTCAACGAATCAGTACTGTAAATTTGACAGCCAAACACTGACGATGTTTACATCGTCGTTGTATTTGGCTGCCCTTGTGTCTTCTCTGGTGGCATCTACTGTCACCAGAAAATTAGGAAGGAGACTTTCTATGCTCTCTGGAGGTATCCTCTTTTGTGCTGGAGCTTTAATCAATGGATTTGCTCAAAATGTTGCTATGCTCATTATTGGTCGTATTTTTCTTGGTTTTGGTATTGGATTTGCCAATCAGGTACGTGCTATTAATTTTCATTATATGTACGACATGTTTGGTTATTTTTAATTTAAGTTTTGTGTACTAACGGTGTAAAAAGTATTTATTGAACGAGCAGAGTCGTGGTTGGCATGTGGTCATATTCCTAATTATTTGTTTGTTGGTCCGTGCCAAGTTGTTTTTGAAGTTCAAAATTGGTGTTTATGCAATTGAGCAACATTATATGTGTGTTTGTCTCTGTTTAATTATTATTTTTTCCTTTTCTTATTTTTTTTCTTCATTTAGTTCAAGGTTGTCCTGTTCTATGGTTCCCCTGTTTTTTGGATTATGCAATGGAATTATGTTTATTTGTTTATGTATTTATTTCTTGGTTTTTAAAACTGTAAAATATAGTAATGGCAAGTTGTCGGTCAACACTTCTCCTGCAGTTGGGATTTGAATGGCAGCTTAGATTAGACAACACACATCTTTTTGCCTTAGAATTACTTTTTTTTTTTTCGAAAACAGTCTCTCTGTCTCACAAGATAAGAATAAAATAATTGAATAATCTATTGTTTGCAAAAATTTTTTATGAAATTTCACTAAATATCTTGTTATTGTTCATCGAATAATGAAAATATTTTTTGGTTTAAAAGAAAAATGTGTTTTGAATTCAACATCATTATGATTTAGACTTTCGAGCCCTTCCAACTAAGAGGAGCCTACCTTTTTAAAAATTGCACGTTAACCCTACATGAAAAGACTTTTTTGCTAAATAAACCCCACCACGCACTGTTTCTGCACGGTAAACAGTGCATATTTTACCACCATATTTTTAAAAATCATTATTCAGTCTTTTAATTTGAAAAATAAATCTACTTTGGGATTCTTCAGCAAGTTGTGATTGTCATTATCACTTAATCAGTATTTTAATCCAATGAAAGTTGTTGAGATTAAAAAAAAAAAAACCTCTTTTCCTAATACACTGTTTGGATATGTGTGTATTTTATTTTATTCCAATTTTAGCGACGTTGCCGTGATTATTTTTTTTCTACACCGTTTGCTCATGAATACGACTATTTAGTAATAAACAAATTGGTTTATAATTGACTAAGAAAGTAGCAAATCATAAAATTTACATACTATTTATCATCAAATGATGTTCTCTTTTACTTTCTTTAATTAAGTATTATTGATATTGTGTCTTTATCGACTAGGACAAGAACAAGTGGCCCCTCATGAAGGAAACACAATTTCCTCCTATTTTTTTTTTTTACGTATAATCTCAATTCAAAGGTGTGTATAATGTATCAAAATATTTGGAGTATTTGAGTTCTAGGTTTTACTCATGTTAGGTAGAATGTTGAAATCAAAAGAGTTATCCTATATAGAAAAAACCGTTATTTTTCTAATCACACTAAGAAAAGACGATATATATAAGATGCTTAAATTGAAACAGATAGCTAACTATTTTTTGTTGTTTCATTGAATTGCAGTCTGTTCCACTATACCTATCTGAAATGGCACCATACAAATACAGAGGAGCACTTAACATTGGGTTTCAACTTTCCATCACAATTGGTATTCTTGTAGCCAGTGTGTTAAACTATTTCTTTGCCAAAATTCATTGGGGATGGAGATTGAGCTTAGGAGGTGCCATGGTACCTGCATTGATCATCACAGTAGGTTCATTGTTCCTCCCTGAAACCCCAAATTCGATGATCGAACGTGGCAACCACGACGAAGCCAAAGCTAGACTGAAGAGAATCAGGGGAATTGAAGATGTAGATGAAGAGTTCAATGATTTAGTTGTGGCTAGTGAGGCTTCTAGGAAAATTGAGCACCCTTGGAGGAATTTGTTGCAAAAGAAATATAGACCACATCTTACAATGGCAATTATGATCCCATTTTTCCAACAACTTACTGGAATCAATGTGATTATGTTTTATGCACCTGTGTTGTTTAAGACTATTGGTTTTGGTACTGATGCTTCACTTATGTCTGCTGTGATCACTGGTGGAGTCAATGTCATTGCCACTGTGGTTTCTATTTACTATGTTGATAAATTGGGAAGGAGATTCTTGTTTCTTGAAGGTGGAATTCAAATGCTCTTTTGCCAAGTAAGTCCCATTTTTTTTTTATGGTGAAGTTTTCGTCGTTAGGATATCTATCTAAAGATCCGTTTTGAACAAACTGAAAATCTTATGAAAAAAACATCATACCATGGTCTATTGCCCGAAAGACTATAGTTTGTGCAACTTTTAAAAATCAGTCATTTTCATCTGTAGTGGTGAATTCATGATTCAGTGTCGGTGGAGTGTGCTTGTTAGAGTTTGCATATCTAACTTGAACTTTTTTTTTAATTCGTATACAGATAGCAGTGGCAATTTTGATAGCAATAAAGTTTGGAGTAAATGGAACTCCAGGGGAATTACCAAAATGGTATGCTATAGTGGTTGTGATATTCATCTGTGTATATGTAGCTGGATTTGCTTGGTCATGGGGTCCTCTTGGATGGCTAGTCCCTAGTGAAATTTTCCCACTCGAAATTCGATCAGCTGCACAAAGTATCAATGTCTCAGTGAACATGATCTTCACATTTGCAGTAGCACAAATTTTCTTGACAATGTTGTGTCATTTGAAGTTTGGATTGTTCCTCTTTTTCGCGTTCTTTGTGGTGATTATGACTGTGTTCATTTACTTCTTCTTGCCTGAGACGAAAAATATTCCGATAGAAGAGATGGTGATTGTGTGGAAAGAGCATTGGTTCTGGTCTAAGTTCATGACTGAAGTTGATTATCCTGGAAATAGGAATGGAACTGGTGTTGAAATGGCTAAAGGGGGTGCTGGTTACAAAATTGTATGACTTTAATTAAAAAAGAATTAGTTTGGGTTTTTAATTTTTATTTGTTGTTTGTATAATGTTGTAGTGGGATGATATGATAATTATTAATTAGATTTGATTGAAACTGTTTCTCTTCACTTTTGCATAGAAAAATATATACTTTGTTGAATAGAAAATTTGTCAAAGCAACTGTGTAACCTTTTGTTTGTTTTGTTGGATGTACTCTTTAATAGTTCCAAGTCTTTTGTATAAGATCTCCATTATACAAAATTATGTTCATAAGCGGTGCACTGGATAAAAATCTTGATTTCAATAGTAGTTTCGTCTCAAATTATGTAAAAGTGTTTGATTTTGTGCAAAATTTAAAAATGAAAGGATGACCTTTTTTTGGTGATTTAAACAAGTAATAGATATTTGTGTGATTATAAAATATGTTGTTAAGAGTAAAGTAAGAAGTTAATTCGCCAGTTTGATGTTGTTAAGCTAAACTTTTACCTTTCTTAATTAGCTTTTAGTTTTGGAGTACAAGGGAAGTAGAGGGACTTTGTATGACATATGCTCTGGCCTTGCCAATGCCCAATTTTGGTCTTTTTTTACTTGATCTGTACAGATACAAATTTGGTAAATAAATGCTGTACTATTTAATTGCCACAAAAGAATTACATAATAATGTGTCTCTTTTTTTCCTGGACTAAAATAAATATTATAAATTGGGATGGGGGAGAGTTTACATAGGAAAGAGATCCCTTTCACTCGGTTTGATCAAACTTGCAAAATCTACTTATTTTTTAAGAAATTTATTACAAGTGATTTTAAAAAAAAACACTTTTAGAAGTAGTAATTTGTGTTTGACCAATCAATTTGTAAATAAATAAATAAATATACTTTTTTCAGTATTAGAGAATAAATTTATGCAGTCAGATTCATGTTATTTTTAATATAATAAAACCAAACAATCAATAAAAAATACATATAATACTAAGATAACTTATCTTCAAGCAAACAAATATTTGTTTTTCTAAATGCTGGGACAAACATTTCAACCCTCTAAAATAAGCATATGTTTTTTCAAAATACATTAAAACCAACATTTTTGGCTTTAGGGAAACTTGCCTAACATGCTTTAAATGATACTCAAGAAAAAGAAAAAAAATGAATGCTTCTTTTCTTTTGTGTTTGTTTTGTGTCTTTGTCCTATACTTTGAGATGTGTAGGCTAATTTTAGGAATGAGACATTTACCAAACGCATTTAGCTATTATTGTTGGGATGAAAACAAAAAGTTGCATAAAATGAACTTAAAGCTAAGTAATACTGGTAATTTTGGTAGCTCAAAATTTGGAGGTTGTCAATTGTCATACCGCTATCCTGCTTACGTTTTTATATTTATCCTGAAATTAATTGGGTACTCTTTATAATCATTCATATCGCTCGTGTTTTTTTCCATTTTCTTATCTATAGTACTAGCATTATTTTCAAAGTATCGTGCTCTTCGATTTCTGTTATTATTTCTGATTCTTAATTATGATTTGATTATCTCATTATTTCGTTGTTGTTACTATTCTTTTTTTAGGCTAGGTACTGCTTTCCTCATAAAGTATCATGTTTCCTTCATTTTTTGTATTTCTTTTTTTTCGAATTGCTTTACTTGAGCTAGGGCCTATCGGATACAATCTCTCTATCTCCATAAGATAGACGTAAGGTATATATGTGTTATGTGTACATTCTACCCTCCTTAAATTTCACTTGTGAAATTATACTGAATATATTGTTATTGTATTATGCATTAATAAAATTGAATCCAAATAACAAATTCTTTGTTTCTGAATGTAAAAACCTTTTTGTGACTTAAAACTTTAGAGGTGGTCACGGAAGCAAGTAAACTCTTAGCTTTATTAGAAAGAAGTGTGACCACCATGAAGAGCAACCTTTTTTATTTTTATTTATTTCTCTTTTAAGGTACGTATGTATTCATTATGACTTTCAAAATAAATATCCTTCTTTTCATACATTAAAGTGAGATGTAATACTTGATTTGATTCATATTTTGTACCAAAAAAAAAACATGTGAATTTGGTCCCATTTTTCCTAAAGTTGTGAACTCACGAAGCTTCTAATAAAGTGAATTGGCCACCACTTTTTCAAAATTTTGCCTTTTGTTCCATAATATTCGTTTAAGAATATATATATATATATCTAAGTAGTTGTAAAATTGGCATTATCCACTTATATTTTCTACTATAAAAAAATATGTGTTTAATTTTTCTGTTTTCTTCTCTCTATGGGAAATTCAGAATTCTAAGCAGTAAACTGCAGTTTAATTAGTTGCAAGAATATGTTTTTACTACAACAAAAGTGGATACACTATACTCCCAAAATAATCTTTTAATGACAATAACTTAATTGTCGCTAAATATATATTTTTAACAGCAATGAACACTCTTTGAAAATATCCTTAAAATCTATAACGGCATTGGATCCAATAACAATAAACTAATGTTGATAAAAGCGATAAACACTCTTTGTTAATATGTGTATTAATTATCGGCTTGCCGCTAAAAGCTATTTTTACTGGTATATTCTAGACTGAAGTTAAAAAAACAAACATATCATTAGTAAGAAGCTTTCTATATCCACAACTTTGTTAGAAACTGGGAATCTAAATGGACCTATGCTTTTGGTCACTAATAAATTTGTGGGACTTTTAGGTGACAAATGACGTGGATGTTCATAATACATATCTCCTTCATAGTATTTATTAATATAAGTACCTTTCAATAAAAAGAACATAGAAGTAGATAAGATTTTTTTTATTAATTCAATTTGGTCACGATCTTGCCTAACTTGTTTGCTATGGATTCATGATCCACCTCAAAAATATTAATATATAGTATTAAATGCAAATATGCAATTGGATTTTGCTTTTTGGCCTCTAGGCTCTACTAATAATAACATAGAGGAGATCAAGAGGATTTATTTACACATTTGATTTAGGTCACGGATTTTGTAAGAAAGATGAATATGAATCATATGATTCCATGCACTTTTTTTTGTCCAATTTTGTGATAACTTTCTTGATAGATAAGAATGTATAACAATTTTGAGTTTTATACTTTTATGGATAGGAATAGAATATTAGTGGTATTTAATGTTGTTACATGTTGCTTGAAAATACCACTTGTAAATAATCTAAGGAGCAAGCTAGCGTGACAGGTGTAGGAACTACTAAAAATACTAAAGAAACAAGAACAATAACAGCTAATTCACCAGATAAGATATTCATAAAAAATTGAAAACTAAGTGATAAAAGGTTTTAAACTTTTAAATTGATGACCTGCTTAAAGGTGTGTTATGTAGGAGGGAAAATATTTTTCCGAAATTGTTTTCCAATAAATTAGTCATTTCTTACCATTAAACACAATTTTTTTTCTTGCAAAAATGGCTTTCTTTGCTGATATTTTTCTTCAATCGTCCTTTTGAAATATAGTTTCTAAGTTTTAAATAGTGTTGTGTAGTGAGTCAATTTTATTTGAAAATATTTTCCGAAATATTTATGCATCTTAAATTATTTTAGGAAAAATTACAAAAATCCCACCTTTTAGTTTACTTATTACCATTATCCCCTATAAGTTTTACAAATTTCCAAAATCTCTCATTTTCGCGCATCAGATTAGTGTATCAACGCTTATATTATTGTATCTCGCGCATCAGATTAATGTATCAACGCTTATATTATTGTATCTCGCACATCAGATTAATGTATCAATGCTTATATTATTGTATCCGTTTGAGGGATTTCTGTAATTATAAACTTTTAAGGGATAGATTGTAATTTTGCCTTAAAAGTATGAGATTTCTGTAATTTCCCCTAAATTTTATACCACATTCTCAAGTCTCAACAACAACAACAAAAAGAAAAAGAACAATTGTGAGTTCTAACAAAAAGAGTCTTGAAGTATTTATGGACTTCCACATTTTATGCCCCTTAAGAGAAGAATCTTTAAGTGGGTTGGGCTTCTCCTATGATGCATAATGGGGCCAGATAGAAGTCCAGCTCTAAATTTGGACTTCACATTTTATTGGCCCAATAAGAACTATAACATGGTTCCAATTTTGGAATTGGTAATTGTTAAATTATTGAATTACAATGAAAAATATTACAACACTAAATAATTAAGAATAGAAATAAGAATGGGAATGAGTAATTTAAACTCATGAAATGAAGACGAGAGGAATCATACTCTTTACTTAGTAATATCCTGATCTTTCAACACTAAGAAAGTTTTTTTTTTCTTGTTGTTGTGATCATAGTTTTCATCTTTAACCTTTATTTGATTCTCTTGTTACAATTCACCCAATTGCCGTTTGCCGGCTTTTCTTGTGAGAATTTTATTTACACATCTTTAATTTGTTTTTATTCTTCAACTCCTCACATATATAATAGCAGCATTACTTGTTATGAAAATCACATCAACTAAAATAACTATACTTTAGAAGAAAAAAAAAGTAACTAAGCTAGTTGAGATACAAAGATGGCCAAGCCAAATGATAAAGTTTTGTCTTTCATATTGATTCTTTCACTTCTTCTCTTCATCACTTTGGTTGAAAGCAAAATTACTATTCATGGTAAGACTTGATCTCTATATTCACAAAAATTGGATAACATATAGATTGTTGTAAATTGTAGTAATAATTTGTTATTACTCTCCATGTTTACTTTACTTGTCCACTATTCCATAAAATATTATTCTTGAATATGTGCAACTTTCCAAACAAGTGACATTCAACTTGCTTTTGCGTGTATTTTGACTAATTTTATGAGGTACATGTTATCAACATCAACACATATATCGAGTAATTTGAAATTTCTTAGTTCTCAACTCTTTCATTATTGATCACTAGGCCAGAGCAATTGATATTTTGAATTATTATATTTTTTCCACTACAAGATTGTGCACCTACTTGTTTCAAATTTTGAATTTGTCTCTAACCAACCTATTTTGTTGAAACAGAGGGTTCGAGTTCGAGTCTGAGTCCAAAAAGTGAAATAGAATGTTCGAAGGTGGTGAATGTGAAGGATGGAGACACATGCTTTGACGTTTCTCATACATTTGGTTTGGGCAGTGATGAGTTCAATGCTATTAATCCAAACCTCAACTGTACTGCTCTTTTTGTGGGTCAATGGCTTTGTGTTGATGGCACCTTGTTTTAAAATTATCACACCAACAAAAATTGGATGTTGAATAAAGCTTTTTCTAAAGTAAAATGAAGTTACTATGGTTGGTTTAATCTGTTGTATCCATTATGTTATGAACTTCCCTGTTATTGGAATTCTCAAGTGGCACTAAATTTGCTCTTGGTATTGAATTGGACTTTCATTTCTTATTATAAAATATACAATTCATTTATTTCCCATATGTACATATAGTTCAAGCCGAAAGCAGTAAGTTAAGTTCAGTTGAGCCTAAATTCACCTTTTGTTTTGCAAAATTGTAGATGACCACTAAAAAAATCAGAGGCTGAATCTGCTTCTCTATCGGGCACAGAAGCTCGATCAATGAATTATTACGCACTCTTTCTTGTTAGATATGTGTCCAGCAATTAAGAAACATGACTTGTTGAAGAGACTCATCCACATGTTTCCCTGTTTCTTCACCCTGCAGATCATTATTACTACTTCCAATTGGTAATCTTGGATTTTCTATGTAACAAAGTGGTCGAAACTTAGATGTATACTTAGAAGAATGATCAATTTGTCCTTCAACCATAGCTACACTAGCTGCCATACAAACTCTACTTAGATAAATACTACTCATATTGTTAATTTTCCTCTGTTTTGCTACTATTTTTTTTCCTTCCTCACTAAGATTGAAATATTATTAATTTGGTACATAAGATTTGTGCAGTTTATATATGAATTTAAGGGGCGGTATCCGTTGGCGTAGAGCAGTGGTTTTGGGTACAATAAAAAAACTCATAAAATAAAGGGTGACCATAGTTTCGAGAATTTCTAGTGGCTGAATTATGTAATGTTTTTGTTACCTGGTGCATGATTGTTTTCTTAGTTATTATGCCCGGGAATGTATCAGCAATTTTGTCTTTTATTATACGGTAAAATGATAGAAATTCCTTACCTTCGATGTTTATATTAAATTATATTAACTTATAATGATTAGATTAAATATAATTTAGTGATAAAACAATGTGTTTTATGTGATTATTCTTATATGTTCTAGCTTGGGTGGACGGAGTAATTACTTGGTACTTGTTACTGGTGAGAGGTGACAAGTATCCCGTGAAATTAGTCGAGATACGTGAAAGTTGATCCGAACACCATGATCATAGAAAAAAATAAAAAAAATGTGTTATTTATTTATTAAGTTGGCAATAACACGAATGTTAATAAGTTTTTACCAAAACACCCTTTCACAACAAACTTCCCATGCCCCCAATAAAAGTAAAAAGAAAAAAAATACTAGTACTAAATTTTCCCATAGAAATTTAGTGGTCTCATATTTTCCTTCTGCGACTTCTATTCATTGGATAAACTTGCTTTACCCAATTATATTATTTTGGTACCCGTTTCTTGTTTTGCTTCTCTGTTTCCCGGTTTAATNAAAAAAACTACTCCCTCCGTTCCATTTTATGTGAGGTAGTTTGACCCGACACGAAATTTAAAAAAGAAATGAAGACTTTTAAAACTTATGGTCCAAAAATGAATGATAGAAATTTGTATAGCTGTAAATCATTTTATTAAGGATAAAATAGATATTTTATAGTTAAATTGTTACTTTTATAGAAATGTATCATTCTTTTTTAGGACGGACTAAAAAGGAAAGTAAGTCACATAAATTGAGACAGAGGGAGTACTAAATTTGCCCATAGAATTTTAGTGGTCTCATATTTTCCTGCTGCGACTCTTATACATTGGATAAGCATAATTTAGTGTTTTACCCAATTTTATTATTTTGGTACCCGTTTCTTGTTTTGCTTCTCTGGTTCCCGGTTCAATTTATATTTTAAATTATTAGATGACGACTTTGACAGAGAATATATTTTGTCACTCTTTGATTACTATCAGTTTTCTTTTCTTTTTTCATGTATAGGAATAGTATACCTATTGTCTGCATTTTATGAATATTCAAAACTGTGCAGTTAAACTTGGATACACACACACTTGCTAAAGGAGTAAATCATAAAATCAAGGTCCCTTCAACTGAAAATCTCTCATTACTTAAAGGAATGACATTATATACAGCTTTGAGGCTATGCCAAGTAACTGTGATTGGGACATTGAAATTCTCTCTTGTGAATGTTCAGTAATGTGTTTAGTGACATAATATCTCTTGCAACAACCAATTACACACAACAATAAGACTGGTAACTTTTCCAGCCAAAGCTAAGATGTCGAAACAAGACCTGAAAGTTATACAGATTCCACACCGCCTTCAACTTGCTGCCGGGCTAGGTATCTCTCTCTTCTTTCCTTCTGTAAAGCACAGAGGAGGAGAAAACAGGATTATGAAACATAAAAGTGTCGGGAAAAGGAATTACAAGATTCTAATTATAAGTTGAAATGATAGCTTACCCATTCATCTATGACAAGCCCTTCACCGATAATCTTTGGGCCTGTATCTTCCACAGGCTTCTTGCGTTCCTCAAGAGCAGCGTCTGCCTCCGCCAGCTGGCGCTTCAGTTTTTCCAAAGTCTTCACAAGACAAAATGAACAAAGACTTGTGAGACGGTTTTTTCTCTGCCTTATTTCCTAACACACAGCCCGTATATAAAGGATGCTATTTCATAATCTGAAGTGAAAACCCAACAAAAAGTGGCATCATGATATGGATGTTCACTATAATTTATACTTACTGGACTAGGACGTTCCACATCGAGAAAGATAACCCGCAGAATTTGCTCTACAGCTACTTGATCCTTTTGCTCTTCAAACTAAGAACATAGAGGCGATGATTAGAGATAAATTGAACAGGTTTCCCTAAAGTTATGCAGTTTTCAACATAATTAAAAATGCATCTTTCAGCATGGATGAAAACATCTTTGCTGAAGTGTAATGACTATGCTGTTTATCACAGAGCCAATTTTGGTGGTATAATTCACCACATTATCATTGAAAAGAACACCTATTGTGGCAGAACCCAATTTTCTTTGACAAAAATCAGAAGTATGCCTTCGCCATTAAAAAGTGATAACTGAAGCCCCCAGCCCCCAGTCCACCGCACCCCCAGAAAGAAACAATTGACCTAATGTAATAGGAGTATAGAACAAACTAAAAACCAGCTTCTTTTATCACGGAAACTAGAAGTGTTGAAGCACATGCTAAAAAGGAAAGGAAATTCCTTGCAGAGAAATAATGTACTAACCAGCTCAGGTACATAGTCCATCGGTCCTTTCACCTTGAGGCTCATGATCTTGAACTTTACTCTGCTCTTCTGGTCCATTGGTTTTTCATTATTTTCTGGATGCTCTACAAACTTGAATACTATGACAAAGACACAAAGTCAGAATGAAATACTTGCACAATGTAATTATTCAATTGCAACATGACAATTATAACTTGCATATAAGGGTGTTCACAAGAAGAACGTGAAAGGAAATAAACCAAGAGTGATGAATATTACCAGTTGCAATGATGCTCTCACCGGGGGCGAGAATTGCTCCGGGAGGACGCATGAAACAGCTTTTGGGTGCAGTTGTTTGGAACTAAATGCAGAACAGGCAAACATCACCAACCATGTAAAAACAACAATGCATATAAAATAAATATGTCAAGATATACTCTCAAAATAGTTTCTAGCTAAAAGCAATAAAGACAGCTAAGGGAGAATGAAGTGCCCGTGTATGGAAAAGAGACAAGAAATCATAAGTACCTTGAAAGCTACGTGAGACTTGCTAGAGTTTTTTATCTTGATAGCACTTCGAACTTGCTTACCAGGTTCATCTGGCAAAACGAAAGAGGCATCAAATAAAATGAGAAACAAGTTCAATAACAATGAAAAGAAGGGGAACTTTAATTATTAAGAACCGGAAACTTCCACGAAAAAAAAATAGAATGTTAATCTTTTGGAAGTCAGTAATGCACATCTATATCTTTGACAGCCAACAACAGGTGATATTCAAGCATAACTGAAGTAGAGAAAAATTGAAAAAAGGTAAAACTCGGAAGCAGTCCCTTACAAGGACAAGCATAAAGAAGTATATACAATCTTTTTGATCACTAGAGAGTGCATTTGCAAAAGATCCAGATGCATAAAACTACACTAACCACCAACTAGTAAAGTCATGGGATCAGATACAACGTTCAAAGACAGTCCCTTACAAGGACAAGCATAAAGAAGTATATACAATCTTGTTGATCACTAGAGAGTGCATTTGCAAAAGATCCAGATGCATAAAACTACACTAACCACCAACTAGTAAAGTCATGGGATCAGACACAACGTTCAAAGACCTCCAACCAGAACCCAAATGAGCTTTCTCAAGAAAAATACTGTATTCAACAAGTCAGATTCCTGAAACCAGACTACATCAAGAGAAGAGTATACTGGTATGTAACGCAAACTACCAAAACAGATTCAACTATTTAGGAGACAACTAGAGTAGGTTAGTTATTCCAATCAAACTTCTAGGGTCTGGAATATACTCCTCTCCGAGATAGGCAACATGCTTTGACAGAAAAGGTACTAGAAATTTGTATACGCTACCTTAGGTGTACATAACTATATCAAACACATGTGCAATCAAATTAACATACTTTACTCATGCACAATCATTCATCGCAGATAAAATGGATTTAGAGGACAGGCTTTACATTTTACAATCACTAATCTAATTTCACAAGAATCGGATGATGTTTTTTCGATAGATTGCAAGAGTCAAACAATATAAAAGTAAAAAGACTTTCACATAAGAAAAGGAAAGAGTACACCACCTAGTGTTGCATAGCACTCACTGCGTGAGACTCATTAATTAAGGATGATATATTGAATTATTTTCTGCACAGTGGGTTTGGGAATTTGACCTCACTGATAGGATATACACCGAGCATATGGCAAGTGATCAATGAAATCTTCAGTTATAATCCCTCTTTTTCAATTTATGTCTTAGTTTTTTTAAAGTCTGTTTCATAAAAAATACAATCACTTTCTATATTTATAGTTACTCTACAATTCCTATATCCCACATGGCATGGTTAAAAGTTAAAACTGCCAGAATGAAAGGATATTTTGGTGCATTATGCACATCTTCAGTTTAAGTTAGATTCAAAAGTCTCTCATACTTTTTTAAATTTCATGTCTAATCAAATTAAGACATAAAATGAAAGAAGTATCATTTTACTGATATTCACTGCAACAAATTTCAAGTGTTTTCCTCCATACAAATGCACGAGGGATAAACTATAGCATGTCTCTAAGCAAGCTTTAATTGAGAGGGCATCATAACACACAACCGTCTGTTCCAAAAATAAAAGGCAACGGTTGGTTGGCCTTTCCCATATCAAGTCCGATGAACAGTTTGTTTCCCTTTACTGTCCAGCATCACTGCTAAACTACTGAATAGAAACTTCACCACAAATTGATGACACTTTATTGCAAGACGTCATGATCTAAGATTTAGCATTATCATATAATGCATCCCTACCTAAAAATTATCAACCCAATCACTGATGAACGACTTAATTATAGGGAAAATTGTATAAAATAGCAAATTATTAATTCAAATTAAATATTATAACCACGGTTTGATTTAATTGTAACCCGTAGCAAACAGTTGTCATTCGCCTCTCTCCCTAGGTTTCTTGCTCGCCACTCTCGTCAGTCTCTCCCTCGCCTCTCTCGCTTTTATACAAACACAAATGTATAAAATGTGTTTGTGTTTGTATAAAGCAAGAGAAAACTGTATATACAAATACGAATACATATATTTTCGTCCTATACACTTATAATTACACACTTATAATTATATAAATACAGATCTTCCCCTGCCCAGTTCTCTTTTGCCTTTCTCGCTTTATACAAATTACAATGTATAATTTGTGTTGTATAAAGCGAAAGAGAGATTTGATATACAAATATTTTATTTCGATTCATTTGTATACAAATTCAAATTTTATGCAGATATACAAACCCATAAAATTGAATTGAGAGGCTGCCAACGATTTATACAAACGAGAGGCTGCCAACGATTTATACAAATGGCCTGCTAGCGAAATTATACAAATTTGAAGCTCCTGCCAGCGAATTATACATTCTGATGCTCCATAGCAAACATAAAGTTTGTTATAGAGCGCAATTATACAAACTATAACTATAACATACAAATATGATTTTTATGTTTGCTATATGTGAAAGTTGTTCTTTCTCCCTACATTTTATATTATTTGGCCCCCTCTTAACTTTTTTTTTTAATTAGAGAGGTATTTTACTAAACTGTTAGTAATGCTATGAAAATTTAAATTTGGCTGCTAATAGTTTATGTAGTTATTTAATAATACGGCTAATACGGGGAAAGAAGTAATAAATTTGCCAAAAATGGACAAGTAAAACGAAATGGGCGGATTGTTAATTCTAGCCATCAAAGCTAGTTTTAAGTTTTAACAAAGTAGTTCCACAAACACTAATTTCAACCGAATATCAATGAGATTGCAGATAATCAAAAAAGAAGGAGAGAGAATAGAGTCTTACAAGGAAAATAAAGCTTATTGGAAGGATCAAGTTTCAACCGACGGCGTGCAGGAAGTAAAGACCTGGCTACTGAAGAAACGGAGCTGGAACTGTTGCTACGAGGAACCGATCCATCATCCAGAGAAGCAATTCCGAGAGATTGATGTTGTTGACTGCGGTAATGAAGAGTATTATGCGAAGATGAGCGCGAAGTCGTCGTTGACTGTGCGTTTCGAAAAGGGAGCTTGAACAGTCCCCAAACTTTACCGTCCTTCTCGTCGGCGATCGCCATCAGATACCGGAAATTAAGGAACCGCCGGAAATTCGGAGATTTCAGAACGACGTCGTGCTGTCTCCTTTATTGACAGCGTGTTGACAATACTTTTTAGAACAGCAGGGAGTTGAATTTTGGAAATGCAACGGCAAAGTTGAGAAGTATGTGGGAGGGGGGTTTATTACTTTTATACAGTATAGTTTTTTTAAAATAAATAAATAAATATAGAGAAGTATTAAAAATATTCAAATTTGACGTAAATTATTAGTCATTCACGAATTATTGATCGCCTTACAAACGTTTATTTAATTCATTAACTAAATTTAGATACTCTTTCGATCCACCACACAACATAATAAGATGGTCTCAAACTCCTGTAAAAACACGTGACTCTTAATAAAAATTGAGAGAGATTTTGAAAACACTTCTAAATTTGACAAGAATTTAGTGACGTATTTCACTAATAATGCAAGATTGAGAGTGTATCTAAATTTAATTAGTCAAAAAAAGAGAAAATCTAAATACTATCACTAATTCATAGATAAAACTAATAATTCGCTTCAAGTTAAAGAATTATTATCAATTTCTTTTTATATAGCTGTATTTATAAGTCATGGAATTTAACTTATACACCACGCGGCATTTTAGTCTCTTTTTTGGGGGTTATGCATTTTAGTCTACTATTTCTAGTGTTGAAAAAGGTGTACATATTTAATTTAAAATTTAATCATAATTAATGATAAAAGTTTATACAAAATGATTCATATCTTATAGAGTACTTATTGTTATTGGGAGGTATAAATAGCAGGTATAAGAGAAAAAGAATCTTCGTTTCAAATTATATTTTGTTAAAATAATTATTCTTTTGATTTCAAGTTAAATGACTTAGATCAACTCTTATTTTTATATAAGAGAAAGGTAAATTTTTAGGACTCTTCCACCTCAATTTATATGGGGCATAATCTGAATATCAAGTTTTTTTTTAAAAAAAAAACAGATATATTTTTACTATGTTATCTTTTTGGAATAGAGGAAGGAATTTCTTAATTATCTTTAAAGAAAATATGTAGATTGTCTATGGACTTCTCTTTTATATTATAGTGAGATATTTATTATTTATTAGGAGTATACGGGAAAAACGAATATTTAACATGAACTAATTAGAATTTACATTATCAAGAATGTGGTGCAGAGGTGCAGTGAATTCACTGGGGATTATTTTTCTGCAAATTTTTATACTAATTTCCAGGAAAATTCTCATGTAATTCACATTTTTTTTGTAGTGGAATATGATTGTTTCTTCCTTGTTCAAAAGTTTTAGTTTCGAATTCTAGTTATGAAATTTTTTTTCCGTAGGGAGTGCTAATACAAATTGGTTTTACATGATAAATTTGTACTAGTCGGACTTCATCGGAGATATTAGCAGTGGGAAAACAAAAAAGCAGGAACTAATTAAGAAAAGAATTGATACTTCATTTGGAAGTAATGGACTAGTTTTAAATTGATCACTGTTATTAAACATGAAATTAATAAAATAAAATAGTGGAGAGGTGGGTACAGAAAATAGTGGATGGATCATAGTCATAGTAGCAAAGATATATGACATGAATATCTATAATATTTTGATTTAAAATTATCTTTTGCAGTTTATGGATATTCCAAATAAAATGTGTTTCACCAAATAAGACAACAAAATGTGAAATGTCTCATTAGTATCAGAGATGAAATATTTTTTTAGTTTCTATAGTTTATACTTTATAGTCCGGTCAAATTCATCAACGATATTTTATAGAAGTCCCACCACAATATTGTAATGTTCTTTTAATATTATGTTTTGGGTTTTATTTATTTTTTACTTCAAATATTGTATTGAAGTCTGTTTTTATTTTAGCTTTAACTATTTGATGTTCGAAATTTACTAATTCATGTTGGACTTATTAAAGGGATGTACTTTCGATCTATAAAGGTTTTTTAATTTCCAAAACTTTTGATTAAGAATAGAAAAATTACATTAGTATTACCAAATACTTTTCTCTCATTTCTTCTATTATTATTTATTATTATAAAATATAAATTAATTTAAATCATGTTGTAGGGTAGAAATTAGAAAACCACTTTTGTTATTTAGGACATGATTGGCGGGAGAATTGTCTTTGCCACGTGAGACCAGGTCAGCATCCGCGTGAGCATATTGAAATTCAAATTTTAAACAATTAACTCATATTGTAAAATAATAATAATAATATATTCGATGTAATTTCACAAGTGATTAGGAGTTTTGAAAATGTATATAACTTTATTCGTACCTTGTGAGTTGTGAAGATAAGATATTATTTACAAGGCTCAAGTAAAATATCTCAAATATAGTAAGTAAGAAAATACAATAATATCAAATAGTATAATAGTTGAAATAAAAATAATAATGTGTAAGCAATAATAAAAATCAAAGACGAAGATAGTAATAAAATAAAATAATTATAATATAAATATAAAAAATTTAGACAATATTCAACTACCTATTATCCTTCCATTCGAATCCTCAACCTCCAAATAATTCTATCAAATTTTTCGGTCCATGTCCTATTGTGATTAACTTATATATTATGTAAAATTAGCATGAAAAGTTTGACTTTGAAGGACGAGAAAATATATTATTTTGTTAAGTGGACGTATAAAATGTATTAGTCAAGGAAGGTCACTCAATTAGTTGGATTGATTAGGTTTTTAATTAGGAAAAACTACTTAACTACACATACATCACTACCATATATACAATAATTACCTCTAGTTTAAAACAATTACATATCCTACCACTTTTAATATTTATATCACATATTTTAAAAAATTTAATTAGATACACAAATCTCTTAAATATGGTATTGAATAATTATCTTAAATTTAATCTCCTTAATTAATGGTCCACATTAACAACTCAGAATTTTTATCACATAAATCCGTTCCCCACCCCACTTCCACTTCCACTTCCACTTCCACTAACCCTCATTCTTCCTCCATCTTCTCCCTTTTTCTTCCTTCATCCGCTAAATACATATTTGCATGTTCAAATCAGCATTATACATATATGTTTGTTTTTATTATTTTATTATTCTCATGTATCTTGGTTTTGTATCTGAGTTAAAGTTCATAATGTTCTGACATTCAATTTTAAAAAGTTCTACAAATTAGGTTTTATATTTTTTGATTTTGTTGTTTCTCAAATACTTTGATGACTGGTCATTCTCAAAATCAGATGATTATTGTTAAAGGTACTACAAGCAACTTCTATTTGTTATTTTCACTCATGAGTTTTTCATTGTAGGGACTGACTCTTCATCCGTTAACATTCAAGCCGAGAATAGATCTAAGTATAAAAACGACTCAACCAAGAGGAAAGAGTTATGCCAAGCTTTACTTAACATAATAAATACACCATTAGATATGCAACAATGTTGGATACACATCAAATGTACATGTATCTAGTTAAGAGTTGATGTATCTAAGTTTAAATTATATGTATTTGTGAGAAAAAATTCAGATGCTAAAATAAAGGAAGAATTTTGAAATTTTTTACTTTTTTTTGGATTAGTGATAAGACAGATACTCTATCATCGTGAGTTGTTCCTAAATTCGATTGTTTCAATTACATTTCATATTTAGATACACAATTTATGTATATGCTTACAACTTACTATGTATTTGAGATACACGTTTTTGAATATAATGTATGAAATTGATACTAGATACATCAAATTAATACTAGATACATATGAAAAATACATGAAATTAAAATTAGANCTTTGCCACGTGAGACCAGGTCAGCATCCGCGTGAGCATATTGAAATTCAAATTTTAAACAATTAACTCATATTGTAAAATAATAATAATAATATATTCGATGTAATTTCACAAGTGATTAGGAGTTTTGAAAATGTATATAACTTTATTCGTACCTTGTGAGTTGTGAAGATAAGATATTATTTACAAGGCTCAAGTAAAATATCTCAAATATAGTAAGTAAGAAAATACAGTAATATCAAATAGTATAATAGTTGAAATAAAAATAATAATGTGTAAGCAATAATAAAAATCAAAGACGAAGATAGTAATAAAATAAAATAATTATAATATAGATATAAAAAATTTAGACAATATTCAACTACCTATTATCCTTCCATTCGAATCCTCAACCTCCAAATAATTCTATCAAATTTTTCGGTCCATGTCCTATTGTGATTAACTTATATATTATGTAAAATTAGCATGAAAAGTTTGACTTTGAAGGACGTGAAAATATATTATTTTGTTAAGTGGACGTATTATGTATTAGTCTAGGAAGGTCACTCAATTAGCTGGATTGATTAGGTTTTTAATTACTCTGACCGATCCACATCAATTAGTTCTAACAATATTTTTAAAAAATATTTATTTAGGCATCTTAATAAAAAGAGTATTCATCTAAATTATCATTTATATATTTTCTTTAAATGTGTCGAGCACTCCACTAAGGCACTAACTAGAAAATAGTAATAGTAGATCTAGCAAAAAATAAATAAACAACTTATTATTTTTCTAAAACATCAAATATTGTGAAACGAATTCAATTAGCCAAAATGACTACTAATTTATATTTTCTCTCTTTCCCAAACTTTTGACCTTTTCTGTTTTTCAAGATTCAAAGTTTAAGTTCAAAGTTTGCTTCCGTTAAGTGGATGTTACTATTAGTTATTCATTATCGTTAGTGGATTAAGTAAATGGAATTTGATGAGTGGATTAGGTTTCGTATATTCAAATTAAGTTGACTAATTCCATTACCATCTTGATATCAGAAATAATGCTTGGTTTAATATTAAACATTTCCAAAAACAATACTCCATTTAATTTTGTTTAATTATGTAAATGTCTTAAATTAATTATCGGTAAACGAAAAGTCCAACAAATTAGAATGGGTTGGAATAATATGAAAATGTAATTATTTAGTCCAAGAAGAAGAAAGAATAATGTCAAATATTCAAATTTTTTGCTGCTTAGACCAGCACAAATGCTTGTTTAATTCTTGTTTAAACTATTTCTACATGTGTTTCTTTCATTTATTGTTTTTCAATGATCATTAATCCAATTCCAATTATGACTTATTCTCTTCAATAATTTTAGGATTGTATCTGGTCATTGGAACTTTTTTGTCAAGATTTAATGAAGATTGTGGACAAGTTGGCTGAAAATTATTTTCGTTTTAAATATTCCCTTAATCCCCCATACTAGCCTGATCTTAAATAATCAACGTTGATGTTAAGATATATTAATAATTGTAGTTTGTAGCCTCAGTGGCCAAATCATGTATACGTATTTTGAGGCTTATGTGTGTTGATCTTTTTATTAAAGCAATTTATTTGTACTTGTCAAAGCTTTATAATCTTCATGATTATATGCATAGTAAACTCGTGTTATAAGTTGGTTCTCTTAGGCTATTAGACCATTAGATGTCTGTCCGTTTCAATGAGATTTGAGATGTGACAAAAGTAATAGTATTACTTTTCAACCAATGAAAACAACTCTCTTTAAAAGAAATTCACAAAAACAAAATTGAAAATATCGTTCCTCAACTAAAAGGAGACAAAATTGGGCTAGTGGTTGGTCCAGCACACCATGCTACACACAAAGCCCAAATCTTATAATCCATCCCATCTTATATTATCCTTCAATATTTTGCCGGACTTATTTAAGATTATAAAATTCAAATTTTTTTTTATTTAAGAAAAAGATTAATTCCTAACAAAATTTCACATTTAATCAAATTAAGTTATTTAATTGAATTAATTATAAGGAGGAAGCAATTAAATTTCTTTCCAAAAACTACTTCCACCTCTTCCTTTTAGAAATTTTACCGAACATCTTTAACGAGAAAATTATATCTGGTTCGGAGGATTGTCATATATATATATATATTATTTCATTGTATTATATTATCTTGATAAATATAATATTTAAATAAATTGTACCTAATATATATCTTCAAATAAAATAAAAAGTAAAAAATTTGAAGTATAACCCTAATTTTTTTAATTTTTTTTTATAGAATATGGTGTAGGCTTACCTTAAAAAGATAAGATACAAAATAATTTTTTTTTTATTAATAATAAACAAAGACAAATTATAAAAAAATAAGATAACTATGATCATATCAAAATCAATCTATTCCTAAAATGATTATTTTGTCCTTACCTAACATATTTTTTCTAGATTTCTCACCCGACATTTGGTACCCCACATTAGAGCTAGATTTCTCACCCAACATATGATACCCCACATTAAAAACCGATTAATCTGAATTCTTGTCGAGTAGAATCCCATTTTGAGGAATAGCGCTTCTTAACTAGGATTTTTCCATATATATGCTCGAACCCAACACATTTGATTAAAGGAAAAATAACTCATCACCATATCCAATTCTTTGATGGTACATAAGATAAATTTAATTATACGATAAAATAAAATTTAAATAAATATTTTACTTAAACTAATGAAATAACACAAATCAATAGGTTAACAACCATCGAAAAAGCTGTAATATTCTGCAAAGTTCTAGTTCATTCACTGTCAACTATCAAATATACATGCACTATAGCCAGTCTCAAAACTCTCTGGATCTTTCCTTATATATATATAATATATACAAAAAAAACCAAGACTCAGATGAGTATATATATATATATATATACATATATGACATTTTGTACAAAAGACTCATTTGGATGAGTGACAGCAGAACAACTGAGATTAATTAAGGACCCCAGCAGGTCAAGAACATGACAGTCCTAAAAGACTCTTCCGCCTGTTTAATCTTCTTAGCCTTTGCTGCTTTGATGAGAGCGTTGGTATCAACAACACCAGATAATTTCCATGTCTGCCTTGACGATGATCCTCCTCCTCCACCAGCATCACCGCCACAAGACGAGTCCTTAAGAGTCTTGATTCCACCGTCACCTCGTCTTGTTGCTTGATGATCCTTCACCCCTTGATGAATCACCCTCATCACACCTTGATGCACTCTACTGATCATGTAACAAGTAGTTTTCACAGTATCAGAAACACAATTCTGTTTTGTAAATATTTCCAAGGATAAGGGAATCATATATATAGAGGAAAATAAAGAGTTGCTCATGCGTTGACTAATGAAAATAACCGGCTATTACATGTGGTTAATTAGTAGTGTTTCGCCAATGAAACCGGAGATTGGTTGTATTTGGTTCCGCGTAGGACCGGCATGTGTCGGTTATACATTAAGATTTTGGATTTGAACAAATCTAATTGCTGACGTAGCATTTTGGGAAAGGTAAATCAATATTGATAATGATACTATCTGAAAAAAATAAATGAAGGATAATGATGCTAATAAAATGAATAGGATATTTGTCAAACATGATGGGGCCTACATTAATCAATCTTGTAAATTAAGTATTACAAATAATAAGATAAAATATAGTGACGTGGAAATTACATACTTATCTTACAGCAAAAATACTTGGATATATTTCTCTTCGTATTAGTAGTTTAGTACTATTATCTTCTACATACTACTAGAACCTTCTACACACGGATAAAGAAAGAAAACTTAAAAAGGTCCTTTATTCCAAGTTAGTAAATCAAGATTAAACCAGTTTTATTATAAGCTTTGTATATATTTTACTGTAAAAATTGTATAAAATTTTAAAATAAATGTTATTATTATTACGAGGTTTTGGCTGTATATTGACTTTCCTGTTGACTATGTTAATTAATTTAGATGCCTTCGTATATATATATATATATTTCAAATTGCATTTTCAGCTTCTTTGCTATGAATGCACACCAGTAACAAAGCCAGAAGGTACCCCAGTTGTTCTTGTTATTGGCATTCTATTAATTATTTTATTAGTCTTCCAAGGATTTATTTTAGTTTGACTAACGAAGATGATGATGACATGTCATACTTTATTTGACATATATATTGCATGTGTTGTTATTCATCTTAGAGTAAATAACACACGTGACATATATATTTAAGAAATGTGTAATGTGTTTTGATTAACTATGTTTTGACAGTTTCAATATTAATATGAATCCCGTCCATCTTTAATCATAATGTTTAATTAAAAATAAATTTGAGGGCAATTAAAAATACAAGTAGAGGTGTCAATTTATATGTATTGTACCTTCTCAACATCACCTAGCAAGAAGCCGTGGATTAAAATAGAAAATTAAAAAAGAGGTAGATTCCAAATCAAGATTTATTGAATTACTAAGGGCCTGTTTGGCCATGAGATATGGTGTCATGATATGGAATCATGAGATGAAATTGAAGTTTTGTTTGGACATGCGATATGAAATTTTTGTGTTGTATATTTTCTCATAAACATAAAAATTTCACAAGTTGTAAAACTATTAAAATAGCTCCAATTGTTTATTCAATCTTATTAAATAAACAAAAATTTATAAAATCGCATAGTAAATTATAACAAAGCTATTTGTTCTCCACTTAAGTAATTGTTTCATCTAACTTTAATTTAATAAAAAAAATTGAACATAAATTGTAGTGTACTAGTCTTTAATATAATCCTCCCACATAGTACGGATAGTTTCATCACGTTGACTTGCATTTCTCGATCATGTGACCGACAAGACGAACCAACATTGTTACTTTGAGCCATTTGTTGGTCAATATCATCCACAACTATATTGACCAACCTAACTTTCATATCAATTTATTAGAGTAAATGAAGAGATGACCTTTCACTTCATGTTCAAATAGATATAACTATAGTTGTAATAAATACAAAATGGTAGAAGTAANTGTTTATTCAATCTTATTAAATAAACAAAAATTTATAAAATCGCATAGTAAATTATTACAAAGCTATTTGTTCTCCACTTAAATAATTGTTTCATCTAACTTTAATTTTATAAAAAAAATTGAACATAAATTGTAGTGTACCAGTCTTTAATATAATCCTCCCACATAGTACAGATAATTTCCTCACGTTGAATTTGCATTTCTCGATCATGTGACCGAGAAGACGAACCAACATTGTTACTTTGAGTCATTTGTTGGTCAATATCATCCACATCTATATTGACCAACCTAACTTTCATATCAATTTATTAGAGTAAAAATGAAGAAATGATCTTTCACTCCATGTTCAAATAGATATAACTATAGTTGTAATAAATACAAAACGGTAAAAGTAATAAATTAAGTGTTGCAGTAAATGAATAGAACAAATTTATTACTCAACAATCGGTTGGTGTGAGTTAAAGTGACTATATGTTGGTGAGAATAATAAATTTTATGTCGGTGAAAATAATAAATTTTAAAAAGTAATGATATGATTATAAATTTTATTTACATATGAAATAAATGGTTAGTAGATATAAATGTGAGGTTGTTTTAACAAAATATAAACTCGTAGATCAATTTTTTTATTAAAATATCTCAAATCATGATATGAAATTCTCATATAATTTCATATCATGGTTTTTGAAGAATATGAAATTACATCTCATTATATGGAATCATGAGATAAAATTAGCGTAAAATTACATATTCAAATGCTGATTCTATCTCACGACACGATATGGTATAGAATGGCCAAATGCCTACTAAATATTTGTATTTTTCATTATACCAACTAAATTGATTCTAAAGGTCAGAAATCAACAAAAATAAGTGGACCTAGCGGCTAGCTATTGAATCATGACTAAAACTTCGGTACACCGCTTTCCACCATTAGAAGCCTACTCTTCCAGTAAACAAATTTAACCCAGGTACATTTCGCCGTAATAGTTGTACATTCCAGGAATAACAACTAACAACTACCTGACTTGACTCCAATTTCATTGCCTACATGGATCTTCTCCGTTACTCCGCCTCCCGCTTCCCTGCAGCTCATCCTCAACTTCCCTTCCGTACGCCACTTGGCCGGCGGTTCGTCGCCGTTAGGTCTCCCACAGCCGACACTTCTCTGCATATCTTTTTTTTCTTCAGTTATTGAATTCATATATTCGACCTCAATTAGTTTGAGACTGAGACACAAATTGATTGATATATGAGTGTGCTTTTTCTTCTTCCAGGTCGAGTTTGAACCTTCCGTTCGCGGAGCAGAAAGGCAAGTATTATAGCGAGCTCGAAGCCGCTGTTGATGTTGTCGAACGAGCTTGTCGTCTCTGCGTTGATGTAATTTCTCCAGTCATTTTGATTAATTAGCTAATTACTCCTTCACTTCCATTTTATATGACAGTATTTGAGTAGATACAAAATTATTAACAAAGTTATTTTGAAGTAGAATAGTTGAAGGATGTTAAGACTTAAACACAAATTCTGAATTTAATTTGACTTATTTACTGTAGTAGTGATAGTAGAAGAGAATATTGAAGTTATGCAAAGATGATTCTCTCAAAGTTGTATGGAAATGGATTTGTATCAAACGTTTTAGAAGGTATCAAATACAAATTGGGACTGGTAGTGCTCAGTTTTCTGTTGCCTTAATTTGGCAACTACTGTTGGAGCTAATCAACCAAAAATAGTTTGAGTTTCAAAGCTACTTTTTCGTTCCACAGTCTTAGAGAGAGTCTTGAGTTCAATTGAAAGATATGATGAATTTTAGACTAAAGTTCTTGGAATTGGTTACAATGTGGATTCAAAAAGGCATTGCTTACTGCTTTCTGCTATTCAATATGCATGCAGGTTTTCCTATCGTATCAGTAGTTTCATAGCTAATGCACATTGCTAAACTAATACTATCTTGTTCTGAGGTACTTAAAATTAAAGACTTTTGAAACAAGTTGTCTGCACCTCATCTCAAACAAGGCACACTAGTCACTTAGTTTAGGTGAAACTTGCTTTACTTCTATACATCTGACTCATGAAGTGGTTGAGTTTAAATATAAGCATTTCTCCAATAGTCATCTTTTTTCTTATTTTCAGTAGTCCGTATGTCAAGTAGTGCAACCATTTTAGCCACTAAGAATGGTGATCTCTTTATGATTTCTAGGTGAAGAAGTCACTGTTCTCAAGTGATGGTAGGATTCTTGAGAAAAATGACCAGACCCCAGTCACCATTGCAGATTTTGGAGTGCAGGCTTTAGTTAGCTTGGGTAAATTATACTGTATGTTCCTTTTTATTTACTGAATGCAGTTTCAGCTATCTAGTACATCCCCATTACTCAAAAAAAGAAGAAGCAGTGATATTCATGGAAGTAATATGATTAAGTTATGAGTATAATTCTTGAAGAATGATGAAATCAGAATGTAGTTTTTAACAATACTGAAAATTATGGATATGATTTTTTGTGCTTAAAATTTTCTTCTTTGTTTTAAAAAGACAAATTGCCTGATCAAGTTTCTTCTTGGAGCTAAGATGAATTGTTTCTTGACTGGATTACATCCTTATTCTGATAGAGATGAACAGACTTTTTCCCTCCATCCCTCTGGTGGCTGAAGAGGACTCTGCATTCTTGCGTTCAAATAATCTGGTTGGCTCAGTGGTTGATGTTGTAAAGGATAAAGCAACTTTAGGAGATGAAGTAACAGAAGATAATATTTTGAAAGCAATTGACAGAGGGGGAAAGGATGCTTATGTATTTGCGCCTGAGCCAGCCACTTACTGGGTGAGTTTCATGCTGCTTCCAAAGATATTCGCTAAGTTCATGTGATAAGAGATTAAAGTACTCCAAAGGCTTCAAACTAAGGGAAAGTTCCTGAAGGGAACTAGAATTCTTGAATTCATGTTGGGTTTGCTCTTTTCACATTTTGTGTGAAAAACACATTCGTCTAGTTGATGATCATTTGTCCAATTTTATGTTGAATATAAAATTTCCTCGTTCTGGAGAATTCCAAAATTTGATTCTCTTTCTAGAATTTTGGCTAATTTAGAATTGTGTCATTAATATCTCCTGGGAAACATTTCAAAAGGTTATCGAACAGGTTGTGGTAGGTGGGGGGTTGGATGGATGGTAGAATATATGGGAACAGTTTCCTGCCCCTCGGACAACCTTCTTTTCGTTGAAAAGTCTTCCTTTGTACATTGACTTTTACTAGACCAAGGCTAATATTTTAAAGCCCTCCGCACTTCTATCAATATGACATCAGGAAATACTTCCTTGTCTGTCTTTACTCTGTATGATTTTTGTGATTAAAATAAATCAACTTTTATCGTCCATGCCCTGAACAGCTGACAAAAAGGCATGTTTGCAGTTTATACTTGCATAGTTACTTGGGCTGCACTCATAAATTTCCAACCCGTACAGATTCTGGATCCTATTGATGGTACACGAGGGTTTGTTAAAGGTAGTGAGGCTCTCTATGTGGTATGCTTCTCAATCCTTTTCGTTCTGTTTAATGTAATTAGTCTTTTATGTTTGTTTCTTTTTTAGTTTTCCAAATAATTAAAGGAAAAAGCAAGAATGAGAGGAACTGGAAAAGAAAAAGCTATTTTAACATTTTGAAGTTGTTTTCCAGGGAACTGGCCAAAGTAGAGGGGTAATTAGTTTGAAGGGTCACGCCAAACTCACTCTCTTCATCTGCCCGTTTTTCCAATTAATTCCCACTGGGAACTGGGAATGTAGGTTCTCAATGGAAGAGCCATATAGGGCCAAGAGTGATCAATTGAATACCCTTCGTCAGAAAATTACATTATGCATATGTGAATTATATATATTGAAAGAGAAACCTTAGGTTTGGAATTGTACCGGAGATTGTGATGCTGTTAAACTAAAGGCCTCAGTGGTGGCAAAATTAAACTCATTTGTCCTAAACGTCTTTGGTTCTTTCTATTTCGCCTCAATAAAGTGCAGTCATGTTTATTTTGTTTTGATGCAGCTCTTCATTTTCCTTGTAACTTTGCATCTCCTTGATGCTTTTCTAATACAATTTAATTCCTTCACCAAAAAGAGTGCAGTCTGATTCACTTATCATGAAGTAATTAACGTTTCTGCAAATAAGAGAGCTGATAACTAAATTGATGACATCATAAACATTATTACAGTAGGTTTAAGTATTATTACTTGGTTCTATAGGAGTTTTTAGCTGCCTGGATTAGAGTTGTGTCTTTTCACCTTTCCCATGCTTATTTGGCCAAGAATATTGTATCTTTTCAGGTTGGTTTGGCACTTGTAGTTGAAGGAAAGATTGTCTTAGGAGTCATGGGCTGCCCCAATTGGCACGAAGACTGTTCTGATAATTCTATCATTGGGGTCCAAGAAAATCAAAGTTCCAGATCAGGGATCATCATGGTTTCTCATGTGGGTTGTGGAACATGGACAAAGAGGTTGTCAGACATACTAACCAATGAGTCACCTCACACTTGGACCAGATGCTCTGTTGACAGCTGCCAAATGGTGCAGGGGGCACGCGTTACTATTCCTGAAAGTCAAACATGGAAATCTTTACCCTTGTCAGGTTTATTTGATGCAAAAACAGACTCTGAGAACATAGGAGAAGGGAACATACTTCTTCTGTCTGCATGCTGTGGGAGGTGAATTATTCTTCTCAAAAACAAATTTCATATTCTTAACATATGTGAACCTAGATAAAGAAAGGATATGTAGATTTCTGATGTGAAAAGAAAGGATGCTTAGATTTGTGGTGTGAAATCTTTCTTTCCTGCTGTTCGCAGTCGTGGAAGTTTTTACCTCTATAGGGCTCCAATTTGGTTGATGAAATTCAATACAGAGGGGTTGATGATGAAATAAAAAATAAATGGGATACAATGATTTCCTTTGCAAATTGGACCTAGATAAAGATTGGGCTGGGGAAAGGTTGAGGTGATTTTTCAATCAAGAGCATCTTTAATAGAATTTATCAATCAAGAGCATTTTTAATTAGAATCATCGCCTCAAGTGAACTTATAATCCATGGCACTAGGATTTATTTTATTTTATTTTTTTAAATAGAAATTAAAAAAAAATTCCTTAGAAGGCACATAAATAAGTTAACTACTGCAGCCCTTTGCTTGTACATTTCGGCATCTGCTGGATGCAGTATTAATGAAATCTCAATTTACTTGATAAAATAAGTCAATTACTACAAATTTGCTTTAACTTTAATCATCTCGTTGAAGATGATATTTGTTCTTTTATATAGAATTTAAGTTTACTTTCTGAGAAAGAGAAAATGTTGAGCAGTACTGCACTATCATGGATCTTAGACATCAAAATACACTTTGGACTACCTTATTTAGTTGTGCAGTGTACCAAGTGTTGATTAAGCGTTTCTCAGTCCACCAAGATAGAAAGAAAAAATGTGGGTGAAGTCTTCCTTCAAGCTCACAGCCTTATCTTTCCCTATGGTCTTTTTATTTTAATGATCCAGGATCTTTTCATTTGTTCCAGCAAATATTATCTTGCTTTATCTTTTAAGTTGCTTCACTTGTTCTAGGAATGCAAGCTTGCTTTCTCTTCTAAGTAATTGCAGTTGTTCTAGGAATGTCTTTAATATGATGCCCAACAACTCTTTTCTTACAGTAGGCTAAGCTGGTAAAACTTTTTGGTGCCTGTCTTTCTTGAGTTGAATGGCACTCAATAGATACATATTCTGTAAACTGCAGGTCATGGTCTTGTAGTTACTGAGAAAGTATGTTCATTGCGTCTTGATGATGTGCGATTCAGCAACATAAAGTTTTCTGCAGACTTTGTGCATTATTGGAATGTCATTCAGTACCTTAAAAAATTAAAGTTGCTTGTGGTTGCATAACCTCTTATATTGTCTTCATTGTCCCCCTTTTATTTGACTCGAACAAATATAGCATGTGCTGTTGTTAGATCTGAAAGCATACAAATCTGCAGTTCTTCTTAGTTTGTACATATACTAATCCCGCACCATTCTCTTATATATGTTTAGAATTCTACTAGAGTATTTGTCATTTTCCCTTTATCTGTTTAGAATTTGATTAGTCATTGTAACATCACAAACCTCTTCTCCAAATGAAACTAGCTCTATAATAAATTTTGGCGTCCAAGTTGGAATTTGGACTGGCACTCTGTAACAATCGTCAACTTAATGGAGAAGAGGCTTATCATTCACATCCAGAAGAGATTGAATGCTCTATTTTAATACTCTAGGAAACAGAGTGCCCTCAGAACCATTCTTCAAGTGATTATAAAATTCATTTCCCTTTTAGCCTGAACAGCTGAGTTGTAATTACTTTTGTATTGTCTTCTTTCTTCTTCTTTTGAGGGCTGCAATCAAAGTACTATTTCAATTTTCATGATGGTTTTTGCACATTTGTTTTATTTCAATTTTTGTTTCTAAATTTACAGTTTGTGCAAATATCTGATGGTGGCTTCTGGTAGAGCATCGGTTTACATTCAGGGGAAGAAGGCGACATCTATTATCAAGGTGATAGTATATTCTCGAGAAATTATAAAATTAGTAGAGCAGTATGATGCTCATATCTGTTGAATGTAGGTCTGGGACCACGCTGTTGGAATCATATGTGTCCATGAAGCTGGAGGGAAGGTATGCATTTCTCTGTTGGTTTCTTTTTTGACATACCTTATATATCTCTACTTGCCCGCCAACAGTTTCCATCTTACAGCCAGTCCTAAGAGAAGTCGGTGCTGCTGATATATCATTTATTTATTACACAAACAGTTGTCAACTATATTGCATGTAATAAACATGCTTTTCATTTTTCTCTTTAATAAAACAAATCAAGTCATGTAAAGTACACCCTCTGGTATTGCAGATTCGAAGATATAGCTTTTATCTTTTCCTTTTTAGTCTGGATATAGTAATTTGAAGGCTTATCATCACTGCTTTAAAGGAATTTTTTTTAAAATGAGAACTGGTCAAATTCTGGAGGTTGACTCTCTTGCTTGACTGATTCATGCTTTGATTGGCTTGCCTTGAAAAATTATATTATCTGAAGCATTGAGTGAGGGTCCTAAATAGTGATTCATGGAACTTAAAATTCCATGTTAGAAGACACAAACTTTATTTACTTATGAAGAATAACAAAGTGACAAGAGGCTCGTTTTATAGGTTTATTTCTTGTTACTTTAAATTCTTAAACTTTCTCGTATGTTTAACAAAAAATCAACCCATATTTGATTTGAAAGATCTGGGACACTGCAAGAGATAGCAGCAACGGGAGGAGAATGTGTTATCCTACATTACACCACCTACTGCTTTCCACTTATCTGCTTACTGAAAAGTTGTTCACAACTTCATATCCAGGCATTTATATTTCCTGACGGCTGACACTAAGCAAATGCATGAAGCAAAAGATCTTCTTTCCCCTACTCAATGCAGTATTCACTGGCATCAATTTTCTTTCTTCTTATGTTCGATCTACATAATTGTTCTGCATATGACATTGTCCACTTGGACCCAACGCAGAGGCCCACCTTTTAAGAAGTTTTGTCTTTGATTCTACTCCTGGTTATGACTGACTTTATCCTATGTTCTACAACTTATGCGCTATAGTAATTGCATGTGCATGATTCATTCATAAAAGATAAGCAAGACTAGATTGCTCAATTTCCTGGTTATTTACTATGCACCTTACTTGTCAGGTGACTGACTGGGAAGGAAGTTCACTTGATTTTGCAGCAGATCAAACTGAACGGAGACTCATCTTTCCTTCAGGCGGTGTTCTTGTAACTAATGGGAGCTTACATAGCAAGATTATTGGAATGATCTCTTCAAATTCATCAGTTCTTTGACATTCTTTTTGGCATTATTGTGACAAATCAATAATCAGATACTAATGAAGATTTCCGCCAATTCATCAATTGTTAATGATACTTGCATTCTTTTGACGAATCACAGCATATAGCAGTATACATATCAATGTCTCTCCGTTTTCTTCCTCCTCGTAGTCATCAGTATCTCTCTGCTGTTTCTCATCAATACTTGTATCTTTCCTCTTGCGGTCTCTATGGACAGATAATATACTGAAATGGTGTGGAGATGATTCATGACTGCAGAATGTATAGCTTATAAATCTATGTTCTTTTTGTTTCTTCCCTTCGCAAAGTAGTCCGATGAAGTGAGGATATTTCTCTTTTCATCTGTACTGCAGTCAGAATCTATAATCATCCAAGTAGTTTCATTTTCAGTGAAGAACTTTAACAAGTCTTTAATGTTCCAGGCGAAATTTCGCCATTCCAAGTTGAAACTTGTCGAGCTGTGTCAATTCTCCAGTCATTCATTATTAACCTTTTAGCCGTGTTATTTTTAAATTTGATTTTAATCTTCCACCGTTTTCTAATTGGACAAAAGGAAACCCCACACACATAAATTCCTAATCAAAACCAATGTTGGAAAACAGTGAATTTGGAACTTGATGTCCCACTTTTCTTAGGATTAGGATTGAAATCACAAGTATATATGCCTACGAAGTCTAAAAAATAACGACAATTCACATCTCTTTTCTCTTGACGTCAAAGCTTCATATATACTCCCTCCCCTTCTCTCGATGGATAAATTAATGCAACTGTTTGGTTTCAGCGAAAGGACGATACCATAAGTGGAAGGCTGTGATTGCTGCAAAAAGGTTCAACTACCACGATCCCTGCATCAACAAGTTACAAAAGGCAAGCAACAAGTCAACTTTTTTTGTGTAGGTAGGTCAAGAGAAATCGAAATTTCAGGTCACAAAAGAACACCTTAAAACTTTTTTATGAGTGTGTTTTCTTTTCTTTTCCCTTTTGGATATTATGTAGAATTACCACTTCAGAATAATAAGGGATTATTTCTGTTTTATTCAATCCGTCTTCAAATCAAGATGTTATTAATTCAATCAAAATATAAGTTCTTTTTTTTTTTTGGTTTCAAGATTAATCTCACTCAACTCTACGTCAATTTTTATTTTTCCTGTGATCAATCATACGAAACGCGATATTCGATCATAAAGTTTTTTCCTCACCCAGAGACAGAAATTGGTGAACTAGGAGGTGCATAGATATTATCGTAGTATATGCAATGTTGTCTTCCTTAAGATACCGACTTCATATTGTATTTTGTCCAGCAATTCATAACAATGAGTTGTGAGATTTGCAAGTTATTTTGGATATGGAAACTTGCTAAAGGGCATAGATTTGAATTTCAAGGTCTTACAAAACTGAAAACCTCCCCTTTGTAGCTATGCCAAGTAACAGTCGTTGGACATTGAGAATGTTAACACTAATTTGTATTATCAAATACCAAGAACATAATCTCTCATAACAACCAACTACCTAGATCAACACGAGTGATACTCTTTTTCCAGCCAAAGCTACAGATCTCGAATTGCATCAGACCGTGAGTCTACTACCTCTTTGCTTCCTAGCTAGGTATTTCCTTCTCTTTTATCTACTACAACGCATATGTGGGACAAAACAGAATTGTGAAACATGATGTTGGGACAGAAACAACTTACAAGGTTCGTTCTGTATCTTAAAATGGTTGCTCAACATCCATATCTGACGTGTCATTCACCATTAATCTTTGCCTGCATCCTCCACATTTTTCTTGCGAGCCTCAACAGCAGGTTTTTCAAAATCCTTCACGAAATAAAATGTTTAACGACTTCAAATAGCATTTTGTCAACCTTATTTCTCACCCTGCAGGTCCTTATATAAAGGATGCATTTCCATATTTGTAAGGTACAAGCTAATTAAAACATGGCATCATGATTTAAATACTTGTTTATATGTTATAATAATATCTTCTTACTGGGTTAGGATTTCCCTATCGAGAAAGATAACCAACAGTATTTGCTCTATAGTTACTTGATTCTTTTGTCCATCAAAAGAATCAACGTTAAACAGCTTTTCCCCCAAAACTTATGTTGTTCACAATATAATTGAAAAATACATTGGTGGATTCCTAGCAGAAGCAAAGAAAAAAAAAATCACCAGGAGATTTTTTTCTTATCTTACTTGAGCCTTGGAGGAAAGAGTTACTTGGTACATGTGTTGGTGGAATAATCTAGGTGTGTACAAGCTGGCCAGACACCATCTCATTAAAAAGAAAAACACTGTGAAGGTACCAGACAATGGTAACATAATATACTAACCAGTTCAGATACATATCCACTGGTCCTTTCACCTTGAGGCTCATAATTTTGAGCTTCACTTCAGCTCACTCTTTTGATCCTTCGGTTTTTCATTTTTATCTGGATGCTCTGCAAATTTGATTACTATGACATTGACTAAAGAAAATCTGAACAAAATACTTGCATGACACAATTACTCCGCTACAAATAGACAATTACAACTTGAAAGAGAAGGACATAAACTAAGAGTGAAGAACATTACCAGCAGCTATCACCAGTGAGGACTCATGAAGCAGTTCTTGGTCCAGTTGTTTGGAACTAATGCACTGCAGTTGACAGCAACTAGTCAGCAACCATGTATACACGTTAATGTGTGTATACACGTCAATACATATTCTCAAAAGAGTTTCAAGCCAGAGTGACACTAAAAGAAAGAGGAGCTAGAAGAGAGCGAGGTTGCCAAAGCGGAAGAGAGACATGAAATCATGGTAATTTTGGCAACCTTGTAACCTACTTGAGACCTTTTTTATCTAGCCAAGAAATACTCGGGGGCCGCGGCGTATGGTTCAAACCTTGGTGTTTGGTGGACAATGGACTTGCCCCTCTACTCTTCTACACTTTTTTTTTTTTTTTTNGGGGTTCCCAACTTATGACTTTTTTTATATGACAAGGAAAACCCGCAGCCGCTATCCTTTGGGTGCGCACAGGGTAAAACTCCCGCTCCTATGCAATAGCTCGCAAACCACATAGGAGAGGTAACCCGCACTAGGCAAACCCGGTGCGACGAGCTCGACCCAGAAGGCAAACCCCTTGCTTTTGCTGGCAAGGGGTTTCGAACTTGAGACCTCCAACATGGAAGTCCCAAGCCCAAACCACTGGGCCACCCCGAAGGGTTACTCTTCTACACTTAAATACTAGGCTTTTGTCTGCCGTGGATTCAAACTCCTTATGTGCAACTAATCCACACATTTCGATACTGCGCTCTTACCACTAGACCAAGAGCGAGAAGTGCATACAACCTTATTGATCACTAGGGATATGTTTACACATGGTCTGAGCAAACCAGTCATCCTTTGGCGACTGCAAAAGAAGGAAGCTTACATACTCCAGAGGTTTAAACTTCTAATAATATGCAAACATTGACATAGAAGTATTTATGCTTCATAGTTTTATAACTAACGAATGTAGAGTACTGGTGAGTTTATCGAGAAGATAGCATTAGCATGAGGTTCTTTTTATATTTTTACAGATCAGAGTAACACCTAATTATAATTGTGCTTCCTGACGGGGAAAATGGTACGCTTAATCATAGCAATTAAATCAGTAGCTTTGTCAGATCTGAGAAAATGGGCACTGAAATATCTAGGGAACTTTTGATAATTGAAAAGTGATGAATATTACGGATTTTAGTTAAATTGACTTTTGAACCAAGGCTATAATCATTATGATCATCAAGATAAAGTGTTAATACCTCTATTGATAAAGGTAACCAGAGCATCAATCTCAAACACTGGAAGTTTACTATGTCGTCTCAACCTTCAATAGTTCCAATTACCAGAAATCATTGCAGGAACATTGACCATCTGCAAAATGATGAAACCTGTATGCATCCCGTACAATAATGGCTCGATCTGCAACCTTCGACACACACTTTATCCAATTGTGGCAGTCATTGCAGACGCGAAGATTCTTCATCACTCGTATGGGAATCATTTCAGGCAAGCTTAGAAGTCCAAATGCAATAGCTAACTTTTCACTGTGAATATAAGCAGTTGGATCTTTTTGTCCTAACTCCAGATCATTCCAAAGACTATTATTGTCTTGAACATAACCAATCATAACTACCCGTTTATTTAGTTCCTCCACAAAGTCATAGATATGATTTGCTAGTGGATGGAGTCTATCCCCAACAAAAAATGCATGGATAGTGTTTTTAACTTCAATCCAGCTACGACCTGGTTCTTTTTTAACACCTCTATCTTTCATCAGTAGCCTTGTCTGGTTCCGAGAGTCCCATCTTCCAAGAACTGCATATAGGTTTGATAATAAAACATAAGTTGCTGAGTCTTGAGGCTCCAATTCTAAGAGGCGGTGACCTGTCTCTTCCCCTATTTCAATGTTCTTGTGAACTATGCAAGCACTTAGGAGGGTCCTCCAAACCATTGCATCAGGTTCTACTGGCATCGTCTCCACAAACTTCATTGCACGCTGCAAATGGCCAGCTCGTCCTAAAATGTCTACAACAGATGCATAATGTTCTAGTTTTGGCATTAAACCATAATCCTTACTCATTGAATTGAAATAGCAAAGCCCCTTATCCACTAAACCCACATGGCTACACGCTGATAAAACACCCAAATAAGTGACATGGTTTGGCTTCACACCAAGATGTCTCATCTCCTCAAACAGTTCTATAGCTTCATTGCCACATCCATGTTGAGAATAGCCTGTTATCATGGCATTCCATGAAACATCATTTTTATTTTGCATTTCAAGGAACTCTTTCCTGGCATCCACAAGGCTTCCGCACTTCGCATACAATGTGATCAGGATATTGGAAGCTTCTGTTTCGGCATTATAACCAGTCTTTATTATTCTAGCATGAATCTGCTTCCCCTGTTTAATATTAGTGGTATTAGCAGCGGCACTAACAGCAGATCCATATGTGAACATGTTAGCCTCCACTCCATCTCCGTGCAATCTAGAAAATACTTTTAATGCTTCTTCACAAAATCCACTTTGGGCGAATCCTGATACCAAGCCATTCCACGAAATAATATCTTTTGTATCAATTTTGTCAAATGCCGCATATGCATCTTGTATTTTGCCGCATCTCGCATAAAGAAAAATCAACGCATTGCCTATTGAATGATCTAATGAGTAGCCTGACATCACTGACTGTGCATGGATTTGTCTCCCTTGATAGAGTGCTTGAATGCCGGCACATGCGCTGATTGCACTTGCAAATCCTATGTTATCAGATCGAATACCATGGTCTTGCATTTTTCTAAAAAGTTTAAGAGCTTCAACAAAGAAGTCATGCTGAGCATATCCAGCTATCATAGATGTCCAAGATACAACATCTTCCTCATTCAGACGCCAAAAGATTTTCTCTGCTGCATCCAATTTTTCATGCTTTGCATACATATCTATAAGCACACTACACACATAAACATTCTGCCAAAAGCCAGTTTTCAATACTTGGCTATGTATTTGTTCTCCAAGATACAGAGCGCCAACAGATGTACAAGTTCTCAATATACTGGGGTATGTGTATTGATTAGGTTGTAGCCCTTTAAACTGCATCAGTGAAAAGATTTTGAATGATTCATCCAAATCACCCATCTGCCCATAACCCACGAGCATCACATTCCAAAGAACAATGTTTTCCATCTGGCTTCCGAGGAAAAAATTATGGGCTGTTTCAATGTCAGAGCACTTAACATAAAGGTCAAGTAAAGAACCTTCAATAATGCTATCTGAGCATAGACCTGCCTTTGTTGCATAAGAATGCAGTTGTCTTCCCTTCTGAAGAGCTACTAATGATGCACAAGCACCCAAGAGGCTCGCAATTGTAACACAGTCAGGTTTTAATGAACTTAACTGCATTTTCTCGAATAACTGTAGAGCCCTATCACTGAATCCTTTCAAAGAGAGACCAGAGATTAGGGAATTATAGGTTACTCCATCCTTATGCGGCATTTCAACAAATACTTTTTCTGCCAATGTTAAGTATCCACAGCGAGAATACAATGTAACAAGGGCATTACAAACAAAAACATTAGATAAAAATCCCCACTTATAGATGCTAGAATGGAGCTGTCCCCCCAAATTAAATGCTTCTATCTTTGTGGATGCACTTATAACACTCGAGAAAACATATGGAGTCGGAATAACTCCAAATGTACGCATATCCTTATATAGGAGAATAGCATCCTCTTCTCGGTTGTTCTTACAAAAACCAGATAACATGGCAACCCAAGACGAACTATCCCTTACCAGCATATCCTCAAAGACTAGCTTAGCAGAATCTACAAATCCATTTTTAGAATACAAATCAATCAAACGGTTAGAAACAATGAGCTGCAAGCCAAGCCCATAGCGTGTAACCAAAGCATGAATCTGTTCAACACCCCGGAAACGAAATGCAGCCTTGTTATCACTGCAAGCTTGCAGAACTTCAGAAAATGTGCACTCATCTGGTTTAACATCTTCTCTTATCATTTGGGAAAACAAATTGAAAACTTCATCATTTCTTTTTATCCGTGAAAAACCAGACAGTAATTTATTCCAGCAAGACACATTTCTAATTCCTATTGGCAAATTATCAAATATTTGCAATGCACTCGATAAATCTCCACCAGCAACATAAATATCAAGAAACCTAGCACCAATCCTATAGTCATCGCCAAATCCCAATGTCAACAACTTCCCTTGTAGTTTCTTGGCATCTACAATTGACCCTTCACTCAAGCAACAATCTAGTAGGCTTAGATAATAAGTATGATCAAAATACCCATTATCTTTCACTACCCGCTGATGAACAATAGATGGATAATATTCATTTTCTTCATCTGAACAATCATCAAGAACCAGTGAATTTATACTTGCACAACTAGTAAAACTACAGTTCTTCAATCTAATTGGTTTACCATATTGAAAACTCCAAATTTCCTGCAAATTAGAAAAGAAAAGAAAAATATTTGGGAACCGAAAAAGTAGCTAACTTGACACAACAAAACAAAAAAATGTTAAAGAAAGAATTTTTCTTTAAAGGTTTTACCTTGCGAAGACAATCGGAAGACTTGAAAAAGGATTGAATAATTTTCATCATCTATTTTGCTCTATTCTGGGTTTCCACTAAATTCATCTTTTGTAAACCTAGTTGAGCTCCAATTTGTTTTCTCCTCTTCTTTGTGGTATCTGAGCAAGGTTTTAAACAACATTTTTTTTTCTTCAACAATTTAGAAGATAGAACAATCCTTAATCGAAATACACCTTCAAATTACTAACTAACTTTTAAAAAATAATATCAAGTTGTAAGTTCAAGCTCAAGCAACAGTTGAAGAAACAAATAGCAGGCAATGTAATCTGAAAACCCTCATTATTTGCGAGTTATAAATCCACAAAGAAAAGACACTTCGAAAAAAATTGAAATATTTTCTACTACATATTATGGGTTAGAAAATGTATTTTCTGTATTTAAAACTTCAGTTAAAAACTTTTCTTTTTCCTAATAGATGAGTATATAAAATGTTGAGTAAATTTTAGGTTTAGCAAACATAAAAAGTTATATTTGTATTTTTATAGTTTGTATAATTGTGCTCCATAACAAATTTTATATATGCTACTCCCACTGTCCCAATTTATGTGATTTACTTTCCTTTTTAGTCAGTTCCAAAAAGAATGACAAGTTTCCATATTAAGTAACAATTTAACTATAAAATGTCTATTTTACGCTTAATGAAATGATTTACAGTCATACAAATTTATATCATTCATTTTGGACCATGAGTTTTAAAAGTCTTCATTTCTTTCTTAAACTCCGTATCGAGTCAAACTACCTCAAATAAAATGGGACAGAGGAAGTATTAAGCATCATATTTGTATAAATCGCTGGCAGACCTCTCATTTGTATAAAAGCGCAACGATTGTATATGTATATCAGTTAGATAATTGTATATGTATCAATGATTGTGTTTGTATATCTGCATAAAATTTGAACTTGTATACAATTGAATAGAAAATAAAACATTTGTATGTCAAATCTCTCTCTTTTGCTTTATACAACACAAATTATACATTGTAATTTGTATAATTTGTGTTTGTATAAAGCGAGAAAGAGAGAAAGGCAAAAGAGAATTGGTAGGGAAAGATCTGTATTTGTATAATTATAAGTGTATAGGACGAAAATATATGTATTTGCATTTGTATATACAATTTTCTCTCACTTTATACAAACACAAACACAATTTATACATTTGTGTTTGTATAAGGCGAGAGATACGAGTGAGAGTGGCGAGCAAGATTCTCTGCGGAGAGAGGCGAATGACAAACGTTTGCTACGGATTACAATTAAATGAAACTGTGGTTATAACACTTAATTTGAATTATTTTATATAAATTTTCCCTAAAACGTTTTTAATAAAATAAGAAGAAAAAGATATAACTTGTGCTGAGCACGTGCGGAGAGCACGTGAGAGTCTCTGCCAATTTCTACCGTCGGAACTCCATCCGTTGCATTATAAACCAGGTACCTTTCGCAGTAATTATTGTACCTCGATGGATCTCCTCCGGTGCTCCGCCGTCCGGTTTCCTAGAACTCATCTCCGACGTCCATTCCGTACGGAAATTCGCCCATGCTTCGCCGCCGTGAGGTCTCTCACAGCTGATTAATCTCCGCGCCGCTGCTAAAAATTCACTTTCCTTAACCGATTCTAAATTTTCACTCTTTCTGCGTTTGCAGGTCGAGTTTGAGTTTTCCGTTCCCGGAGCAGAAAGCCAAGTATTATAGAGAATTGGAAGCTGCTGTTGATGTTGTCGAGCGAGCTTGCCGTCTCTGCGTTGATGTAAATTTCTTTTATTTAGCTCACTACTTATATCGATTACTTATTATTGAAATGGAATGGAATGAGTTCGAGTAGAAGGAATCCTTACAAAGGCTGCATACAGTGTGTTTGGTTGATTGATTGTGTTAACTTATTATTTGAGGTGCATTTGGTTAATTACTGTTAGTCAATTTAGTGTATTATCCGAAAAGAATAAGTTTTTCTTTCAATTGACGAACATCGTGCTAATGTTATTGTAATTCCATAGAACACATATGTGGAAAGACTGGTTGGATTTGTAATAAGTAACTTCCTCTCTGCTATGTATAATTTGATTTAGTACATGGAATTTTTGGTATGTGAAGTGTTTTACAGTGTACTCAATGTTTAAGATCATAGATTTTGAAGACAAAAGATATTAGCTTTTCTAAGAGATGATATTAGTCATTTAGTTCTGGTGAAATGTTACTATAACTAGTATGTATCAAACTAGCCTTCTTCTTGGGGNGAGTAGAAGGAATCCTTACAAAGGCTGCATACAGTGTGTTTGGTTGATTGATTGTGTTAACTTATTATTTGAGGTGCATTTGGTTAATTACTGTTAGTCAATTTAGTGTATTATCCGAAAAGAATAAGTTTTTCTTTCAATTGACGAACATCGTGCTAATGTTATTGTAATTCCATAGAACACATATGTGGAAAGACTGGTTGGATTTGTAATAAGTAACTTCCTCTCTGCTATGTATAATTTGATTTAGTACATGGAATTTTTGGTATTTGAAGTGTTCTACAGCGTACTCAATGTTTAAGATCATAGATTTTGGAGACAAAAGATATTAGCTTTTCTAAGAGATGATATTAGTCGTTTAGTTCTGGTGAAATGTTACTATAACTAGTATCAAACTAGCCTTCTTCTTTGCGGGGGGAGGAGGAGGGGAATCAGCAGCTTGTCAAGTTTTGTCACCAATTGAAAGTTCAGCTTCTTGTTTTCTCATTTTTTGTTGATGGTTGCTAGGTGAAGAGTTTGCTGTTCTCCGATGATGATAGGATTCTTGAGAAAAATGACCAAACCCCAGTCACTATTGCAGACTTCGGGGTGCAGGCTTTGGTCAGCTTGGGTGATCCATTTTTATTTTCTTGAATTCTTTATCATCTTCGTTGATTAGTTGACTTAAAAGTGAGATCAGTTTTCAACAATATTTTGTAAAATTGGAAGGAGAATAGACAACAAGCATGTTGGAGGTCTAATTTGTCTCACCACATAGTTTTTCCTCTAGTAAGAATGTTTTTCAACCTATTTATAGTTCTCGAGTTGCTTTCTGCCTCATAGAGTAAATACGGTAGGATGCATTGATACTGTAAGATGAAGGTGGCAGGATGAGTATTATTTCGTGAGTCAACTTCCGTACATTGCTGCAATTGATTTCTCTTCATGACATGCTTTTTTCTTGTTACACGAAGATGTACCTAATGAACTATCAAATAATATAAGAATGATCAGTCATGACAGACATTGTTTTGTTTCCCTTCTGACACCCTTGATTATCCTCTTAGCACAGAGCTGAATCGTTTCTTTTACTCTATCACTTCCTTCTCTGATAGAGATGAACAGACTCTTCCCGTCCATTCCTTTGGTGGCTGAAGAGGACTCATCATTCTTGCGGTCAACTAATCTAGTAGGAGCAGTAGTTGATGTGGTCGCGAATAAAGCAACTTTTAGAGACGAAGTAACAGAAGATAGTGTCTTGAAAGCAATTGACAGAGGGGGCAAGGATGCTTATAATTTTGGGCCTAACCCAGCCACGTACTGGGTAAGTTGAGATTGACTCTAGAGTAGTATTCACTAATTTTCACAGATAAACTCTATACAATCTTTGAAACCTTTACATTAAGAAGGAATTTCTGTGAAAGGAAATAATAGATTTTCCAATTCCACTTTGGGGGATACCTTTTGTCATGCACCTTTCATAAAATTTCATGGTCCTGGTACAGGTGCTGGATCCCATTGATGGGACGCGAGGGTTTGTTAAAGGTGTTGAAGCTCTCTATGTGGTATGCCTTTAATCTATTTTTCTCTTATTTTTCTTTGTTTCTTGCCGTCTTTTGTTTTCTCTTTTCTTCTTTCTAACCAACATAAAAGAAAGAAGGGAAGATTGTCACTAGTCTAGGTATTCTAATTATAAAATACCATTAGGGGTCGTTTAGTAGCTAGTAAAGAGGTAGCTTATCGATGTATTGATTTGTGTGTAAGTTATACAACGTTTGATAGTTAGTTAGGATATAAGTTATTCATGTATAAAATTAATACAACGTCTGGTTTGCAATTTAGAAATCCGCAAACTAATATAGGTATAAGTTATGAGGGAATTGATGTATTATCTTATGCGGGATAGAAGATGGAATAGCTAATACCTACATAACTAATACTTGCTTAACTTATACCCACATAAGTGCATAACTAGTACCTGCATAATTCTAATCAGTTGCTTAGTGCCCAAGCTAACCATCTCGGAGGAACTTCAGTAAAGAGAACAACTAACATGTGGGGTTGTTTTCCATGACTATGTCCAAAGATAGCAGGTACGAGTTGCGTAATTGATTGGTTTTAGAGTGCAAATACAGATGCTAAATAAACTCTCTCTGACTTCTCACCACATAAGTAACCTCCAGAGCACAAATGAAAGCTTCTTTTGTGAAGGTTTTCATGTGTCAAACAGGTCTTCTTGGTAACGAAGCATGAGAAGAATGCCCTCCTAATAGGGAGCTTTCATTCCAAATTTGCCTCCATGGTCATGAATTACCCAGTTGACCACCAGCTTTTAGAGACGAGTAGCAGGATTTAACTGTGAAGCATCCCTTATTAGGAGCTTTCTAATACATCATATCCTGACAATGAGCTAAACTTGAAAGGATTCCAAGGCTTTCAAAAATTCAGCAAGTCTGCCCATCTCCCAATCATTCAAATGTCTTCTGAAATTGAAATTCCATCCATCCTGCCCTGTATTAGTGAGCAAAGTGGTGTCAGATAACAAAATTAGTCCTAATAAATTAGGGAACTGCTCTTTCAAGCCTCTACTAAAGGGAGAGCCTCCATCTCAAAGTCCTCTCGGTGCCAAGTAAATCCCAACGGAAAATACATAATCAATTGACCATAGCTAATCCAGTTACTACTATGGAAAGCAATCTTCCTGCCATCACCCACTTTGAAACCAATATCACTCAAAAAAACTCGACCATAAAGCTCTAATAATTTTCCAAATCCCCAACCCATAAGGAGCAGGCACCACCTTTGAATATCAATGTCCTTTAGAGACAGTTTTTCATCAGTTGCCTATTTCCACAAGACATGTTGTTCTGAACTAAATCACCACAGCCATTTCATCATTAAACTGTTGTTAAGTTGCCTCAGGTTTCTAATGCCCAGACCACTCTCTTTCTTGCTAGCAGTCTGTCACGCCCCAAGACTGAGGCGGGACGTGATTGGCACCTGATCTAACTCCCCATCTGGTGAACCCTGTACCAAATTGTCTGGCCATGGAGCATCACTGAATCTGAATTAGGTACTATTTTTTTTATAACCTTGGTGTCCCAGAATTAGGTACTGATTTTTCCTAGTTCGTTACCCACAAAAGGCTACTTTTCACTTAACAGGGAATAATCCTGAAAGATGCAGATTATTTACTGGTATTATCCTTTTCACCTTAAGGTTTTGATGTATTCTGCTATAGCTCAACTATTTCCAGCAGCTTACTAATTTTCAATGAAATTACTCTATAGTATGGGTGGTATTAGTTCCATTGCTTTCAATAATTTCTCCCTACTCATCAAAAGGGCAAGAATTCATATCAATTGGTGAAGGATGGGAGGAATGATGTTATAAGGGTGAAACCTTTATTTTGGAATTACAGTGGACAGCGTGGTGTGGTTAATCTCAAGCTTCACTCGTATCAGACTTCTCTTTTTGTCTCTCTCATCCTCTTTGGTTTCGTTCCTTTTCTTCTTCCTGACAACACGTTGTTTCAGGTTAAAGTAATCAATGTTTCTCCACAAAGAAGTCTTCGTAACCAAAGAGTCTCCGACATTATTTACATAGCTTTCCATCATAGCATGTTCTTTAGGATTTGTGAACTGATTGAATTGAGATTATACCTCTTGCCATTTCTTCAATTTATTTGGTTAGGTTTTGTTGTTAGGTGGCTTTGGCTCTTGTGGTTGAAGGACAGATTGTCTTGGGAGTTATGGGGTGCCCTAACTGGGATGAAGACTACTTTGTTAATTGTGTCACCGGGGTCCAAGAAACTGGAAACAATTTCTCCAGATCAGGGATGATTATGGTTTCTCACGTGGGTTGTGGAACGTGGAAACAAAGGTTATCGGACATGTTAACCATTGAGTTGTCTCAAAGTTGGACAAGATGCTTTGTCGATGGATGCCAAGTACTTAAGGAGGCACGTTTTTGTACTCCAGAAAGTCAAAAGTGGGAATCTTTTCCTCTATCATCCTCATTTAATGCAAAAACAGACTCTGAAAAAATAGGGAACGGAGACATCCTTCTTGTTCCTGCATGCTGTGGAAGGTGATGTCTTCTTGTCAAAGATAATTCTCAGGCATTATTTTAGCAAGATTGGTGCTTAGATGTGTGATGAACATTGTCTCTTGCCTACAATTGACATTTAAGTAATGTTTTCAAACTAGATAGACCTCTGAAAATGTGGATGCATTTTGAAATAGGAGTAGACAATCAAATGAATTGTGATACTAATCTCATTAGAAAAAAAAGGGTTAGATAAATGTGGAGCTGAGGAAGAAAATTACTATAGCTGAATGAACCTATCAAAGCATTTTCAATTTGAATGCTGGTCACAAGCACACTTAAAGTAGTCAAACATGCGATAAAACTGGTTTTACATCATGTTGGAAACCTATTTGTGGTTTGTGATATGATTTGAGCTGATGATATACTCTGAGCATAATACAACACTCTATTATCACGGATCTTATACATACAAATGCAGTGAATATCTTAATAATTGTACCTTTGTACAAGGAATTGTATTTGTCCATGATCATCAAATTGTCTGAACCACAGATGGGAAGGGTAACATCTGGGAGAATATTCACCACCACCTGATTTTATCCTTCGATCTTTGTATTTCTCTGTTTCAGGAACTTAGAAAAAAAACTTTTTCCTTGGTTTCAGGATTCTTATTTGTGCCTGTAACTGTTAAGCTTTCTTTCTTCACCAAAATTGCTGCAACTATAGAGATATTAGTGCTGGTAGGCATCTTCCAGATAGTTGTTTCATTGTGTACAATGGGTTTTCTTCAAAGTTCGTGTTTTACTTGGAATAATATTCTGGAGGAGGGGGAGTCTATTGCCTTTTGCAATTTCTGACTTAACAATGCGATATTTTGGTGTCTGTTATTCTTCAATGTCAGTCCATCATATCTGAAACTATTTGAGTAAAGTCCATCATACCTGAAACTATTTGACCAGGATATTGGTTACATTAGTTGTCTTCAAGTTACTTATATAGCATCAGATTCTTGTTATACTTGAAAAAGCTCAAATCCACAGTTCGTTACTTGACCTCTGTGACCACACATTATTTCTGTTATTGATCTCCATCTAAGATGATTATATTTGTCATTTATCTGTTTGATTAGTTTTGTGAAGCACCACCAAACACCAGCACACCATTTTTCTATGAAGGAAATTTGTTTGTTTCAGCAATATTTTGTTATTTGCTGTATGTGGAATATCATCATCTAATTCATTTTCGACAGAGGTTCGTGAATTACTTCCATTAGAGATTGAGGGACACTATTTTACATTACCTCTGGACAGAATCACGACAGTCACATTCTGTATATTTTTCTGTGATGCTCCAAATTAGACTCCATTGGATGAATTGTTCAGTGGTGAATTTACCATAATGTTTTTTGACTCTCCTTTTAGGGTTAGAAACTAGTTATGTTTTCACGTTTTTTTTATGGGTTTTGCACATTCTTTTAATGCAATTTTCTTCTGCTCCGCAGTTTGTGCAAATATATGATGGTGGCTTCTGGTAGAGCATCAGTTTTTCTTCTTCGTGCAACAACCAGAAAAGTTATGAAGGTAATTTTTTAATCTCACACATTACAGATAACTGCAGTCAAGTGAACTTGTGCCTCATGTCATTAAAGTTGTAGGCTTGTGATCCTTTAGTGGAGCCCCTTGTTGTTAAGATGTTTTATGGTGCTAGCACAAGTTTTACCCTGGTTAATTTTCTACAAACAATAAGAGTTAAATTGTATGTTTACTGTATGTCTAAGTTGGCTAGGAGTCTTTCAACCTTGTTTGAGATTTACGCACGAGTAAAAATTAGAGACTTCTGGTAGTAGAGAAACTGATTATAAATATTGGTTTGAGACGGGTCATATGGAGCGCCATGGAAAGTACTGATTCTTATAGCCATCCCCAACTAGCTTGAGATTGCGCCTTAGTTGTTGTAATAAAGAGTAACTAGTGCAGACTTTCTTGAGATAACTAGTGGAGTTACATTGGTAATGCTACACATTTCCATGAACAAGAGGAAAATAGGATACTGCAAACTTTCTTGAGATTATGAGAAAGGCATACTAATTTGGGTTTATAGTCTGTGGTCCAAACTATTTGCAGAAACGAGCCTTTTGAGGTTTTCATTACAACTTCATAACAAGCAATATATATATATATATATATTTTACAGATTGTTAAAAATGCATTTATGCTATCACATTTGAATAACAATTTACTTCAATTATTGGCGCCAGAGAGCAAAATTAAACAAAAATAATTTCATGGAAATTTGATAATTTTGTCGTAAAGTTGTTTTTTTCTTCCTTTGTTGGTTACTTCAAGTTGACTGGATTTACTCAACCATCCATCTATTGACACCACTAGATCAATGTGTTAGCATATTCTTTCTTTTGGGTGTTCAATATTCTGATATGAACATATGACTCCACTGAAGAAAATCTCTGGCTATGCCCCTGCTTGGGACCATGCTGTTGGAATCATATGTGTTCATGAAGCTGGGGGAAAGGTATGTGTCTCTCTATTGGTATTCCTTTTCTGTTGTGAGTGTCTATGCGTCTCTCTGAAGGTATTCTTTTCTGCATACGCATTAATCTTAAGTTATCTGCTTATAACTTCCATTTATAACCAGTTCTTGGGAGAAAACAAACAGCTGGTATAACTACCTTTGGATTTGTATAACTCAAGATGTAGGCATCAATCTTCTTTTTCTTTTGGCCACGTCTAATGCAGGTTCATATCAAGGTCTAATGGATATATTTGAGAACTTGAAAATTGGTTGGGAGGAGAAATCTTTCATACCACAGAGCATAATTCCTGCTGTTTGCCTTAAAAGAAAACAGAGTTTCCCAAATTATTAAGGCCCATATATCCTTAATCCTTTGGAGATACTTATTTTTATATTTGATAGACACTGCATATTCCTATTAAGAGAGCAGTATGAGTAACAAGACAGGTTACATTATCTTTCTCATGGTGATGTAATCATGAACATTTGGCTTAAAACATCTGTGAAGTGCAAGGAAGGGTCTTCATATTTCTGCCTGATACTCTTTGTGATAAGGAAAATGGAAGTGAAGTGACTAAGCGAGGGAAATCTTTTGAGCACTTTTGATTTCATTGCTTGTAAAGATTTTTTATTTATCCTTTTCCTTTCTGATTCAGGGAAAATGTGTATACTACATCAATTAACATGAATCTTTGTTTGGCAGCATTCTTTCATTCATAAAAATAAACAAGTCTATTATCGTAGTTATTCAGCATGCTTGCAAATATTTTTCAGGTGACTGACTGGGAAGGAAGTTCAATTGATTTTGCAGCAGATGAAGTTGCACGGAGAACTATATTTCCGTCTGGTGGCTTTCTAGTGACGAATCAATGTTTACATAATGAGATACTTGGACTCATCTCTTCAAATTCATCAATCAATTGATGGCTCAGGTGTTCTGGCGGACAAATACCTCAAATTCTTTTTGTAATCTGTATTTTCTTCCACCAAGCCATAGAACAGTATTTTTTTTTTTAAAACCCTGATATCCAGGCCATTGAACAGTAGATTGCCATTGTTTCTTAGCATATATACTTGTATTCTTTGGGCCTCAGTTGGCTAACTCTTCCACTTAAACATCCTTCAAGTAAGGGATCTTCATGGAGAATGATTTATTTATCATCTAGTAATATATCACTTCAGAAGTGGACTGTCGTGTTGTAACACAAGCATTGCTACTCATTTTTATCCATAACGATCCAAAAATGTCATTTTTTTCTATTGTGTAAATGACAATAAAAAATCTTTTTCTCAACAAACAACATTGTCCACTGTCATTTTAAAAATCTGCGCATTTTATTAAGAAATCTTGGCCTCTCTCGTTACGAGCATATTGAAGATACTTCAACTTGAAACCAAGCATCTAATTTCTACACAATTAACGTGGAATCTTTTTAAGTTATCTTTGATGTTGTAAGGTGCAATGACTTTTATGCAGCTGATACGTCCATGCTTATCGTCTTATCTTTTATTAAGATACTAATTTAAATAAAATAAAGGACATGCATGCTTGTGATGTCCGAATCAGCTTTCGCTAATTTCAAAATATCTATATAATGATGGGAATGCATGAGCGTGCATTTCTAGGCTCAGTTTTCTCCAAATTTAAAGTTCTGTTAATAATTAGAGTCAAATCCCTTTAATATTGAAATTTATACTATGATAAAATAATTATTTGCACTTTTGGCCCTGGCCAATTAGACCCAATCCTTGTGACAATATTAAATTTCCCCATTTTTTGTCCTTCATGAGACAACAACACTGTTTGAGGTTCGTGTTTCTTGCATTGAAAGCGCCCTAAATATTACTATCATTATTATTATTATTATTATTATTATTATTATGGACTACTAGTCACAATGTGTCATCAACTTATTGGCTCTTTCGATGGAAATTCTACTTATGATCATTTTATATTATTTATCATATATAATTCGTAGGATCATTCCAGAATTGTCAACTGTTCTTTGAAGTTATCCACGTATACCCAATTAAAATGGTAATAAGAAACTGGTAAATTAAGCATTTAGAGGGCCCTATTACTTAGAAAGATCTCGAATTTTCATGAATGCCAGTTGTAGTCCTTTAAAAATTATTTAATTAATTAATTCAAAGTTCTAAGCATCCCAATATAGTATTATTCACCAATTATGTGCTCTCATCTACATAGATTATGTGGTTATTGAGTAAAATATTATGTGCATGGCTCTGCTTAAAATATTTCTGCCACTCTATTGGTACAACACACACATATCTGGCTTAAATAATAAGCTACTCCCTCCGTCCTATTTTATTCGATACTGTTTGACTTGACATGATCATATTTGATAAAAGAAAGGAAGACTTTTGAAATTTGAGATAAAAACAATCCTGAATATCTACGTAGTTGTAAATCATTATTAAAGTTAAATTGTAACAGATAATACACACAGAATAATGCTCCACAGAAAAAGAAAAAGAAAACATATTTCAAATTTGATGGTAAATTCTGCGTAAAATGCATACGTTTGCTGGTCAATTTAAAATGTAGACAACAAATGTATTTTTGGCCAACACTAACTTTTGGACAAGTAGTTAATGATCCAAGTATTAATATATGTGAGCATTTGTTAAATTAATTTTACAATCTACTCTATTATATACGTGGACACATTTGAGTGTGTGAGAGATTATGCCTTCGTTAATTAATTAAGTGCTACTAATTGTACTTATTTGCATAATCAGCAATCTACACTTAATTTTATAATTAAAAAATCCTTTGATGACACCAAAACCTGCGACATTAGCCTAAAATTGTGCCTATTGTAATGTGATTAATAAAATATTAGTAGGTTGTTAATTAATATAATCTACTTGGTTAATTCTATATATTACATATTTTTCAATTTCTAATTCTATAAAGTATTTCCTTTATTTACTTACAAATTCCACTTTCATAGTAATAAATTGCCTATTTTCTTCTCTAAAATTACCAACTCATGAGAATAGCGTAAACACTGAAAACAAGCAAGCGAAAGGAGAAAGAGCGCTTTTGAGTAACAATTCCGCTCATAACGGATTTAACATAACTCAATAATTTTAATTTAGATCCTACATTTCTGATTAAAAATTTATTTGATACATATAAATAATTTATTTAAAACTCAATATAATAAATTTAAAATTCTAGTTCCGACTTTATTATTGGAGAGAGGCCGGATAGGGTTGAGTCAAAATAAACCGCTCGCATGGGAAAGGAAGGAATAGCAAATCTCAGTGCATCCATAAAATAATGTTTGGTCCAATATAATTAGTTTACCAAAGTTTATTGTAATGATTGGTTTAAATTAAGGATAAATTAATATAGAGGGATATGGAATTATGTGAGGCAGATAAAAATGGAAGAAAGGGAAGATATGTGCAGTACATATATATTAAAAAATATATATATACTCCTATATTGCATGGTCATTGAGTAAAATATTATTATATGCATGGCTCCTGTTTGAAATGATAGTGTCACTCTCTTGGTACACCATACAAATATAATGTTTTTTTTTTTTTTATAATAAGGTGGGATTTCTTAAAATAGTAACAAAAAAGTGCCATCCACAAGCGCTTTAATTTGGTCTTGCTCCCACAAATAGCCAACAAAACCTATTAAAAAATAGATTTAATTTCGAAGAATAAGATGAAGATTATTATTATTCAGGGTTAGTTATATATATTGAAGGGTTTGTTAGAAAAATTGAACAGCTCACCACAACATGAGACTTATTTAAACTACAATATATGGTTCACGAAAGAGTATATAATATTTGACTATGACTCAATTAATATTATATGAAAATTTATAAATTTCTGAATCCGTCTATGCACCCGATAAAACGACACATCTCCATTTTTATTTTTTCTCGATAGAATCCACCTAAATAATTGGACATGTATACTACCTAATTCGAGTATTTGCATGAAATTAAGCATTAGTTTGTTAAATTAACTACCAAACCTACTCTCTATAATTATCTGACAAGTAACTTCCTGTTTTAGTATGTTCGATTTCAAAATATTTATAATTTAATTATTTTCTTTCAAGATCGTACGATTTTCTTGAGAATATATATTACATGTATCTTGAATTGTTGAAATGGAGGTTCTTTTACAATTTGCAAGACACAAGTCATAAATAATGCTTAACTTAATAAGAAGTAATTATGATGTAACCATCTGTTAATTAAATGTCAAACTTGCTCTATAATTACTTTATATTCTGGACAAGTGGTTGCCAATTTGAGGATTATGTGTTCCTTAATTAAGTACTAATTGTACTATTCTGCACAATCAGCATTCTAAACACAATTTAATAATCTAGAAATACCTCCACGTACAACACCAAAATCTGAAGATATTACACAAAATATTGGGTTGAACACTTTCAATGTGATTAATATACACCGTTAAGTATCTCTGCTTAAGATATATTATGTATTTAAATAAGAAATATTAATGCAAAGTACAGTAATTTTTATATATATAAGGGATCGTTTGGTTGGTGTATTATCATAACCAATCACAACATTAAAATTTCCATAAAATAACAAAATGATTGATGTATATACATACCGCTTAAGTTCATCTTAACGTAGTATATACAACCAAAAAAATAAATTTATGCATGAAAATTCATTAAAATCATAATAAATAATACTATTATATATGGACCTATATATAACTTTAAAAAACAATAAATTTCATTAATCATAACTAGAAATCTTAAAAATTGAACCTATAAAATTTAAATTTTGACTCTACCTCCGAAATTACTTAGTAAAGGTAGTATGTAACGCCAAACAATCCCTAAGGAGTGAGAAGGGGACACAAGCAAAGAGTTTTTTTTTTTGGGGGGGAGGGGGGGGGGGGGTGGCAAAATGAACAGTTTGCATGAGAAATGAACAGCACAAATCATACTGGATATTAAAATAATATTTGACCTAAATCTTAATATAGGGGCTATATGTTATCTTATGTGAGACACATATAAAAGAGAAAACACTATACTTTTGCACATGAGTTGTATATTTAATTTATTATGAACTTTTGTATTTCACATGAATAAATATTACCTTTCCACGTCTAAAAATAATACCATCATCATATATAGTAGGCGCCCGACTTCTTGTGATTCAAATCAAAATACTACAAATTAAATCTACAATCCTTTACAGCACACCACGTGTCCCTATCTCCACGTGTCTCAATCTTACAAATTTTGCCAAATCTCTTCTGTCCTTTTTCTTCCCATTTAATAGACCTCGTCGATTAAATATCTTATATTAATATTAATGGTGTAATATAAAAGTATCGTTCCTATGAAGCTCATATGATTACACTAATTTCTTATAATAACTGGACTTACAGAATAAAAACATAATTTCAAACCAAATTTTATGACTCGCAATGATTTATAGTTATGTTGCATTTAAAGGTGTGGTCCGTTAAATAGTTTGAGATTCATGAAGTTTCAGATTTAAATTTGATAGAGATAAAAATACTAAATAATTTCTTTCATATGTTTGAACTTTGGTAACAACGTTATTTGATATATGTTGTTGGCGGGATATATTAACAGATATTCATGAAATTAGTCGAGATATTCAAAGCGCCGCTTAAGAACAAGATAGGATCAAAACAAATTAAAATTGGTATGATAACTCTAGAAGCTTTTAAAATATAATTCTAACAAGAAGGAGAAAGTATCGAAATTTTAAATCTATGAACTCTCACATCATAAAACGTATATATGTGATTGATTTGTCATCTTGGCTTGTGGTCCTAACTATGAAGAGGCAAAGGGTATTGCAGGAGGACACGTATTAGGTTTCTAATTTTTTAAAAACAATTATTAATTAAAAAAATAATTATAATAGCATCACATTTATTTTTATAAATAATTCTGAAACAATGACGTGGTGTTGATTAATCGGATTGGATTATACATATATAATAATACTAGCCTAGAAAGCCATGATTTTTTAATTTATTTTTTCCACTCTTGTGCTTTATCAGAATTCAGAAACGACTGAAGTAGTTTATTTATTTCCATATATTGATTAAGTTTGTCTAATAAATAATCGAGCCACTTTTCGAGCCGATAATATTAGCTTTAAGCCATCGATCGCTTGTCAATAGTAGCCTTACATGACTTGAATGAAGTTAAGAAATGATATATATACACACATTAACATTAACATTAACAAAAAGTGATTTGTCTTTATCGACATTAGTTAATTGTCATTGGATTCAGTGTCGCTATAGACTTTAGAGATATTTATAAAGAGTGCTAAATGCCACTAAAAAATTATTTTTAGTGATAATTAAGCTATTATCGTTAATTAATTGATACTAAAGATCATTTTTAACGTAGTGTGAATGCGGTCTACTTAAGAATGTCATTAGGATAGCTAATTATTGGTATTTGGTATAGTGCACTCACAGTTCATGCGACTTTGGATAGTTAAGTCTCTTTTCAGGCATACAAAGTCAAAAAAAACTTGAAATCCAATAGCATTTTGCTTCATTTCAAAATCGATATAATTAATTTCCATGTGACGGGAAAGATAAATTGACTTCTTTTAATTTTAAAACAATACTGAGGGTGCTTCATATATCTATGAACATTAATTAACACAAATTATATGACATCACTTAATTAGGCTCTATTTACTAATTAATAATTAACTTGATTTTTTTTCTGTAGGGGTTTTAAATATGTATTTTCTCCATTATGAAAATAACGGATTAATGTGAATCCTATTAACTTAAACATGTGGAATTAGTTTTCTCAAACGAAATAGATCAACTATTAATTATTTGGGTTAAGAGGGTTTATACTTTATTCAAGTGAAAAGGAGGAGAAAAGAAACAAATTAAAAGAGTATGATTCTATTAAAGTATGAGATTATGCTAATATAATGCAAATCGTTGTAAAAACTAAATCTTTGTAATAGTCTTCTATGAAAATAAAAGGTTTGAGGAAAACTGTGAATATGGTTCAGAATGTGAAAAGAAGATGTGTTGATTCATCAGTAAGGAGGTGTAGGAGGTTAGCTATAACAAGTTTTAAGAGGGATAGAAGTAGACCGAAAAAGAGCTGAGAGATGTGATTAGACAGGACATGCATGACACATCTTCAGCTTACTGTGGACATAGTCCTATATAGGAAGGTATGGAGGTCGAGGATTTGTGGGAGAGGCAGAGTGCTAGTTTCGTCTTCTCATCTTTATTTTATTTAGTATTCATGTAGTATTTTATTTTTCTTTTTTACTATCACATGTTGTAGTATTTGCTTTGTTTATCTTGTTTTTTGTTGTGGTTATTGGGCTTTGAGTACACTTTTTTTACGTCAGGGACCTATAGGAAATAACCTCTCTATCCTACAAAAGAAAATGTAAGATCTGCGTATATTCTATTTTAATTTCCTCAAATTGTACTTGTGAAATTTCACTAGATATGTTATTGTTGAACAAAACTGTGAATAAGTTATCCATCTTATCGAATTTATGATGAGACACGACGACAAAACAAGTTCTTAGTCTAATTTTTTGTGTTGAAAAATAGGCACTTAATGGAAGAAATTTTACATTTAGAGGTGTGGACAGCTATATAAATGACATAAAGTAAGGTTCCAATTAAAGACTAATTGGTAAGGGCTTGGTAACATGTTCTTGCTGCACACCATTTATATTTTATACCAGTGCAAGTCATTTTCTGTACTTTGTTTCCATGTTTGACTATAATAAGTATTACATTGTATTCTCTTCAATGCTAGTTCAGTAACATTTCTTATGATGCTAAGTTTTGAAAACTCCAATGATTGATTCACTTCTTACTAATCAGCCCATTATTTCAATGAAATTAACATAAAGTTAAATGTTCCCTGTTTTAATTGATCCATAAAAAGAAAGAATTTAAAAATTGTGTTGTAAAATAAATCATAGATATATGTAGCTATGAATTATATCTTTAACGATAAAATGAGAATTCTGAAAAAATATATTTTAAATTTTTTGGGACAAACTAGTAATAGAGTAAGTTATTTTTCTAGCCAACCCCCACCCCCACGACCTACTAGTAATAGAGTAGGTTTATTTTCCAGCCAAACCCTCCCACACCCTAGGCTCACAACCTATTGGTGATGGCTTTTGAAAAAAGAAAAAGAAAAAACTAGTATGTTACTTTGAACTTCTTTTCTATACACATTTTATAGTGTTAACTTAAAATTCAACTTAATTAGATAAGCCCTCCCTATTTTATTCATTAAAAATCCAATATTCCCAACGGTGGTGATAACGTTTTTATAACGATACAAATGATACAATATATTTTCAAAATTAAGATCATAAATTTTAAAAATATTATTATAATTTACATATAAATACTATGATATATTTAAAATAATAATAATTCTTTTAATTTTAAATTCCTTGTTCATGATTAGACAAACTACGCCATATAAAATAAATCATATTTTGGCAATCTTCAATCCCCTTTTTTTTACCTCCAAACTGCCCATATAAAAGTGGTAATACTGTAAAATGTGAACTAAAGTGAGAAGAGATCAATGACCTAAGTATGGACTAATGATTAATAAAGTTGATTGAAATTAAATTATGAAAATTTCAAGTATAAATTTCAAACGTTTACAAAATATTAGATAATATTTTCTCTGTTCTGATCTTCATGGACAAATAAATCCCGTAGAAATTAGAATTATGTGGACGGTTATTATTAGACTGAAGCCAACGAGCAAATGGAGCACAAACATGAGCCGGCTTTGAAATGAAGCCATGCAAGAATGTGAATTAACGGTAACTATATATATATATATACACACTCTACTAAGTACAACTAAAACATGTACTTGCAGCGAAACCAAAAGTTTATATAAGGGAATTTAAAAAAAGTATATTCCCTTGTTTTAATTTATGTGTTATTTAAGAAAAAAATGGGGTAGGGGAGAGGATTATAATGTTGGGAATTGAACCCTCACTAACAAATGAGAGTTCAGATAGTTAACCAACTAAGTTTCTTCATTTATATAGTTTGATTTGACAAAGTAATTTTTTTTAAAAGAAAGATTTTTGAAATTTATAATCTAAAACACTCACTGATTATTAGTGTGACTATAAATCATTTTATCAAAAATAAAAATATAAAATTAATTTTTTTCAATTATAGAAATATAATTTTCTTTTTTAAACGAACTAAAAAAGAAGTGTGTCGCATAAATTGAGAGAACGAGTATTATTAGAATGTGATAATTGAGATCACCAGGATTGTATACATTATTTTTTATTATATTATATATTATATAAGAAGTTTGAATACAAATAAAAAATTATTAAGGGTAGAAATGTAATTTACTTTATTATACTGCACCCTCTACTATTTTGCGCGTTTGTTTGGGGGCTGGATATATAGAGATGGTTGAATTCACACTTTTTGCTGAAAAGAAAAGGGACACGTTGCTAAACTTATAAACAGAGGACGGCCACCGAATCCCTTTGACTTCTTCCCTATTTATTTTATTTTCTTCTTCCTTTGTAATTCTATATATATATAACCCCTCTCATTAATATTTTCATCGACTTGCACTTTCATTTCTTTCTTCTCAACAAAAAAATAAAACTTATAAATTACTCTCCTTGGAATCTTTTACACACACAACAACAACAAAAAAAAACAAGTGAAATAAACTACTACTACTCATCATCAATATGGGCAGAGCTCCTTGTTGTGACAAAAATGGACTTAAAAAAGGTCCATGGACACCTGAAGAAGATCAAAAGCTCATTGATTACATTCAAAAACATGGATATGGTAATTGGAGGACTCTTCCAAAGAATGCTGGTATTTATTTTTCTTCTTACTACTGATCAATACTATAATATACTACTTTTTTTAAAGTTGTATTAATAATTCTTTTGCTTTAATGTGTGTACTGTAGGGCTTCAAAGATGTGGAAAGAGTTGTAGGCTTCGTTGGACTAACTATCTAAGGCCAGATATTAAAAGAGGAAGGTTTTCTTTTGAAGAAGAAGAGACTATCATTCAACTCCACAGTATTTTAGGCAACAAGTAAGTTTTTATTTTATTTAATTAATCAACTAGTACTTTTTATTGGGGTGGGTCATAATATAGTACTCATTTTCTCTATAGGTTTGGACTTTTTATCTAAGTATTTTTTGTCTTGTTCCTAGAGATTGATTCTAATTTGTCATGTGTGTTTTTTGTTTTTTCAATTTAGGTGGTCTGCTATTGCTGCACGTTTACCTGGTAGAACTGACAACGAAATCAAGAACTATTGGAATACACACATCAGGAAAAGGCTTTTGAGAATGGGGATTGATCCAGTGACACACAGTCCACGCCTTGATCTTCTTGATCTTTCTTCCATTTTAAACCATTCAATTTACAATAATTCATCTCATCATCAAATGAATCTTTCAAGATTGTTAGGCCATGTGCAACCTTTGGTTAATCCTGAAGTCTTGAGATTAGCTACTTCTCTTTTATCATCCCAACAACGCCAAAACTCAAACAACTTCTTGATCCCAAATAATCAAATTTGCCAAAACCAATTGCCACAAATGGTCCAAAGTAACCAAATTCAAGCCCCTATTCAAGATTTTCCAACTTGCACAACTATAAGTACAACCTCATGTGTTCCATTTTCTAGTCATGAAGCTCAACTCATGCAGCCACCAACAACAAAAATGGAGGATTTCTCATCAAATCTTGAAAACTTTAGTAACTCACAAAATGATTGCCAAGTTATTAATGATGAGTGGCAATTAAGCAATGGGGTAACGGATGATTATTTTCCTTTACAAAATTATGGGTACTATGATCCTCTAACATCCGATGGTTCAACATTTCAATCCAACGAAAACAACAATTTTAACTTCCAATCAGTTGTTTTGTCGAATTTATCGACACCTTCATCAAGTCCTACGCCATTAAATTCAAACTCAACTTACTTCAACAATAGCAGCAGCACAACTACTGAAGATGAAAGAGATACCTACTGCAGCAACATGTTGAACTTTGATAATATTCCAAATATTTGGGATTCTACTAATGAATTTATGTAATTTTTACTCTTTTTTTGTAAAAATGGAACAGACAAACAGTTCGGAAGAGGTGTTTTTTTTTTTTTTTTATTTACCTCTGAGCTTTTGGACATGTTGTTATTTCCTAAAAAAAAAGAAAAAAGTTACCTCTTTTAGTTTAGTGCTTAATTTCTATTTTGTTGACCTTATTTTTATCACGAGTAACAATCATTCTTTGTTTTCTTCTCTAGATTAGAAGTTCCGTATACAATAATGTTGATTACATTATTTGGTTGTCTCTCTTTATTTTTTTGTTCACTTGCTATATGAATTTTATTTTAATTGAAACAACATAACTAATATATTTGGATTGATATATAAACATAGGGCGATATATATTATCGTGTATCAAATTAATACTTTCCATAACCATCAGTTCATCCGTCAATTAATATATCATTTTCAACATATTATATATAAAATAAAGATTATATTATCTTATACACTACATACGTAGTGTCATGAGACATGAGTCCTCTAAAAAATATTAGAGAAATAATTTAATAATTGGCATGGATAGACAGCTCATAACCAAAGTCACAATCATATCAAAGACTTTCCTTATTTACTCTTTAATAATTTTTAATAAATTAATAGCCTTTCTTTAATACTCCAATTTTCAAATAAATTATGTCATCTCAGTGGGAAAGTGACTTTAATTTTCTGATAATGGAAATACAAAATCTAATTAATCTTTTTAAATCTAATTAATTAGACGTACGCCAATATGGTTTCATAGATCCCAACAGTCAACACACCGGCGACAACGCCGCCGACTATGGTGGCCGGAGATTTAAAAAAAGGGGACACGTGTCCTTTGCTAGTTGTCATTTCACGTAAAATTAAAGTAATCTATAATTGCATGGATTGTGGGATATTAAAAAGTGGTAGCTTAAATTGAAGCTTTGACCATTTAGAGTTGTACGTGGCAATGTTTACATTACGTGGGACCACTTTTTTCCCCACAGAAAAGGAAAAGGAAAAAAAAATTATGAAATTAATTATGGAAAAAGAAAGCTTCAAATAATTACAAACTTTATTGAAAATATTGGCATGGCTCTTGTGCTATTTTTTTTTTTTTTTTTTGTCTTATTCATTAATGAGACTGTGGGGCACGTCAGCACAAGTACACGTGGACTCAATGATACAAAATGGGGCCCACGAAAAGTTTACGTGGGTCATTGGTTGACCCGGTTTTAGAAATGGACTCTCTCCTATATATCTTTAAAATTTAATAATTGTCCTTTGGTACAGTAATTATCACTATAATAACTTAAAAGTCTGTTTTATGAGCTATTATGTCAATCATTATGCTAAAAATCCAGTTTTTTTAATCAATTAGTCCATGTATAATTGCCAATTTCGTTAAAGTTAGAAGTCAAGATTTCAATGGCAGATTCAAAGGCATTGATTAATGATAGTACTATAATATATGACCGTTAAATAATTTTAGCAGGTAATGCAAAACCTTAAAATAAGGGATGAACTGATTTTTGATATTATTAACTCCTTTGGAATTGATATATAATCAAGGAGAGGCAAAATGTATTTTCTAGCAAATACATAGATTATCAAAAAAAAAAAACCTTTATTTATATTTTTTAACTATATTTTGTGATTTTCTTTACCAGAAGATGGACAGCTAGCTGCTTAATTAAGATACATAATATAGTATAATATAGTAGTAGTTGTTTTTATCTTGTACGTCTTTGACAATAATTTTTTGTCACGTACGACTTTTTTTTGTGATGCCAAAACTATGTGAAATCCTTCACTTTTGGAAAGGAAGTTCACAAGATGTTCTCTTCCATTCATCATTGCACATAAAAGGCTGGCTTTGTCCCTTAATGTTTTTGAGAATCTATCTACAGAATAATAAAGGTTTTCCTTGGTTGTATGTAATGTGGACATGATTTTGTTTTCCCATTATTTGATTAATAGTCATAATTTTGTGTGAGCATCGATCAAAGATAAAGTTATCTCTATTTGAATAACATGTATCATAAATAGAAATTTAATGTAGAATTATTCAACAAATATTTATATCAAAATAGACGGCAAATATTAGATCTCTCAAATTCCTTAAATGTGATTCTATGTGAATACATAATATTTTGTGTATGCACAAAACTTCACCGTTTAGTTGTATAGTATAATTATTTTGTATCTTGTTTAACTAATTGGATGGATAATTCATCTATGAAGAAATAAAAGAAGTACTGTTCATATACAATAAATATGCTGTCATTTCTCATAAGAAATTTTTGAATATATGATATATACATTACTTTAATTTGGGGAAAAAATGGCATTACCAACTCATAGTTAGTAGATTAAAAGAGGAACAAACCATGTTTGGCTTCTGTTGCATAGACGAAAAGTCACTTCAGACAACATAACAATTCACAAGTCGACAAAATTAAAACAACGATGCCTATTTAACTCATTATTGGACTCCAATCAATTATTGATTTAAGTCGACATAGACTGTCTTAACATATTATATTCAACAATGCCACTTGTTTAAATTTCTATTTTTAAAAAATTAAAGTGCACCATTTTTCTTACTTACCTAATCAAACATTTTAGTTCTATTTTTTTTCTTTCTTGAAACACCTCTCAATTATTTATTTTTGTTAGAAATATATGCAACTAATAACAAATAAACCATACCATAAAAATATATAATTAAAAGAAGCAAATTCATATGCCATCTCTTATTTGACTAGCTATTCACCCATCCTCATCAATCCAATAATTATTACAAAAGTACTCTCTCCCTCTGTCCCTAGGTCAAATATTTTTTAATTTGATTTCTCTTTTTATATGAAATTTTTGATAGATTAAAAAATGATATTTTTTTCCTATTATACCCTCCATTTATTAGTATTGAATTAATGTTTTTGAAAAATATAGTGAGTAAACATGTTCGGAACCTTATCAATTAATAGAGATAAAAAGATAAATTCATTAATTATATCAATAATTATTTTTTTAATAAGTGTGTCTAGTCAAAATTTAATAAATAAATAGAAATAAAAGGAGTATTTAAAGATGTGGGGTTTAATTTCTTTTTGTAGTTGACTAGTAAAGTTTAAATTAAAGGTCAAAGAAATTAAACTTGTAGCAAAGTCTATATAACCTATCAATTGGAATGTGTACACACACTATATATACCTCAAATATAGTCAACTATGTACATATAGGTGAAAGAATTATTTGAGCCTCTATAAATCTTACACGACAATTAATGTCCATTCGCCACATAAGTTTGTCTATATTTACCTTCTACTCGTACGATCCGAGTAATTATACGTCGCTATCTTAGGTCAAACAAAGTTTTTCTCCATGCATGTAAGCCCTACGTCAAACATACGTATGTAAACAATTGTGTTCTCGAAAGGTTTAATACATAATCAACTCCTTAAAAATTCAAATTAAGTTATGTTCTAGTTGAACACCTTAACTTTATGATAAAATGTTACATTAGTTAAACATACACAAATTTTCTAGCTATCTAGTAGACAGATAAAAATTACGCGCAAAATACATATATAGTAAAATTTTATATCTTCAATAATCATCGCCCTGCATCCATCATATTTTTGTCATGTATTTTATTGTTTAACGGTTTGAAAGTAATTTTATTTTTATTTATGATGGAGTAGTGTTATAGTATAATACTAATAAACTTTACTAATTATTTTCTTTTAGGGAGGTAAATTGCATAGTATGATAGTAGTTTATTTTTAAGAAATTGTGATTTTTATTATTCGAAAGCTAAGATGTTAGAATTGATTTGTATCTCATAATAAATTTTATAACATTACATTATTTATACTTGTAAAATCATATTAAAAGTCTTATTTTCTATGAATTTTAATGCATTTTTTAATAGTTTTATACTATTAGTGTATTTTTATAATTTTGTATTGTTATATTATTTTACTATATTAGAATTAAAAATTTAAAGTTTCATATAAAACTTATGCCCTCGTATTTCAAAGCTTACTCGATCCATATTAAATAAAACATCCTTTTTTTTAAGACACTGCATCAAATAATGAAAATAAAATAAAGGAACACTTAGTACAAATATTAAAAAAGAGAAGTATTAAAGATATTTCAATCTCGATGTGCTTCATTCCTGAACGATTAACCGAGAGATAGGTGTCAACGTGCAATTGCAATTAGTAGAAAGGATAAAGGATACGATAGCCAGTCTTTTTACTACGTACCGACCAATGACTATATCAAAAGTCGACCGTCCAAAGAAAAAAACACTAATTTGTATTTTGAATTTTTAGAAGAATAAAACGTGCATTTTCTGTTTTAATTTGTATTTACGTTTCCATTTACCTCTTCTTTTTCTTCCCAATACCTATATATTTTTCACGATTCTTTTCCCTTTGTGGTTTCTTATATTCTTTTTCTTCATGCCTAGCTTTTAGATGACAGCACACCACTCAAGAAAATAATTAAATAAAACACATACTTGAAGTAAGCATATATTCGTATCCAAAAGGAACAAACATTGACTATATATGGTATCTTTTAGTGGAAATTCTTTTTTTGGTAAATTGTTTGGATGATTACCTATCTTCACTCGCATTTTTTGCAATATGAGATCTTCAACTGTTATTTTTCTTCTACTTCTAGTTTTTTTTCTTTTTTTGGTGGGGTGGGTGGGAGATTTAGAAACCTGATTTTTTTTGGATTTGGCTCCCCTCCATTACCCCTTCCCTCCATTTCGTCAAGTGCACATCTAGTTGAGAGATATGTGTCTTATTTAAATTTTTAAGGTCAAAATTATACTACATTAACAAATATTATAACCATAGTTAAGTCAACCAATTTTAAAAAACTAATTCCTAAATTGGTAAAAGCAAGATATTTTCTATAAATTTGATATTCATTCATTTCATTTTATATTTTTTATTTAAAATATTAGAATTTTCTTTTATTCCCAACAAACAAATTTTAAAACATACTTCTTTTTTTCCCCTTCAAACGCAGTACGTAGCCACACTTTCTCCTCTTACTAAAGTGTGGTAATTTTGATATTTCACACCTCCTTTTTTTTTTTTTTTATTTCCCGTTTTTTTTTAAAGGTTTTTGTCTACATTGATAATTATTCACATCATATCTTTTATTTCGTTTTTCTAATATAAAAAATATTTCAAGAACATAGTTTATTATCACAAAAAATTATTTAATTGATTTTCACTTTAAATATCGTGCTATTTAATGTTTAAGTAAAAAATATAAAATGAAATCAATCAATATCAAAATTTATAGAAAACATCTTGTTCTTACCACATTTAGGGGTAGTTTTCCAAAATTGATTGACTTAACTATGGTTATAATATTTGTTAATGTAGTATAATCTTGACCTTAAAAATTTAAATAAGACACATGTCTCTCATCTAGATGTGCACTTGACGAAATGGAGGGAAGGGGTAATGGAGGGGAACCAAATCCGTTCTTTTCCAACTAAAAATAGTTATATGATGAAATTTCGATGAAAGAAAAATTTGGCTGATTCTCAAAGTTTAATAAAGTGTTACATAAATTGGAACATAGCGAATAATTATTTTTAACTATATTTTTATACTAAAGACTTATTTCTTCTTAATTATAACGCTCAATTCTTAAGAAATATCTAAATTAATAGGGGTAATATAGTAAATTATATCTAATATTTGTTTTTTGTTTTAAGGGATCTTACATAAATAGTCGAATGTATATATTGTTTATTTTTTTTAACCAGTATACATCGATTATATACAAGTATCTACATATTATACATTTGTCAATTATCTTTTAAGTTAATTTTTTATGTATCTTATTTATTTTGAAACGAAGAGAGTATAATTTATTTCTTATCAATTTTATAGGCGGCATGGGATGAAGTTAGACAAAACTCAAAAGGAAAAACCTTTCGGGGTCAACCTCAAATTCAAATAGCTACACTAGCTAGGAGTAATAATTGAAGACTAGCTTATATTACATAGCTTATATTACATCTCATAATTCCCTTTTCACATTTGCATAATTATGTTCATTTATTATTTCTTTTATTGATTCATTTTTATCTGGGGTAAGATATGTTTACAAACAAAACAAGGTGATTTATTTAGTCATTACATGTAAATTTCTTGAAAGGGATTAATTAGTAATTTAACAAAAATAGTAGCTACTTTCAAATTTCAATACACTTCAATTCACCCAAAACATTACTGTATTTAACATCACCAAACACAATAATAATAATAAAAAAACTTAACACTCATAAAATATTAAATATTAAAAAAAAAAACAAAAAACTTTTACATTCACAAAAGTCAAATACCAAAATGACCAAGTAGTGCAATAATTAAATATTCTCCAATAATAATCGTACGGGGTGAAAGTCTTAGATCTATTTTATTTATTTTTCAAATAAAGAGGTATATTTTCGAAGAAAATGCTGTAGTGTTTTTTTCTGAATTTTATTTGTCCTTGTACTATTGTGTGCTTGACAATTTAGCACTTGTGCGTAAGGAGTAAGGACATATTAATTCATTTCATTATAGAGTTGACAAAACTTTAACTAGCAGACTTAATTACTCAAAAGTCTTTTATTCACCACACTCCTCCTTACTATAAGCATATATCGTTGTTCCAAGTGTCAAGTTTTGACTATTGAACTATTTTCATCGGTCTATTTATTGTCATATTTTTTTAACGTGTCTCTTTAGGTTACATTAGCTAAATAGGTAATTTGATTAAATTATTCTTATTTATTCTTTAATTTGACATATTGGCACCAAAAATTTGTTGAATTTGGAAGAATGTAATTCCACTTCCTTGAGCTTTTAGTCAATGACTTTCTATAAAATATATGAATATTTTTCTCAGTACACAACAAAGATCAAATGAAAAGACATTGCTCATGAAAAATAGTCCTATATAATTGTGAAAATATATATGTTTAATTGCAATATAATAAAACCACTTTATCCTTTCGTTTGAAAGACACCCCAATTTTCCTGTTTTCTACGAAATCAATATTGTGGACCATTATTCTGGTTATATGTTATTAAATTAATTTTTTGTGTCATTTTCAAAAAATATAAAGGACTTTATCATATAGACTTATGTTCTTCCTTTCCCTTTTTAATTAATTAGTTGGCAGACTTCTAAAGTCTTGTGAAATATTTAGCATTTTTGAATAAGATTTGACTGGTTTGACCATGACACACTTCAAGTAAGCAACAGGTAAATTATTATTTTTTAGCACAACTGAAATTTCTTAATTACTGCACTTTATTTAGATTCAAAAAATCATATTTAAATTTAGATTCTTCTTCAAAATTAAAGAGAATAGAATTCCTTTACCAAATGAGGGTATCCATGGAAATTGTGTTCGGGGTGGTGGGTGGGTAGGGGGCAGGAGGTGGGGATGAGTACCGGAATTGGAGTGAGGGAGATAATCAATGTAGAAAGTCACTTATGAATAGTGTTCTAATTATCTTTTGAGAAACTTATTTTTTTACTAGCAAGGTATCCTTATAAAACAATTTGACTAATTAATTATGAAAAAGTTAGAAAATATTTTCAGACATTCTTACTTATTTTCGATTATTTGATGAATAAAGAGAAAATATTGTCTAAACAACATTTAGAAATAATCTATACATATATATTATGACCCCAAAATTAGACCCAGACACCCACCCTTTACCATATAGACCCGGGACGCTGAACCATTTAGGTGTAACAAGTCCATCTAGAAAATATATTTAGTGAAAAATATTTTGTTCATATCAAACATATCCTTATTTTGAAAATCATTGATGAGATGTGGTATATCGAAAGCACACATTGTCTTTATGACAAACCATAAACATGTCTGACCGTGACATATATGATCAGGTCCACAAGTTTCAATTTGGTAATAATTTTGTGTCCCACACGTCTCTCACAAAACATTTTTTTTGTCACTTATGGGTAAATCAAGATTTACTTTAGAAAGGATGTTTTGTTTCACTAGTTTTCCCCTCTCATTCATTGTTCATCATAACTAGGTCTTGCTTACATGCCATAGGAAAAAGCGTTTTCTTGATTGTTTGTGAGTACAAGAGGAGGAAATGTCTGGAGGTTAAATGGATTTTCCATAAATAAAACATAAGAAATTTTCCATTTATTGAGTTTGAAATCGAGTCTCCTGCTTCTGGTGAAAAGTTATCAAATATTTTACCACATTTTGATATTGACAACACAATTATTTAGAAGCCGACAACTAGGGGTGTTCACGGGTTGGTTTGGATCGGTTATTGATTAAAATCAAAACCAAATCAAACTTAATCGGTTTTTAAATTATCAAAACCAAACCAAACCAAATATAATATACATTTATCGGTTTCGGTTTGGTTTGGTTCGGTTATTAACCATACACAAAAATAAAAGAAACAATTCATTCAAAATGTGAAAAAAGTGACAACAATCCATTCAAAACGGAAAATAGTTAGAATGACTTAAATTATTACTGAACTTTCGATCACTAAATTTACTATCAATAAAACTTTAAAATTCACTATATTTGTCTGGAAGGAAGAGACAATAACATTTTCAGTCCCACAAGAATTGTCATAGACACTCATATACATGAAATCAATAAGATAAATGTTTCATCTTAGGCATTTTTGTTTTCAATAAGTAAATTATAAAGAAATTTTAATGAAAATATGTATAAGATCTTTAAAATTGTTTATAAAAACAATCTTTTAAGTATGTATATTAATAAAATATATGTATATAATTCATCGGTTTGGTTCGGTTATTTCTTCGGGTTTTTTTGAATAAAACCATAACCAAACCAAATACTATCAGTTTCCAAAAATCTAAAACCAAACCCAAATAAAATCGGTTTTATTTTATCAGTTTGGTTCAATTTTTCGGTTTAGATCGGTTTTTATCCAAACCGTGAACACCCCTACCGACAACACATTGTTCCAAGCAATTACATGGGTTAAGCGAGATACATGTCGCTAGCTTGATCCCTATATTATCGGTATTTTATTTTTTGGGGTTTTGCGTCTGGTATTTGTAGTTAGAGGAGATCCCCACTTAAATTTAAATATGTGTCGAAAAATTCTGCGTAAAACGCTTTCTAACCAAAACAAAAAAAAACTCTCTATATTATTAGTAATAAATTCAATGCTACTATCTCAAAAAAAATCCCCCTCCCCCCTTATATATGTAATCCCAACAATTTCTTGTCGTAAACTTTTTAATTAGCACCACTCAATTATGTGATGTAAATCTTTTTAATTAGCACCACGTAAGTCGAAAAGTGATAAAAAAATAAATTNAATTGTTTAATTTCCAGAATTTAAAGTTTATGAATTCTAATAGATTTAAGGTTGTTTTGTTACTCGATCCCAGGGGCGGATCTATAGTGTGTCCAGGGGGGTCATCCGACCCCCCTCGGAAAAAAAATTACACTATATATATAAGATCAATTTTTTTGTGTACGTGTATATATTTAAAATTGAACCCCCTGAGCATATGTCAAAGGAGTAGCTCAATGGTTTATGGGGGTCAGGATTCAGCCTATGTGAGCTTTGTGTCACGGGTTCAATTCCAGGCAACAACATTTTTTTTATTTGAACCCCCTTGATAGAATTCCTGCCTCCGCCACTGGTAATAGGACCTTAGTAAAGGTTACGTGTGTCTCAGGAATTTTGGGCATAGGCTGGGGGTACTTAAGCATTTTCCCTTTCCCCTATTATTATTCTTATTCAAGGTCACGTGTTCACTAAAAATTGTACTTAATTACTTCGTTTTAATATTGTGTCTTATTGAGAGGAGCCTGTCATGTAAGGAATTTAGGTCAAAACTACGCTCTTTCAGCCAGCTTAGTATAGTAGCAGTTTCAAATCAATGCAAGCCAATGGAAACCCTTCTCGAAAACGACTGAACCAGCCACCCAGATGAGACTCCCGCTGAAAAACATTCTTTTTCCGACAAAATCTACCACCAAGTTTTTATTTTAAATAGAATATATCACTTTCTATGATTAGTAATTTCTTAATTAATTTCAACATATTAAATAACATGGTAGTTAAGATCACAAATTCAAAAATATATTTGGTTCAAATCATAAAATTCAAGACCATAAAAGTTTAATTTTTTCTATACTTGATCAAACTATGACACATACAATAGCAAGAAAATTAGAAAAGAGAGAGATCTTATACAAGAAAAGGCAATAAGCTATCAAAGTATGACCCCAAATTCATGCGTGGAACACACTGTACATAGTCAACTATATAATGTATAGTAAGAACTAAAAAAAAGGAAGAGCATCTACAAACCATATAAATACAACAATGAATCATCACATGAATTAATTATAAGTGTCTCAATTTTCCTTCTACTGATCGTACGATCCGAAGATATATTAGTATTTCTTAAGGTCATCTTCATCCCTTAATTATTAATTACAAGATAAGACCCCACCACTTTTGCCGTGTAAGCCCTACGTAAACCAAACGTAAGCCAAATATTACTCCCTCGGTATTGTAGTACTTGACTCATGTTGACCAGATGCACCCTTAAAAAAAGTGTATTATACTAAAATAATGATGCTTTGAAGCTCTAAATTTGACAAATATTTCTTTATGCAGTTATTTAATACTAAGGGTAGTATGAGAAAAAAAAATCCTTGATTTGATAAAACATTTTTATGTGTCTTTTTCTTTTTACACACGGAAAGATAATAATAAAAAAAATATACTTTTAAACTAAAGATATGTATAATATATTAAAATATCATTGAATATTGTGATTTTAAATATGCAATGCGGGATATTAAGAATAAAAAGTTACTAAATATTTTTTAAAATGTTATAAAAACTTAAAGAGGGAGTATTTCATATCATCTTAACATGTATATCTCTCGATCGAGTTAGGATTAAGCAAATAATTGTTTTAACCACATAAATATTTATGATAAACAAAGAAAATATCACCACTATACCATCTCTTTTATTTTTAGTCGTTATATATGGAGTCTCTAAACACATGAATTAAAAAAGGCTAATGTCAAAATGAGTCGAAAACGCAATATATAAGTCATTACGTAAAGAAGATGTGTATTGACCCTCTAGCGTACGTAGTTCTTACAAAGTGTAAACGTGTCAAAATGTTTACTAATACAAACATTTTTAAAACTTTATAATAGCAATGATTTATAAGACTAATAATCAACGAGTAAACGTGTCAAAATGTTAATTATTGTAGGAGTAAACAGGATAAACCGACCATACAAAAGAGTCATATTCTTATACTTTTATTTCTCTCGATCGGCCGTCCATAGAAATAAAATTAAAAAAAAAAACCCTTTTTTCTGTTTTAAATTGAAATACGCAGTTAAAATTTCTTCTCCTAAGTATTTTAATTAATATTAAAACAAATATTATCATATCACATTTATATATTATGATATATCATTTTGCTTATGTATTAATTTTATATTTAAATAACGTATCTTTTAATCCGCTATTAAGTTTTTAAGATTTGTACATACCGCTGATTAATTCTTATTATACGTGGTTTTTGATTTGATCACTCGATGAAAGTCATGTTTAAAGCAAAGTGAAATTGCGGCCTAAAAGAAAAAGAACATGACACCTATTCAATGTTTCCAACTAGGAGATAAAATCATGAAAATGATTGGCATTTTTTTACGCACCTTTTTTGCCGCACATAGACAAAACATTTTTTTAAAAATATTTCTCAGTTATAGTCAAAGATGAAGAGCAAAAACTTTTGTGGATCATTTCAAGTTTGATTAAATCCAAGATAACTTGATTACATTTCTCACTTCTCTTTTCATTTCACACTAACATATTCATAAAGATATTTTTTGTTTTGTTTTTTAAATTGGCCTACCAAGTTTATCTATAGATAATTACATAAGATTGTGAATTCGAATGAACAAAAATATAACAATAATAGTAACATAGCCTATGTAATTTTATCTCTATCTTATGAAGGTAGATAAACTATTTTGAATAGGCTTTCGATTCAAATAAAACATATCAAAATTCATAAAAATGAAAAATATAGTAATGAAGAAGCTATGAAAAAAATAAAAATAACAATATCAACAACGAATAATACAAAAATCAAATCGAAGAAAACATCTAGGCATGATAGCAACATGTATGCCTAGCTATTACTGGCATATAGTCATTGCCTTTATATGAAAAATACGGATCAACTTTTCGATAGTGCATGCAATACAAATTCAAAAGAAAAGACAAAAGGTGTGTTCGGTATGATGCGGTTTGAAAACATTTTCTAGTAAAATAGTTTTAATTTTATGTTTGGTATATAAATAAAAATTATTATTCTAAAAATATTTATATAAGGTCTGAAATAATAGTATAGGAGGTGAAAATAAAAGGTATAGGGGGACATAATTACGTAGGGGGATATAGAGGAGGTATCTTAAAGGATGGAAATGACACAATCAATGTGAAATGTTAAGTTATCGACTTTTTTTGCTAGTATCAAAAAGTATAATGACAACACTTTCCTACTGATAAAAAAATAATTACCAAAAAAAAAAACATTTTGCTCATCAACCACAACTTGAACATTTTAATCATTATCATCTATAAACCATGCTCAGACTCAGTGTACTTAAAATCAGACGACAATATATAAATCAAAATGACTAAATTTAATATTTTAAACATTTATCCTCTGTGGTCTCCTAAAGAAGAACAGATTGGGGAGGCTAACAAGATATATTATTTAAAACAAATAAAATAGATAATCTATATATGTACTTGATTTTGTGGATGCACTTTGATTTTGTTTATGTCATGACCTAAACACAACAATTGACTCTATGACTAAGACATATAGATTAAGATAAACATGACAGTAAAAATTATTAGTTTTTTACATTTAATGAAAGTTATATTAATCCATACATAGCTATCAATCGGCCATATATCATCCATCACCAAAATCTTCACTTGGTTGAAAAATATTTTAGGTTCAGTGTATATAACCAAAAATGTAACGTTGTTATTTAGAAAATGACATATATCTATTAATTAGTGGAACTTTAGTCAGACTAGCTAGCTTGATAGATCTATTCAAAGACAAAACGTGAAACAGGAGAGAATCAAGACAAAACTTTTTCACAAAATGTGTCTTGATTTTTATTTTGGGATTAATTTAGAAACGTCCTTGCAAAGATTTCACTTTGATTTTCTTTGTTATAACTCTTTTAATCTAATTATCATTAATGTATTATTGGTGAATGTTGAACTATAATAATTTTTTATGACCAAGTTACAAATTAAATAAAAGAAAATGAAAGACATTTTCAGATCTCAAATATGTACAAATGAAGATCCATTGTAAAAAAAGACAAAAAAATTAAATCTAGTTTGTAAATGCTATAAAACCAAATCTCCCATTGTTTACGAAGTAGCATGATCTGTTAAAGGAAAAATCTTAGTAGGTCAGTTGATTGACTATCTGAACTTTCACTATGTTGGAGAAAGTTCGAATCCTCGTCTCCCATTTTCCCCTACCTCTACCTCCAATGTAATAATTTTTTTAAAAATAAAAAGCATGATCAGTTAAAGTGTTAGATGCCAATATTAAGAAAAGATGATTTCTACTTTAGGCCCAACAAAAAGTACGAGTACCTAATGTTTTTCCTAGTATTGGGTTGAGCCCACCTTATTATCTTTTGGGCAATTTCATAAAGCACCCAATATGGAATAATGGAGTTGAAATTAAACCGGCAGAAGATCAATTATTGGAAAAATCACAGAAATCCCACCTTTTAGTTTACTTATTACCATTATCCCTTATAAGTTTTACAAATCTCCAAATTCCCTCATTTTCGTGCATCAGATTAGTGTATCTCGCGCATCAAATTAGTGTATATTGCGCATAAGATTAGTGTATCATGTATAAAATATAATGTATCTTACTTAACGATTAATGTATCTCGCGCATCAGATTAATGTATCAACGCTTATATTATTGTATCCGTTTGAGGGATTTCTGTAATTATAAACTTTTAAGGGATAAATTGTAATTTTGCCTTAAAAGTATGTTATTTCTATAATTTGCCCATTTTAATTATTTACTAATTCTAATAATCTTTACACCCTTGTAAGATTAATTATTTACTATTTCAATTACTTAAGTCATTTAAGAGAGATCATAAAATTAGAGTATTTTATTTTAGATATAAATAAATAAATATGCAATTGAGTGTCTTTTTCAAGAAGATCTTATTATTTGGTCCGCTGTGTTTCACAGGTAATGGCTGATCCAGATGCTCCTAGCCCGAGTGAACCGACTTTTAGAGAATGGCTCCATTGGTACATTAATTGAGATTATTATTAGCATTAATTACAACATTTTGTAGTTTCTAGTTGCAGGGTAGCTACCAAGTTGTTATATTAATGCATATTACTATCATTGTCTCAATCTAAATATTTCTATCGTTTGTCTATCTGTCGATGCATATAATTTAAACTGTTACGCGTTAATTGTTCACTTGGTGCAGGGAGGGAATATATGGGACCGCAGCCACCAGCAGGGATACATCGATACGTGTTCACTCTGTTTAGGCAGAGCCCATAAACCACCACAAGGACTCGCCAGTTTGCAAGTGACAATGGACTTGGTCTTCCTATGGCTGCTCTCTACTTTAATTCACACAAGGAACATCACTAGCTCTTTACAATGTGTATTTATCATGTTGCTACATATAGGTGTATCAACCATAAATCAGTCTATACATAGCAATGTACGTAATTACTAGCTTATGCTTGTTAGTTAGTATTGTACTGATACTTTAATTTGCATATATNATGTGTATTTATCATGTTGCTACATATAGGTGTATCAACCATAAATCAGTCTATACATAGCAATGTACGTAATTACTAGCTTATGCTTGTTAGTATTGTACTGATACTTTAATTTGCATATATCAGTATCTAAGCATAGTTGTGTCTATGTAAGGTGCATTATATATATAAGAATACATACATGTACTGTTTGATCTAATGACTTGTTTCTGAGTTGACATAATTTCTTGTGTTCAAGAATATTGACTTCACATGGGAGGCAACAATGCATAGGATGTAGAAATAAGCTAACATATGTATTGAACTTCGAGAAAAGGGCTATTTATATCTCTGTTAAAAGTTTGATTTATCTATGTCATTATTGTTTGAGAATAGTTCATCCATGCCATTATTTATTAATGGATAATGGTATGGATGAGTTCTTCTCAAACAAAAATGGATCAAATTTTTAACGAATGAAATAAACAAGTTTTTTCTTAAAATTCAATGGCATATTTGAACTTTTTTTCCAATTTTGTCTCCTAAAGTTCTCTAGAGGGAAAAAACAACCTGGTTATATCCAGAGTTGCCTTAATGTTGTGGTGGAATGAAGTACTCCTTCATTCTTAACCAGACATCTCGAATTCGAGTCCCCTTGGGTACCCAAGGGCTCCTTTGTTAGAGAGCGTAATGTGAGACTTTCTAGCCCGAATTCGGATTTAGTTTGGCTTGCCAATCAAAGCATGTACAATGCAATATTAAATAGTACTATATGTTTACATTGCCTTTTTATGAGTTAAATCTGTCACTGGGTAGATCTATGAGTTGCACCTTAATGATTCTAATATATATATACATAAGTAAATCTTTGCCGAGTGACAAAGATCTTAAGCAATCAATATCCAGTCATCCCTCCTTTTGTCTAAAAAAAAGAAGTAGATCCTACTCCCTAGTAGTATGTAAGCACGAACCTGCAAAGTCTGCATCAAATCAGTTTTGACAAAGATGCATCTTTCAAGAGGACTGTTTGGTACGCGTGAGGTCGCAAATTTCTGCAATTGCATTCTTCATCCCACAAATAACCATTTTCTTCACCTGCTGGTCAAATTATAACAGTTAGATAGCATAAACGAAAATGAACATGACATCTATTTTGGACTAATAGACATTGTCATAAATTAAAGAACTTGATGAAGGAGCATTTTCTTTTGAGAAGGACTAATAGACATGCTTTTCCGCTACCAAATATGAATGATAACAGAAGTCTAGACAAGCATAATACCTACTCCCAGAATTAAGTTTTTTGTAAATTCATCAAACGATGACATGCTTAGATTTCTATATTATAGCAGTGTGAACCTAATTCTAGCAACTAAAAGAAGGAGCGTTGTGAAACTTGCCTCCAGCATTTTTCCCCTGGCTTTGTGGTGCTCAGGAAGTAGACGAATTTCATCAGTTGCGTTGATACATTCAGCAACATTTTCAGGCGAGATGAAGTGCAGAACAACGTTGATGCATGACTGCGGTCAGTGAATAGAATCTTTTGTTAGTTATTATGCACTAAAAGAAATAAAGTCCCATACTGCTATATCTGAGACTAGGATCGCGTCAGTATATAGTATGAACAAAAGAAAACGATGTTAGGCTGGTTTAAGGCTTCTTAAGACATAGAAGAGCTAAAGAAACTATGGAACAGTTCACAGCATGTCAAATCAGAACAAGAAAATATGGATAACAGAACTGAAAATTATGATAAAGTAAAATAGATATAGTAATCTATGACGGGAGGGAGTTGCTCGGATGGTAAGCATCTCTCACTTCCAACTTGAAAGTTGTGAGTTCGATTTACCAAGGAACAAAAAAAGGAAGGGAGCAACTAGGGAGGGGTAAAAAAAAAGAAGATATAGTAGTAAATATATTGTAAAATCAAGTGCAAAGCCATAATTTTATGATTCAGATGCAAAGTTGCAATTTTATTTATTAAAATTCAGGTATGCTGACTTATTTTCTTTTACTGGATTTCTAGTTTCCTAATCCTAATTCACCCTATAAAGAAATTCCTATTCCTAATCATGACAAATCATTCATAGAGCTTAGCTAATATATTTAATATATCAATTAGTCAACTATGTTTAGTGTTTAGTGTTGTCTTATTCAAGAAGGAGCTCGTGGGTGAAGAGGCGCACACCGTATTGCCTTGGTGTCTGCACTGAAGTGCCACCTAAGCAACGCGAAGCGCCAGCCGCTTTGCACCTAGTTTCAGGGGCATAAGCGTTCTCATCCGAACCTTTAACAACACTGCCATCAATAAGCTTCAGTTAATAATACTGCAAATTAATGAAACGGAAACTACTTTCTTTGAAGAAGTTACAGCGCAGAAGATATCTGTCACCTTAAACAAACCAGCATTTGAATATGGTGGGAACTATTCAATTGATCTGGATATTCTTTGCTAATATTATCTCCAAATCTCACATTTACTATGAATAAATCCATGAATGACCAGAAAAACAATTTCTTAATTCTTTGTTCAAAATATCCAATATAGTAAACAACTACATGAGCAGTGAGGAAATCAGGCTACAATTCTTGGTTGTCTCATTACACAGGTGAAATTACTTATTCTTTCAAACTTGGTTACTACAAGAACAGGAGAAAGATGGAGATATGCAGGTTTTCTCATCAAATTGTGTGAAGAAGTATGAATGTCATCATTATAAAGGATACCTTAAGTTGTTTGACTTGATATGGACATCCAGCGGGGATGATAATAGCTTCTCCAAGATGTTGTTCAAAAGTCCAAGGTTGAACATCTAAAAAGTAATAACATTAAGACTTAGAACTAATTTAATCCAAATGATAAGGATAAAAGAAGACAAAGCAAATATACCGAATTCCTCTTTAAGCCTCAATTTGTGGAATGCATCAAAGAAGAAGCTTTGATCAAGTATTGGGTGAACAACCTGCACGTGCCAAAAGATGGAGATTAAGTTAATTTCTATTGCCATACTCTACCTTTTACCACAAAACTCTTGGTACAAAGAGCTGTACTTGTTTGGAATAACCACGCATGGAGGTGAACTCGCTAGAATGCCTTTTGAGGTACTCTAGAAGCTTTGGGACATCTTGTCTGCTGAAAACGTCCCATTGAGCACCTGAGGGTTTTGCTTCTTTCTTGGCACCATCAACATCTTCAAAAAAATAATCACTGTCTGAATCTTCAGACCTTTCAACAGATCCAGAGCAGAACAGTGAGACATCAGACTCAGATTCAGAGTCATTTTCATTGTCACTGGAGATATTGCTATCTCGGTCTTCATACCTTTGACCTTTTTGTGAGTCACTAGAGTAGAAAGGTACTTCAGCAATACCATCAGGCAACTGCTCTCCAGTTGCATCCTGCAGATCGGATTCTTCTGTGTCTCCACTATGCAGAGATGATTTTCCTTTCTGATCACTGAAATGGCTGGTAATTTCCTTGTGATCTTGAGGCTTCTTATTTTTCATTAAACATTTTATTTTTCTTACTTGTTCCTTGGAAGCAAGAACATCAGTAGCACTTGCAAGAATATTAACCTGAGCAAAATCCAAATAATATGAATCAAAATTTAAATCGTCTTCTCACATGCTAGATCACTCTTTACTTTAGACTGTAAGAGAAAATCATATTTAGAACCCTATGGGTAGCCATAATACATGGATAGTTTCAGTCTACTTAAATTTCCCTTCCATGCTGCATGTATGAAGAGGTGCAGGATGATTGGATCACTAAATGTTTTTTATGAACTTGTCATGCTATATTGCTGAATCTTGTAGGATTACTTTCACAGAAGCAGAGATGTGTTTCTTCTTCTGAATAAGCAGTCACAGAGAAAATATACAACACAGGATGGTCTCAATGTTCAGTAGGTTGCAGTCAAGCTAAGAAAATGAAACAAAAATAGAGATATTAGCAGAAAATTAGGCCTACCATATCATATGATTCACAACATAGGTTAGTGATAAATTCTGCTTGCAATAGTTCTTCAGGCCCACCATAGGAAATATAGATTGAAGGTCCTAAATCAGTTTGTGGCATTTCCGGTGGCAATTTAACTGCTAGATTTAGAAGACCAGATTTTGGATTCATATACTCTTGAAGTGGTAAAGCCCGCAAGATCTCAGCATGGTGAGCAGGAAACTGCTCTTGGAATAAATGGGAAGAAAGCCATGCTCTGAATTTTACTATTTCACGCTGCATTGTTGCATGTGTTTGCCATTCAAGTGACCCCATAAATATCTGTTTTCTAGCTATTTCAACCTACAAAGTGCAGATAATCAGGCCATGATATTTGTTTTTACATAAACATGTACACTGTCAGAGGCTACCTCATATACAAAAGAAAATGTAGAAAATCAACATCAGTTAAAATATAATTCCTTACAAAGCACTAGTAGAATGGAAAACAATTCTGATTAAGCAGATGATGAAAAGGATGCTGTAGCATAATTGCAACTATACATTTTTCTTTTTTTCTCATTTGTTAATTACATAGCGTGAGAATTAAGATTAATATCCGAGAACATTTGTTCGTCCTCTTTCGAAAGTTTTAATTATCAAGTACTCCCTCCGTTTCAATTTGTTTGTCTTACTTTCCTTTTTAGTCCATTTAAAATAGGATGTCTCTTTCCTTTTTTGGCAACTCTTTAATTGTAACTTTCCACATGACATGTTTAAGACCACATGATTAAAGGGCGTTTTGGTACCTTCTACATATCTTAGCTAAGACCACAAGATTCAAAAGTCGTCTTTACTATTTTAAACTCCATGCCAAGTGAGGGAGTATTAATTCTCTTCCTTTTCTATTTCTACAGGTGGTGAGAATGCAGGGTGCAAGGCGAATACAAATAAAATATATAGATGATAGATCCATCATATTAATTTTCTCTTCCTTCTCTATTTCTACAGGTGGTGAAAATGTAGGGTGCAAGGCGATACAAAGAAGAAATATAGATGATAGATCCATCATATTAATTTTCTCTTCCTTTTCTATTTCTACAGGTGGTGAGAATGCAGGGTGCAAGGCAAATACAACTAAGATATATAGATGATAGATCCATCATATTAATTTTCTCTTCCTTTTCTATACTAATTTACCCCATCCTACCCCGCCCCCTACATTTAACATGACACTATTTCCTTTTTGGTCCATTTCGAAAAGATTGACACCTTTATCTTTGGAAACTCTTTAACCTTGACACACCCGTTTGCCTTCAATGATACGCTCTTAGAGGAATTGGCATGATATGCTGAACACTATAAACTTCTTTGGGTACTTTTTGTGTGTTACATATATTTACCTTATGTGTCAGAGCCTTCTTGGCTTCTTTATCTAAATTCATGTCCTGTCAAAGACTACCATATAAAATAAAACAGAGTAGTTCTTACTGTCCTAAACCAAAAAGAGAAGCCCATAGACATCTACCTTTGTTCTATAAACCAAGAAAAACATGCAAGATACAAGAATATCTAGGATATGACAACAAATAAAATGGTGCAGCTTCCGCTTAAGTCTCCAGCTCTTTCATAATCACAATATTAACAGGAAAAGTGCAGTTTTCCTTTACATGAACTTAGTCCATGCATCCTTCTGATTTTGTAACGAAGAGGTAAAAAGTGGGTGAAAATATCGATACTAGGGGTCGCAATCAACAATAGTTGATTTCTTCCCATCTGCCAAAGCCTCGGAGGGCAGAGTTACCCAGTACCAATACTGGCAGGAGATATCAGGTAATCTGTGGAACAGTAAAGGTGCACACAAGGTATCTCAGACACATCCATTATTTTGAATAAAAAAAAGGTTGGAATTTGGATGAATTTAGCCTATCCCTAAAGTTCTTCCCATTGTGGATAAAGCGCAAAATTTTGTATAAGGTAGAGAATTGCCTTTCTATCTAACTTATTTCAAGTTTGAACCAACATACATTTTCGATCGCATCCTTTTGTAATTAGAGGTTAAATTCTTGTCAAGGGTGATGATAGAAGAAACTTCTTGTCAAGGGCCCAGAGGAGAACTAATGAAGAGAGCATCAAAATAATTACCTCACACCAGTCCGAGTGATTTTGTGCCTTGGCTGTTTCTTTATCCAAGGAACATTTTGACCTTTTCTCAAGGTAAGTGCTGAACATAACAACCGGATCCCAAGACAAATCAGAAGAATTCCGAAGCACATTCCGTACTATAATAGGATGACCTTCACCCCAGTGTTTCTGAAAGTGTTCAAGGTTTTCCTCACGGATATTCTTTATAGATGGACAATACAGAAACTTATCCCTCGAATTTTGTCTCTCGGCTACTTTGATGAATGAATTAGCAACAGCATCTTTATGATCGCTTCCCCTGCATAGTGAGCATGATGAAAAATCGTGTTCTGTGTCCTGAATGTTGTAACTGCATAATATTGCGTCAGCGCTGATTTCCAGCTCCTTGATCCAAGGGTGGGGAAATACACATCTTAAATCCAGGAAGCTATCACTACAACCGCCATATTCTGCAGGGGGGCAAGATATGCTGCCATCAGCACAAGCTTGATAGTTGGAGCATGACCTGGAAGATGGGTAATGTATCCCCGAGAAACTTTGCCTTGAGGTGCTAGTATAATTCATCCTTGATTGTCGCTCAAAGTTAGAAGAACAAGCTTGTTCTTCATTGGAACCTTCGGACTTACAATCTTCAGTTAAGCTTCCATGACGGGAATCCCGACAGCAATATAAGCAAAGGCTATATGAACACTTAGAGCAGATTCTGTGGTAATCCAGGATGGAGGTGTTGCAGTTACTACTGCTCAGAATTAAAATATCATGGATAAGACAGGCAGCAGGTCTAACATCCTTACCAACCAAACTTTTCAGGACTCAGGATCAGTCAACTTACCAGTGATATAATTTTCCATCTCCTGCTGAAGCCTGCTGAATCTGAATGTCAGATTCCCCCTTTCCTATAATATGTAAAAAGTGAGTAGATGCTCAAAATCGACCAAAGTCCAGAGTGTTGAGTCAATAATAGTACCTGATATATTTGCTTCTATCTCTACTTCAATTCTCTGCTCTTCATTTATTTTTTCCAGTATCGGTAGAAGCTGGTGGACCAGATAATAAAGTAGTTGGACTTTTGGAACCTTCCTTTTATGCCTTGAGGATTCCTGGTACAATGTTGTTCGTAAACAAACAAATCAGAATTGGATAAGTATTAAGTACACATGATCGCTCAAATGCAGTTTCAATATTGTCATACCTTATGACTGTTGGGCTTCAATTCACTCCTTTTGCAGATCCTACAGCTACAATCTCTACGGCAAATGGGACATTTCACCCTAATTTCTTGCTGTTCCAAATTCCTAAAACAGATCAAACATCAGAAATTTCACTAAACCAGTTGTTCGAGTTTCAAAAGAAGCAACTTCAGCACAAAGAAAACTTTATTTGTTTTGATCATATTTAGACCAGTCAACAAAAGTCTATTACAGAAACCAAGATAATGCATGCAAGTGGGTTACCCAAGCATATTTCTACACATAAAGATTGTATTTGTAATTCACATATAAACGAGAGGCGTCTTCTGTAGGACTTAGCTGCCTGCTATGCATACTACTGAATCAGGGGGATTTTATTGTTTCCCCGTCTTGATCAAATGGATTCCATGTGCCAACTCACGGTGAGGAGTCACTTGGGGAATACACCTCAGCCTCTTTCCTTCCACACCAAAAAGCTAATAATTTCATGTATCTTCTTGAAAGAGTGAAGTGTTTCAAGGATGTGGAGCACGAACGCATAAAACTTTGTGCTTATTAAAAATGCCTGACATATTACATTGCAATTCACAAGTAATAGTTCTACTGTGATTTACTTTCATAAAGATATGTTATGCTAGGATTGATTAGACTAATGACGTCCAAGGATTCCCTTTATATCCATAGACTTCATGTAATATTAGATCATACTATATTTTCTCTCTGCAAAAGAACATCTTCATGAAACCACAACACTCATGACTCAACTATCCAATACTTGAAAAATAATAGGTGACTGTTAACTTATTCTAACATTTCCACCCTTCTGCACAACCCCCCAGTCAAATACTATCTTTTACCAACTCCCATTTGGTTATAAGGAGAGAATCATCAGCAAAATGTACATCCCACTTTATAAAGTTCACCTTTTCCTAACTTTCTCAAGGATAACCTTAATAGTCCATTGCATTTCTTGACCAACTCATAGTTCTAAGATCCATGCCAACAGGTTAAAGTCATTAACATCCGAACTGAATGTCATCCCTAATTTGGAAGTACCAGAATCAGAGACAGACAAGTGCAATTATATTACCCACTTAAAGTTGTTATACGCTCCCCGACAAAAAGTATAAAGTCATCGGATAATCCAGCTGAAGATTGTCCGATATGTATTCATAGTTCTAAGATCCATGCCAACAGGTTAAAGTCATTAACATCCGAACTGAATGTCGTCCCTAATTTGGAAGTACCAGAATCAGAGACGGACAAGTGCAATTATATTACCCACTTAAAGTAGGTATACGCTTCCCGACAAAAGTATAAAGTCATCGGATAATCCAGCTGAAGATTATCCGATATGTACTCATAGTTCTAAGATCCATGCCAACAGGTTAAAGTCATTAACATCCGAACTGAATGTCGTCCCTAATTTGGAAGTACCAGAATCAAAGACAGACAAGTGCAATTATATTACCCACTTAAAGTAGTTATACGCTCCCTGACAAAAGTATAAAGTCATCGGATAATCCAGCTGAAGATTGTCCAATATGTACACATAGTTCTAAGATCCATGCCAACAGGTTAAAGTCATTAACATCCGAACTGAATGTCATCCCTAATTTGGAAGTACCAGAATCAGAGACAGACAAGTGCAATTATATTACCCACTTAAAGTAGTTATACGCTCCCCGACAAAAGTATAAAGTCATCGGATAATCCAGCTGAAGATTGTCCAATATGTATTTAACATTCAAAAATGGTTTCATTATAAATGCTTTTGCATACAGGAGAGTCGTGATAAAACAGGTAAACATACCTAAATCAAGTACATTTGTCAAAAGCTAAAGAAAGCAAACCAAACCTTTCTTTAATACAATCCAGACAGAAGTACTGTTTTTTACAACTCGAACACTTGATCAGGACCCGGTAGCTACTTCTCCTACACCAATGACACAACCTTCTTCTCTTTACTTTACTTATATTCTTCACATTCCTAGCAAATGGCAATGCCTAATCACCAAAAAGGCATCCATAATCATTACAACAGTTATCATGTAAACACCACCATAACAATTTGGAAGACATCAGTTTTGAACTAAAACAAAAGCTCACACGAAAAAGAAATAACCTGCATTGTACTAATTGGAAGGGGTTCAATATTTTTTGATCTGAAACGCCTTAACGAAAAGGGGTTAGAGCTGGAATCCAGGCCTAATTTTACGTCTAAAACAGAACCTGCATTGTTAAAATTCTTTGCAGGTATAATAGGAATAGCCATTAAAGCATTAGGGAATTCTCTCATCACCTCAGCACTAGCATTCTTCGATTCCTTCTCATTTTTCTTCTCTAATTGCCGTTTCAAGAAAACACGAATCAATTCTAACGGCAAATCGCCTCTTTTCAACTCCATTCTCCTCAAAGCTTCATCTAACGCCTCTGAAACACAGGGTTTATGCTTGAGGGGTTTCCTTTTCTTCAAAATTCTCAACGCCCTTTCACTCTTTGAAAACCCAATTTCAAGAGACCTTTTTGGATTCTTAATCTTGGATTGATTCTTGTTTTTCGTATTTCTCACGATTTTCAGTGATTCAGGTACCTTCTGCTTCATCTGCCTGTGACGACCTTGAACATAATGAATTTCACAAAGCTTTTTCCCTTCCTCTACCCGCCGCTTGCACCGCCATTGTCGACCGTCAGTTCTGTTACACCGGAGATCGTCCGGCAGAGCTTCGTTTTCCTCCATTGGGTGTCTTAATTTTCCAAGAAAATCAAAACTTTCTCGGAAAAATCGAATCTTGGAAGTACAGAGTAAAGAAAATTTTGTGGGGGTTGAGGGACTTTCTGTGACTAGGGTTTAGTGCGTGACTTTCTACTTTCTAGTGTGTGTGTAATGAGAAATTGATAGATAAATGTAGTTTGTGTGTGTTGTGATGCAATGAAATAGAGTCCTAAATCGTCTTGGATGTTTCGATTGAATCACAAGTGGAAGCTATTTGACACTGCAACCAATTATGACCCCTCAGTTTCTGTAGTTTTTATACTGTATAGATAGACAGATAGATGTGTGCATCTGATGAGAGTCCCACACAATCAGGAACTCCTAAATTCAGACTATATAGCTTAACAATGTATGATTCAGAAAAAATGAAAATTTGAGTAATAGAAGTTTGATGAGAGAAGACAAAATTTAGAACACTCTGTTTGTCTGTGAATGATTTTTTTGTTTTTATTGGTGAATGAGATAATGTATTCGGTTGCATTTTCTAATTGTTTGAGATTGAGGCGTAGTTGTGGTTCTGATGAGCTGCACTTTATGTTGCTGCATAGATCAGATTGTTCTCTAAGTGATTTTCTCTTTTTCTGTTTTGGCAGAGGTTACATTATTAATAGAATTGGTTAGGAACTTTGGAAAGTTTTTAATAAACAGTTAGATACATTTGGATATCAGATAGCAGTTGGTATGTTCAAAGAACGATTTTTTATCAAATAATGGCAATGCATAATGTATATTTGATTATGGGGTGGATATTTTTGTATGACCAACCTGTTTTAATGTAATTGCACTAAAATCAAGATTTTGTGTGTATATAGTAATAATAGACCAGGAAACAATGAATTTGGAGGTGATTTCGTTCATTTTTAGTGCGTTTATACAATAGACAGTGTTCTCGTCAGCAACAAAAAAAGTTTTGGCATTAAGTGTGAGTTTTCTTATGAATTCTTTTGTATTCTTCACTCTTTTTTTTCTATTCATGTTTACATTTATTGACCCCCCAAAGTTTCTGAATCTGTTATTTATCTGTAGTTAAATTTGTAGTAGTAGAAATTACCAACATTTAACAGAAAGTAAATTAATTTATTAAAAAGAGAGTGAGTTTTTTCTGTTGGTCAATTCATGAATATCAGAAGATAGCTAGCTAACCTTAGTGTTTTTCAAAAAAAAAAATAAATTACTCATTTAGACAGAGACATCAACAAAACTAGTGCTAGTTGTATATTTATCAAATGAGTATCTATCAATTTTCTTTTAGAAAAAGCTCTAGCTTGTTATTTCCAAAATTGAAATCTTACATGGAAGTTGAGATGATGAATGAAACAACATATTCAAAATTGGTGTGCACTATTGATGACATATATCTATAAAAATTTCATGGAAACAAGTAACAGTTGCTTTCTATAGTGGATTTATTTAGACCATAAATGATAATTGTACTTTAACAGTCACTAGCCTGACAACCAAACAGCATAATTGACTCAAATAGCATATGCATATAGCTCCTGGTTGCTTGAGTTCTAAGGTGAATCTCAACCAAATAGAGCTCGGTCTTGAGTCGTATCGTTTTTTCACTGTCCGTTAGTAATCTCGTGTCGCACTACTATGTTCATTGTGTGCAGTAGTGGAGTTAGGAATTTTAATAAGGGTTCAATATCTGAAAAACTAAACACGAACTAATTGAAGGGGGTTTGACATCTATTATATATACATAAAAAGATAATTTTAACCATGTATAAATAGTAATATTTTCCATCGAAGAGGGTTCAGATGAACCCCCTAATAGAAGGCTGGCTCCGCCCCTGATTGTGTGGCGCTACGAAAGAGAAAAATATTAATATTGAGTCTTAAATTTAATTTGCGTACATATTTAGTTAATTTCCTAACACATATATACAGTGTTTATGTCAAATTTACGGAGTAATAAGTTCTATCAAAACTATCTTAAAGCCTATGTCCGCACTCCGTCCATGTTTAGAAGCGGTAACTACCTAAAAATTTGCATTCTCATGAAAGATACATTTTCATACAAATTAAAATGTATAAAATAAGAATTTTGATACAAGAAGGGTGTGTTTGGTAGGAAGGAAAATGTTTTCCTAGAAAAATATTTTTCTCAAAAAATAAGTGGATTTTTTACTTATTTTTAAGTGTTTGGTAAGTAAGTAAAAAATACTATATATCTCAAAAATATTTATATGTGATCTAGCAAAACATTGTGGAGGTGAGATGAGAGGGTGGGGTTCGAGGGTGGCAGGGATGGGAGTTGGAGTTGTTGGGTGAGTAGGGAAGAGACAATAAACTTGGATCGTAACTAGTACTTGTAGAGCTTGTTTTTTCAACTTTGATTAATGAAGTCATTTTTCTCATTTTTAAGGAACTCTGTGAAACCTTTCACAAATCCAAAAACAGAAAATCAACCTCATGAGACTTCCTCAGCCTGCACTTGAGTTTATTCCGAAGGCGTATTCATAATTTAAATTTGATGAATTCGAACTTCAAAATCATCAATAGTACTAAATTCATTGTAGTACTGAAGTTATAGGTTCAGAATACTATCTGTTTGAAACTTCTCAAAATATTAATCACTTTCTTTGTAATTTTTCGTTAATTGCTGGTTTTCGTTACATAAAATTAGAAAGAGTAATATAGATTTAACTGTTGTATACAAGAAATTAACTATGGAAATTGACATGATACCCTCCGTAAAAAAGTAAAATTATATATATATATATAATGTGTCCAACTTTACTTCTCTTGCCATAAAAGTCGGACAAATATCAATACCTATACCAGAAATTGCTTTTATGTAAGAATATGTGTTACCATGCAACTCTTGCGTTCAAAAATTTAAAAGCATATCATATGACAAAGATGCATACGTATACGCCAGCTGTAACATCTTTAAAGTTTTTTTTGCGAGATAGCTAACGGACTTGGAGTATTCTTATGAAATTAAGTGTATTTATATATCACCTACAAATTATTGTCACTATTTATTTATTGATTTGATTGATAAAACTCAATAAAAACTGTATCTGTTAAATAAAGAAAAGAAAATTTCTTTTTAGAGGAAAAAAAATAAAGTTTTTCATTTCAGTTATTTTTCGACAAGTTGGAACCAAAAATGCTAGAGGAGACTTTTTTTTGGTATGCTATATCAAGTTAGACTTTATCTTTTAAAAAATTCGTGGTGTTCAAACCAGTTTAATTTATCAGCACTAATTAAGTTAAGTTGAGGCCTATTTGTGGAGATACCAACAAATCAGCAGTACCATATAATAGGTTGCAGTTTTGATAATTCATGATCCAGCATATCTAAAATGAAAAACAAAATATTTTTAATTTTACGATTTTTAAAAACCTTTCATTACCAATAAAATCAGATAACAAAGATTAGGAGAATTTGGCCTCATCTATAGTTGTTGAAAACCCCTTCAGTAGTACTAGAGCTCTTCCTATTTTGCATTTGCCTTATACTCTAGTATTACATATCCATCAAATTAAAGTTTAACTTACTCCACCATCCCCCGGCTTTTATTCAGTGGTAAGAGTGCAATGCATGATGTGTGGATTAGGTACATGTCACGAGTTTGAACCCTACTCAAGACAAAAGTTTGATATTTAAGTGGAGAAGGATAGAGGGACAGATCCATATATTTGTTTTAAAAAATTTACTCCATCCTATTTTGCCAATTCAACATTTATACAACTTACTCGAAGTTTGGGTAAGATATATACGTAATAGAAAATTTCTCAGTAAATTAATACTACTAGTATTAATGTTTATATATTATTCTATATATTGTTGTCTTGTGGGTCATGTTGTTGTTACTGTCACTATTATAATTCTTATGTTTTTAATCCTCAATTTAACACCACCACACCTGGGGAAATAGTTGTAATAATAGAACTGCAACAATTATTATATAAAATAAATTACTACTTTGAACCAGAAAAAATTACAACTAGAGAAGAAGTAACCTTTGTATATTTTATCATTTAAACCTAAACTTGTAAGCAAAGACGAATTTGTAACCTAAAAATGGGTCACATGAACTCCCGGAAGTTTTGACCTAACTAATTCATTATTTAAAGTATTTAACAAAAGTAGTATAATTTTTAAAAAATTTACCAAAATAGAATAAACGTACTTCTGAGTAATATTTTATAAAAAATTATTTTAAAGAATCAGCAAACAATATTTAACTATAAACGACGTTAAAAGAGGTATTATGTGATCAACAGTATACGACATACAGATAATACGTATTTCGGAGTAACGTTTTAATTAACGACAAATAGACAAGTGTCCTTTCAATCTTTGAGGGCAACAGGGGAATAAGTTTTAGGTCTCTGAGACTGAAAAATGTCATTCCAGCGATCCTTCATTTCCAATTTCACCATCGGTACATCAAAAATCATAATTTGACTGAGATCTTATTATTTAAAAACTGAGATATTTCAATTTCTCAAATTTCAGTTACAAGTTACATACTGGCAACGAATCCATGAAACAACTGAAAAAATTGATGCAATTTAAGAATTTCCTTAAAGAGTGATCCCCTTTTTCATGAGTAATTAATTTATTAGTGCAAGGTTTAAATCTATTCTTTCTTTCTTTCTTTTTTATATTATCAAATTGATGTTGGGACTTTTCGAAAATGCCCAACTCCGATTGAAGTTTTGTGATTTAAATTCTTGTTTCTTCTATTCTATTGTATTTTAAATTTTGCAATTGTTGATTGTGAACATATCATCAAAATTTTGTGATTTGCAATTTTGATTTACTGTGTAATACGATTTATTTTTTTGTTTTTATTTTTAATGTTGGTATTATATTTTTGGTTGAATGTTGTTGAAATTTGAGATCGTGTTAACATTTTGAAAATGTGTTTTTCTGTAAATAGGTATTGAATTTGAAAACATGAGATTCAAAAATTATTATGATATTATGAAAAATGATTTTTTGAACTTTTTTGGTAAAACTGAAAAGATCCGGTGTTTTAGAATTAGGATGAAGGAAAGAGGAAATGAATGAAGATTTACCGTTTACGCGAGAGATTGATTAAACTCATGGTTGTACCAGAAAATCGTTACTCATGGTAACGTTTTAAGATTAAATCGTTATCATGGGTAACATTTTATACTTCCGTTAAATTTGTTTGTCCTTAGTTTTGTTCGTTGAAATTTTTTAATATAATAATTTATAAAACATTACTGATAAATACATTTAATCTATTTTGGTAAAATTTCAAAAAAATGTACTATTTTGGTAAAATGTTTTACATGATGGGTTATTTCTGTCAAAAATTCCAACACCTGAATAATAAGAATTTGTAGCCTAAAAATGGGTGGGGAGAACGTACAATTAATGTAGAATGTCACTTGTGAAACTTGCTTTCCCTACTTCCACTAAGAAAACTATTGTCCTCATTTTTTAAGAAACTTATTTTCCTAAAAAAAAAATCCAAAAATTTTGACCAACAAACACATCCTCAATTTCATTGTACAGTTACTTAAAAACAAATTAGAGAAATTCAGTAAATAACTCTATTAGTTCCTAGATTTAAAGAAAAAAAATAGCGAGCTTTTCCTTAATTGACGTAAATACTAATAGTATTTTGGTTTTATGATGTGGTGGAATTTATTATAACTGTGTGTATAATAATAGTGAAATGCATTGTACCTGCACGCATAATGTGAAATACATTGCATTCTTGCGCATAACAAGTGTATTTGTGCGTATACCATATCTAAGTAGTGGGAATACATTGTATTCACATATGTAACCAAAAGGCATTGTATCTACACACTTAATAAGTGTAATCGCATGTATACAATATCTCTGTCTAATTATATCTACATGCGTTTATCTCCTATAAAACTACGAACTGTCGCTATATATTATGTATAGGGCCTTGCTACTCCATGTAGTTACCTACTTGAAAATGAACATTACTTTGGTTGTAAGCCCAATTTTGGCCCCAAATATGACGACCCTTTCAAGAAGAAACAACAAGCCCAAATGTCTCATAAGAGTGACGTCTAAAACTTTTACTTATTTGGCAATGCCAGAGTCTACAATTTGAATGACAACTTTGATCATATTCACATATTTGATGAACCAAAAAAAGGCAAAGGAAAGACTAAATGTACATCAAAACTTGAACAAGACAATCCTTTCTTTTTTCTCCTCTGGATGAATTTAACTTCACAATTTTCTGATTACAACTTCTAAAGCCAGAATTACATATGTTTAAATTTGATGTTAGTTATTGTCCTGTCACATAACATCTCAGAATTTCCCATTACCAATAATCCACAACCAATCTAAAGCAACACCAGAACATATTCCACATAATATGAATAATACTAGCAAATTACCCAATGCATTTTGCTCAGGCCCCTACAAAATTCAAATTTCAACAAACAGTTATAATATGATGTGATATTATAAAATGATGATAATTTGTATGGATTCTAAAATTAAAATTTTACCAACCTTGTATCCTTTAGGTGCAGCTGTCATGACACAAACAGTGAGATGACCATTTGTGAGTCCCAAGAAGGATACGAGAAATATCATCCAACCTTGATCGCCATATTTTGCAGTGAAGTAGAAGCAAGGGACCAGTAAGAAACGAGAGAGGGTCGCGATCATGAGGCCCTTTCGTGATTTCAACTTGATTTTATCAATCAGTGGAACATATCTTCCTATCAGATCCCAAACATTGTACATTGCTATCAGAACTAGAGTATACCTGACAGTTTGAAAAAGAAATTCAAGAGGTAATGCAAATAAAATTATAGCAAGAAGGATTTATTCAGAGAAAAGGTATGCACACTTACCATGACCCCAATGTGTGGGTACCAGTGTTTTCATACAAGAACCCGGGGAAAATTGATAAAGTGGCGACATAAATCAGGTACAGGTCCAATTCATAGTCAATATTCTGGAAAAATAGTTGTTTGGTGCTAAGACGTTCCGATTGTTTAGCATCATTATTAGCCTGTTCAGTAAACAGAAACAAATCAAGTTTATGATTATGAAAATCACTTATAACAGTTTACTAGCCTACTTTTTCGATTGATTGAGTTTCGATGCCTGCAGCAGCTAAGTCTGCTGCAACAGTTGTTGATCCTTCTAGAGCTGCCTTTGTGCGGTAGTGCTTCACAATTGGTAGCTTAGGGAATATGAATGCATATAGAAGGATGCATAGGAATTCAAAGAATACGGAGATGGCAAGGAACAACACTGCAAAATCAATAACTCTATAAGTTTCTCTCAACATAATATATTAAAGACACATCAAACTAGGAGTACATCAAGCATACTGTTTTCACAATGAGATCAAAATTACATACTAACTCCTTTGCGTAAACCGTTGTTACTGTTTTCAAAAGCTGCCTTGGCCATTAGCCTTAAACCAGACGTAACTGCACCAGATGCAGCAAGACCAGCGAAAAACGACTGCATAATTCATGAATGAGTATACACACATAATTCAGGATTTCATGTAGCAATTGAGGCAGAACAAAGTTACTCGTGTTACCGCCACTCACTTGAATGAACTCCGGGCACATGAATGATAAATCTCCAGTCATTCCACCTTGAACAATAGCATCCCCAATTCCAAAACAACCTACTATGGCACATACACCAATGTAATTTCCTATTCCACCCCTACCAGAAGTTGCCAAATCCAACTGGAAAAAAAAAAACAGATTCTGAAAAGGCGAACAAAATATTGATCAGAAAATGAAAAATCAGAACATACCAGTATGAGCGTGAGTGTGCTTAAGGTATACAGGGTATATCCTGCTAAGATGCGCTTTCTTGTATCAACTTTTGCCTCATTATATGCAAGAATTACTATTGTTCCAAGTGCAAATGGCTGATACACTAAGGTGAGTACCCTTGAAGGATGATAATTCTTCAATTTTCATACCAAAACAAATCAGTCAGATATATAATTCATGCACAACTACGCCTCAATCCCAAACATAACCGAATAAAATGAGAAAACAAAAACTTTAGAAGTTGTGAATATTTTCTATTGCAAATGGAGACTTACTGGAAACAGTGCATAGTAGTAATCTCCTATGCTCATTAAACTATTCCAAGCAATGAGTGATCCAAATCCAAGAATCCAACAAACAACAATACCTACAAATTTCCCCTGAAAAATTTCATATACATTATAATTTCTGCCACAACAAATGACTCCTTCAATTTGCCATAACAGAATAAAATTAAAAGTAACAAAGTATGAAACAAACCTTAAGCTTGGTAGGACTTGGAATATCCATGGTTGCTTCTTAGTAGAATAAATGCAAACACAAAAAACTGCACAAGCCATCATATATTAATTTTAATTTGCCTCTTTTGAAAATAGAAAGTGAAATTTATTTTAAAAAGAAGCAATCAGATCCTCTTAACTGTTTTTTTGGATTCTTTGTAAATATGATTTTTATTGTGGATAACACATTGGAAACACAATTAAACGTATGTAACGGTTCTATGAGCCATTAGACTCTTCTTTTGTTTTCGTATTATTTATCCCCTTAACTAATTACATGGTAAAAAAATAAGTACCACTAATAAGTATTAATTACATGATTAAACAAATTTAGTTACCTGGCTAAATTTAAGTTTTCCTCAAGTTAGTCTAAACTTAGAGCCTGTTTGGGATTGCTGCTAAAATCTGCTTATTTAGGTTTTCAGAAAAGTGTTTTTTTTCAATTTGTTTTTGGCTGTTTCGTTTGAAAAGTGTTTTTGATAAGCAAATTGTGTTTGGCTAAACTTTTTTAAAAAGTGCTTTTAAGTGTCAAATTACAAAAAAAAAAAAAAGGACAAGCATCAAAGTACTTTTAATATGAAGATTATTTTATATATAGAAATTATTTTAAATATCTATTATAAAAAAATTAATCAAACTTTTATTTTTATTGAATTAAAATGTACATATTCAATTTTTCAATCAATATTATACATATATAAAAAAAAAGTTTAATACTGATATAATATTGATATGATGATTTAAATATAATTAAAAATATCAAATATAAAGTAATGATAATAAATGTAAAATAATAAAAAGGAATATTATATAAAAATAAAATTCTTAAATGAATCTCTTACCAAAATTATGAGATATGTTAATTAATTAATAAATATATATGGGGAAATATGTAAATATAGAAGGGATTTTTTGGTCTTGTAGAGGGTAAAACTTTTACCAATCCAATACATGCGTGCCATGTGTTTAAATTTATTATTCATTTTACTTAACATTAATTAATTAACATGTGCTTTACTTCATTAAATCACATAATAATGGAAATTGCATTAGTTTGGTGTAAACACCCGGTGCAGGTAAGTTTTTTCCCTAAAGAATAATTTTTTGCTTCTGCTTCTGCTTTTTTTAAGAAGCAGAAATTTTTAGTTTCTTCCCAACAGCAGAAAAACTGCTTATGCTTCTATTTAAAAGCAATTTTATTGATTTGTCAAACACCTTATTTTTTCAAAAAAAATACTTTTCTTTCAAAATAAATATTTTTGGTCTTCCAACAGCAATATCAAACAGTCTCTAAATCTGTAATTTCGAGATAGTTACATGGGTCTAGTTAGGGGTGGGCATGGTATAGTTTGGTATTGTATTTGAAACTTTGGTACCATAATTTTGGTATTCGATTTTTAAAACTATTATATCATCATATCAATTTAATTTTGTTCGATATTTTGAAATTTGATTTCAGTATTTTGTGATATGGTAAATCGATAAACCATAGTTTGTTCAACTTTGACTAATATATACTCATATCGTATAATAGAGTGTTATGACTTCGAAAATTCAAAAAAGGATCTCAATATATATTAATTACTAACACATTATACATGTAGAAATATATATTCAAAAGAAAGTACAAACAACTCCTTTTGTCAATCAAATTACATTTCAATAAAAATAGAGTAGTCAAAGTTTTAACTTCTAAACATTTAGTTTATATTTTGATATTTCGATATGTTGTTTCTAAATATCAAATACCATATCAATACCAAAAAAATTAAAATGTATACCATATATCATACCAAATATCATAATACCAAAAATTACAATTTCAAAAATTTCAATATGATATAGTAATTCGGTATATGTCATATCGTATCATCCCTAGGTCTACTGGTAAAATATTCTCCCAACTCGGTAATCCCGAGTTTACAATTGGGTAAATATACCATAAATCTTAAAAATTGATGAAATATCCTTTACTATTTCACCAAAATAAAAGTTTAGAAGTCCTCAATTTTAGCGTCAAAGTTATGAAAGATATAAAATATGTCATTCATTTTGTCTAAAAAATACGAATACCAAAATGCCACATATTTATTTCCTCAAAACTTACTTAGATTGGGACAAAACTTAAACAGAGCATCAAATGATCCTATTTGTGAAGCATAGTCTCTCAATTGCTAGGCACTAGATCAAACAACGAGAGTAAGACTTGTTATCAACATATTCGGGGAGATGCTAGAGAGGATCAAGTTATCAAGTATAGTTATAAAATGTAATTTTTCTTTTAAATATAGCTCTGAATAGTAAAATAAACATCACATGTTTACTATATCAAGTAAAATTTCCTACATATAAATGACCTGAGACGAGGAAGTACAGTAGAACCTACAAGAGTTCCATCAAACTAAACACTGAAACTTTAACCAAACGAGCTACACAACATACACTGAAGAAAATGAACAAGGAAAGATACTGCAAATTAGCAGTGAACATATTAGTGATTTCAACGTGTATGGTTTTCAGGAGTTGGGGACGTTTATTTACAACATCAGCAGGCAAAAGCATAAACAATTAGTAATTACAGTCGAGTATCAGGCTGATAAGTCAATCCCAACACCTAAACCCCAATATCCAACAGCAATTGATATGATAATGTTTTGCATTTTTCAGCCAAAATCAAAGATCACTGCCACCACAAAAGTATTTATATCTCTCGTCTATTGAAAATGCTGATCTGCTGCCACTACGACTAGAACTGATGCAGAACTTGAACATCTCATACAGCAAAAGACAGCTTGTCAGGAGACGGAGAATCTTGTCCTGTAATTGATAAATCAACAGATGGTTATAGCATAAAAAAACCTATATCATGCACCTAGATAGACTACAAATTCTTTCTTTTTTTTTAATCCCGTAATAGACTTTGAATTCATTAAGTTCTTTTTCTGTACATTAGGTAAAAATAAATCATAGAAAACAAAGAAAAGTACTCACCGTAGTAATAGTTACAAAATGACATGAACAGCACAGCAGGAATGAAGATACCTCCGATCCCCCAAGACACATAGATCATCTTATGGTAAGCTTTCTCAAAGTCAGAAAAATCGGTGGCGTCATCATAAATAGTCTTAGTTCTGGCAATAAAAGAGTCCATGTCCATGACAGGACCTTCACTGTTATCCACAACATTAGCTAGCCTTCCTTTCTTGCTTCGTTCAAATTCCATTAGATTTCTTGTTTCTTCTCTTAAATCTTTGTATCTTTGCGTCAAATTTATGATGAGCATATTCATTGTTGTAATTCTTGATTTTGCAATACCGATGCGAATGAACAAATCAGCCAAAAATAAACACATCAATAGAATAGAGATGGCAAAGGCCACAGCAGACGGTATTTTGGTGGTTAAGTAGATACTAATTCCTCCTGTCCATGCGAAAAGAAAGAGGCTATGCTGCTTTAGTTTAGATACAACCTTGAGTGCTTGTAGTTCCAAGTCCCATTTCTTTTCATATATTGCTTTCCTTCTCTGTTCCACCTCTAACAACTTCACAACATTTGAACGCAATGGGCATGAAGGGACTATCAAATGAAAAGAAAAAAAAAAGAGGAGAAAAAACAAACAAAAGAAGCAAGCAACTTTAGGGAACTAAATTTCGTATATCGTAGACTAGAACTGAAATATTTATTATTTGCATGTGTCTAAGTTAATATGTTGCTGACCTTCAATAAAATCAATGGTTATATATTCTGTTCAGCCATGAGGAAACCAATATGTTGAAGGCTTCTAATATCATCAATTTCTCTATGTCCTATTCCAGTGATAAGAAAAAATGTAAATTTGGTTAGTCAAACACTAAAATCAACTTCCCAAACCCAAGTAGTAACCCAAGGCAAACTATACAAGCCAAATAGAGAAAGTTTCACCGTAAGGAAAGAAATGTATGTTTCTATTAACTTTTCCAGCTTTACAGATGATGTTCATTCTCTTTTTGAATCTAACATAAAAGTGTATAGTAACATTTAAGCAGTTGGGGTAAGGGATTCATTCCAGAAGTTAAGTAGATGAAGTTGTCTACAAAGTCTGATGCGCACCCATTGCATTGGTGCTAAGCAACTCACAATAAACACAGCTCTCTAAAACAATATCCAGAGTACATTTTCCTACCAGCTGTAATATTTTCATCTTTCTCAACCATCCCTAGAAAGACATTTGGACTAAATTAAAGGAAAAAAAGTACACAGAAGAATCTTGAATCTTACTCGCACACATCAATAGTTTCTTAAAATATTAATTTATAACCTTAGAAGTCAGTACCGTTAGCTACCAAATAACTGTATATTTGCAACAAATAATAGCTGCAATGCCTTGGGCGAATTGGTCGTATGAACAACATCTGCTGAATTATCGAGAAGACACCCTCATCGACTTATTGAGCTTAATATGCTAAGTCTTTTGCCTATAACCTGGCGACTAAATTTTCAGAGGATAAACAGATAGCATGTCATTAAACACTAAGGTTGTCATGATGAACTTGTGTAGGAATAGTACGGAAGAGAACACAAGAAAAGCATGTCGAACTTCATATGTGAAATGCAAAGAAAATATATAATTTGACATGTCCTCATAAGACTGATACCACATAGCTAATAGAAATAAGAGTCAAACACATGAAATGTGTCAACACTTAACACAAATAAAAAACCCTGGATACAACAAGTGTTGTAAAAGACTCGCTTGAGGCACACTTAAGCCCTCAATTTAGGTGCCAAATGCTTGTCCAAACTCAACTTCAAGTTCCAGAAACCACAACTTTAGAAACTCGATTTTTCAAGTTTCAACTTCAAATCTACGGCGAAAAATGGAGCAAAATATGAGTATGAAAACCAGCACTACCTCCAATTTTTTCATGAGGTCCTTCTGTCAGTTGCAACAAAATGCCTTATAAGTTACAAAACAAACTTACAGATAATAACCTTAGTTTTCATGTAAGGTTCAACATACAGAAATAGAACTACTAAAAAAAGACATGTATATATATATCAACACAACAGAGTGACTGGTAATATGCAACATTATGCTATTGAAAGAGCTAATAGTGAGCGTGATTACGTACCAACTCGGCGAGAAACTCGAGCACAGAGGTAAGGGAGAGACGAGCTCGGACTAGGGTTTGCAATCTGCGCGCCAAGTTATTTTTGTTACTAAATTTTGGAGAAAATGGTAAAAATGGTCCTTATCTTTGGGGTAGATTTAATATAGTCCCTCGAGCATTTTTGGTGTTCATATTTGTGTCTTTTGAAAAATTTTTCATATTTAAAAGGTTAGCTCCGTGCCCTATCCGCCTTTAATTGAAGGGTCGCGCATTCACCGAATTTGGCAGTGGAAAAGAAGGGAGCACGAACAAGGTAGCTTATGCTTTTTTTCATCCTCATTTTCTGATTTATAGTAGAATTTCTTTTGGTTTTATACTTTTGGGTTATATTTAATCTCATTGTTTTTTTTAAAAAAAAAATAACGCAACTCACATTTGAAAGTCGACTTTTTGTAATTTCTGATTCTTAATGCAATTATTTTCTCAAAATTTGATATTTTCTTTTCACAAAATTTTGTAGGTTGACCTGCCTTTTAAGAAATTCAAAAGTTAGTGCGCGAAGTGACATGTCACAAAATCCTTTTAGGTACTGAAAAGATTTTTTTTCGACTAAAAAGTTGGATTAAGTTATGTAACTTCATTGCCGCGGAAAATTTGGAAGTGATTTTGTCATTACATGACTGCCCAAAATCAGTACACCAAAACTTGAACAACTCTACTATCTGATTGACAACCAGAATGTACATCAGAATTCAGAACTTAAAACAAGATAACCCTTTTTTGTGTCTCTGTGTGAATTGAACATTACAAATTTGCATCATTCTTTGCAATCCAGAAAGAAGTTTAATGATCACATATGTAGATTTCATCATTCTTTATACTCCACTAATTTCCTAGAAGTTGAAAGTTGAGAAAAAAAAGTAAAACATTCACACAAAATGCATATTTGAAACCAGAACTATATAAAATGCCATGTTATCTATTGTTCTGTCACATACCAATCTTGAGTACTCCTCAGAATTTTCCATTACCAATAATCCACAACCAATCTAAAGCAACACCGGAAAATATTCCAGCTAGTAGGAATAACACTAGCAAGTTACCCAATGCATTTGCCTCAGGACCCTACAAAATTCAAAGTTAAGTGTTAAAATATGATGTGATACTTACTCTTCATATGATTATAAAATGACAATTTGTATAGATTCTGAAATTAAAATTTCACAAACCTTGTATCCTTTAGGTGCAGCTGTCATGACACAAACAGTGAGGTAACCATTTGTGAGTCCCAAGAAGGATACGAGAAATATCATCCAGCCTTGATCACCATATTTTGCAGTGAAATAGAAGCAAGGAATCAACAAGAAACGAGAAAGGGTCGCGATCATGAGGCCCTTTCGTGATTTAAGCTCGATTTTCTTGATCAGTGGAACGTATCTTCCTATCAGATCCCAAACATTGTACATTGCTATCAGAACTAGAGGATACCTGAAATTAAAAAAAGAAGAAGATATTATCAGTAATTCAACTAGGAGGTCTTATTTACATTGGTTAGGAACTCCATGAAATCAAGTTGGCTATGCACACTTACCATGATCCCAGTTGGTGGGTACCAGTGTTTTCATACAAGAATCCGGGGAAAATTGATAAAGTGAGGACATAAATCAAGTACAAGTTCAATTCGTAATCAATGTTCTTGAGAAGCAATTGTTTGGTGGTCAGACGTTCTGATTGCTTAGCATCGTTATTAGCCTGTTCAGTAAACAGAAACATATCAAATTTATGATCATGAATATCACTTATAACAGTTGAGTTGTTAGTTGAGGAGAAAAAATTGCCTACCTTTTCCATCGGTTGAATTCCAATGCCTGCAGCAGCTAAGTCAGCTGCAACAGTTGTTGATCCTTCTGCAGCTGCCTTTGAACGGTAGTGCTTCACAATTGGTAGCGTAGGGAATATGAATGCATATAGAAGGATGCATAGGAATTCAAAGAATGCGGAGATGGCAAGAAATAACACTGTGAAAGTCAACAATTATAAGTTTCTGCGCAACAATGGAAGTACATCGAACTGTTTTTTATTTAATTTTCAATAATGAGATCAGAATTACTTACTAACTCCTTTGCGAAAACCATGGTTACTGTTTTCAAAAGCTGCCTTGGTTATTAGCCTTAAACCAGAGGTAAGTGCACCAGATGCAGCAAGACCACCAAAAAACGACTGCATAATTCATGAGTCAGTATACAAACATAATTCAAAGTTTCATATAGCAATTGAAGCAAAACAAAAATTAAAAATGTTACTGCAACGCACTTGCATAAACTCAGGGCACATGAAAGCTAAATCTCCAACCATTCCACCTTGAACATGAGCATCTGCAACTCCAAAACATCCTACTATCAAACATATACCAATGTAATTTCCTATTCCACCCGTACCGGACGTTGCCAAATCCAACTGGAAAGAAGTAAAAACAACAACAGATTTTAAAAAACAATGACCAAAAAATGACAACATAAAAACACCAAGAAATTAACTAAAGCATAACATACCACTATAAGTGCGACTGTACTTAAGGTAAAAAGAATATATCCAGCTAAGTTACGCTTTCTTGTATCAACTTTTGCCTCATTATACGCAAGAATTGCCATTGTTCCAAGTGCAAATGGCTGATACACTAGTGTGAGTACCCTGGAAGGATGATAATCCTTCAATTTACATACCAAATTAAACAAGTCAGCACACAACTATGCTTCGATCCCAAACACAGTAATAAAATTGAAACAAAAAATACATTAGAAGTTGTCAAGGAAAACTTACTGGAAACAATGCATAGTAGTAATCTCCTATGCTGAGTAAACTGTTCCAAGAAACAAGTGACCCAAGTCCCAAAATCCAACAAACAAAAATACCCATAAATTTCCCCTGAAAATTTCACCATACATCATAATTTCAGCCACAACTAATTTTCAATAACTTCTTCAATTTGTGAACAAACTAACAAAATTTGAAACAAACCTCAAGCCTTGTAGGACTTGGACTTCTACTTGAAATAGCATTAGTCATGGCTGCTTCTTTGTAACTGCACTACAGTATCATATATTTGCCTCTTTAAATAAAGAACAAATTATAAAACAGAATTGAAATTTATAAAGAGCCAATAACAGAGGTACTATAATAAAACCTTATAGCAATTCAATTGGCTCAAATAAAAGAGGATCTTATAGAGATGAACATTACATACATTGAAATAATAAATCATTTAAAGAGGCCTGACCTTATCAAGTGACAAATGAAGGTATGTATGGAGTCTCTATTGACCGCAAAAGTGTAAAAAGATGTGAATAGAAGATTCTCTCACAGCCTATTTAGGATTCTTTATATACATGAATTTATTGGAATCTCTACAGGTCAAAGTATGAACAGGGACGGAATTATAAGGTGATGAAATAAATACCTTATCAATAAGATGAAAGTTCAATAGTCAATTAACCGATAAATAGCACTGGTATGTTAGGAACCTTATAAAGTGGCTTGTTGGTTGAGGAGTTTGATTGGTATTGATATTAGTAAAATTATAGAATTAAACATATTTAAAGGAATAATAGTAGGAATAATAATAAAACTTTGTCTACTCACGTTACTCTGATAAAAAAAAGTAAATTAATAAATGTTAGTTATAATTAACCCTCCACTTATGGAAAACCACTTAATTATGTTTAAAGATAAGGAAGAGGTTGCGTACTACTAAGTCAATATGTAATAATTCAGTGGGGATTTGTTTAGGGGGTCTTAACTAGAAAAATATTGAAGGGGTTACAAAAAGAAAAAGAAAGAAAGAAAAAAATTGTTTGGGGATGAGGAAAAGGAAAAGGCAAAGTGGGAATATAATTCACTAGACTATGAACTTGATAATAAAATGAATAAATGAAGATACGTAGTCTGAATATAACACATTATTATAGTAGACTTTAAAAAGGAATAGAACTCTAATATAAGTCAATAATCTTTTTTATTGTGTAAAATGGATCGATGAAAATAATAATTTATGCATTTAATTTCAGATTTTTAGCATTGAATCATAATTAAGAAATATATATTTTTACCTTATATATTAATTAGTTATTAAATTTTTATAAGTTGTATAAATGCTCTATATAAATGACAAATGATTAAAGAGCGGTGAGGTTATTTTTTTCAAAGAAAGGACAAAAAAGTCGAATCAGTGTGCAAGTCTTCCATATATTTCTGGTTTTATTATACTATATATATACTAATATAAATAAAATATAGTAATAAAATGTGCATTGGAAAGAGAATCCAAGCAGAAGATACCAGCGAGAAAATGACGGTCCATTTATTTTTATATTATTACCTTTTAGGTCTACATAAGATAAATGTCATTTCTAAAGTAATAATTCATAATTACACCAGAAATATAAATCATATTAGGTACATCCATATGATAAGTTTTACTTATAAAAAAAATATACGGGTGTTCTCAAACCTAGAATCTTTCATTCGTGAGATCACTTGTTCAATTAAATTAATCATCCTTAAAGGTTTTGTATGCCTGACTTTATTGGATGTTTGTATATAATATTTTAAATGCCATTATTTTTATTATTACCCAATAGAAGAATGAGCTATGGAACACTTACTTTTGACTTGATTGGCTCCATCCATGATGATTGTCAATTTTGTAATCATCTTGGCTTATTTTATTGCGTTTATGGAAGCGTTGGGAATCAATTGTTTTCCGTCCAATTGGTTCCTCGTTTAATTTACTCTTATTAAAAAGATTAAATATGTTACTATCCTCGAATATTTACATCTTATAATAATTCAATAAGACAATAATGCATATTAATTAATCATTGTTAAATACTACTAGAAACTTCACTTGACGTGATGATGTGCTTTGGGTACTAATTTTTCTCATTCACATTGTCTTACTTAGAATATGCTTCTTCTTTCAATTTGACACCACATTTTAAAGAGATACACGCAAAGGAATTATTTAACTTGCTAAAAGATCGACAATTTAATAGGAAGAACTAGTGTACTCTATCATTTATTGACTATTGTCTTTACTCTTTAGATTTCTATCGAGGTCTATTTTGTGAAAGTAATTAAATTGAATTAGCAATCAATTTCAACAAATATCACAATCATCTAAATTTGTTGACTTGATCTACGTATCTGACGGAAAAGTAATCTGCATAGTCAACAAGCAATATTCAATTCCTTTATATATCATGGACCTATACTCCTAATAGAATTTTCCTTTATTTAGGTGGATTCATGAGTAAATCTAAGTTTTGTTGAAAATATATTTATTCTAAAAGGATTGATTACTTATTGTCAATGTTTGACAATTAATTTCATGTGATGGTCTTTGGTTTTTACATGTTGTGATAGTAATTAGCACATGGTTTCACATGTATTCTCATATTAGTTTTGTTTTATATTTTAAAAGTCTCGAAGCTATAAAAGGAATAGAATAATGAACAAAGCGATATTAGCAAGTGGGTTTCAAATCATACGAGTGACATATACAAGATCGATTTAAAACAGCTTAATAATGATTTGTGACTCAACTTTTTTGGGGGGCATTTTTTCCTAAAAATATATTTATTTAAGGAAAAAAATGAAATTCTTCACAAGCTCAATTATGAAATATCTACGTTTACAATATTTTGGGAAAATAAAATAAAATAAAATGTATTGCTGCGAAAAAATGAAATATCGCAAGAATTTCACCAAATTGAAATTGGGGGAATTAGCTGGCTGTCAAACTAATCCATATCTTTGGTGCGAGTCTCTTTGAAGAGTTTGATATATTAATTAACTTTTTAAAAAAAGATGCTTAAACAGTATTATGAGCTTAGATCCCTAATCCCTATTGCTTGTGTTAATTGGCTAAATAATAAGTTGTTGATATAATAATATTGTATGTGAGGGAAAGGAAAATGATCCCCAACTACAATTCAAGTCTCTTTTGGTACCATAATAGATGTGGTTCAGTGGATGAGATTGTTCCTCCCTTAATAAGAAATTTTGAGTTCACATTCGAGTCTTGGATATGAGGAAATTCTTGATAAAGAGCTCTACCCCCAAATGAGGCTCTACATGACGTGAATCTGGAATAGTCAGGCTCCAATTAAATCAAGAAATATATTTGAGTACACCGTCATATGGTATTTGGTTTGCAAACAGTATACGATCAACTTGTAGAAAAGTATATAAGTACAATAAGTCCCCACAAATCTGCGAAGTTTCTGCTATATAAATGATGGTGTGTGGACACCCAACAACTTGTCCACACAAATACAACGACTATTACAATGATGTAATTGTTTTCAAGTGGTGATAAATTAATTTATTTTTATGAGTTATGAATTTTAGAATGACGATTTTGAAGTGCTCATATTTAGATTCTAAATTTGATAAACGCACATGTTTAATAAATTTTCTAATATAAATAAAATATTTGAGAAATTAATAAATCATCTAAACTTGTTTTCGATGTGGTGTTGTCCAAAGTATCAAAAGGTACGTATGATCAAACAACGTGTATCATGCTAAGTCAAATCTTGCAATTACCTCTTCTCTTGTCTTTGCTTCCCAAGTTAGTGTTTACACTGTTGTAAGTCGTAATCTAAAGGACAGTGATAGTGCCAAAGATTCTATCAAGAAAATAATGAAGAACTAGAAATATCATACTACTTTGTCATTTGACGTTTGTATAACTAAAAGGGATCTTCATGTAAATAATCGGACAATTTTATAACAACGATCTATAAACTTTTATTCATCACATATAAAAAAAAAATCCCTTATTATTATTTACGGATTAAATAATTATGTATTATAATTCAGCATGCATAATTAGGACATAAACCAAACATCCACTAAACGTACAAAAGCAAAATCCTTTTTTTTTTAAAAAAAAGAAGGAATTGACATGTACCTACAATTTTTAGATTGAGTTGGTATGTTTTGGTCAAATAAATAATTAGCAAACTATATTCTGCCCAAAATAGGGGAGAAAATTTCTATTCACACTCATCTCTCTCTTCAATTTTTTTTCGTAAAATAGTACTAAAAGATATACGTATTTAGTAGGTATTTCTCTAAGTTCCAATCATATTTTCTTAAAACTGGCAAAATGTCCCCTTAAAATTAGCAAAAGATATATAAGGGCCCGATATATAATTATGACTTTTCTTCTTTCAAAGATATATTATTGTGTCTACCACCTATAAATTATTTTCCTCAATTGTTTGCTAGAAGTTATGGCATGAAACACAAGCCATATTCACTTAATATATTCGTCCGTGTTCATTAATAAATTGGTATACATTTATTTGATTTACTAACTTTCTAATTTTACATAGGTATACACTATATTCATCTCTACATCCAATGATCTGTATTTATCTAACAAATTTGTATACATTTGTTTAAATTGAGATTGATATTCATTGTTATACATTGGTCTGTATTCATCAAAAATCATCATTTTGATTTTTTACTAGAATTTTTTTTACTCATGGATTTCAAAACAAAAATCTCAAACACAATAACCCAAATTTTTACCTAAAAAAGTTGAAAAAAAATCAATTCACAAATCATAAAATCTCATAATTAATTGGGCAAGAAAACGCTATAAAATTATATATGAAACAATTTTTTTTAGGAAAGAACAATGTACAATTATATTAAATTTGTATAAACAGAGAAAATTGTGGAGTGGAAGAAAAAATTTAGGAGATAAAGAGAATGTAAAATACAAAAATAAAACTAAGCTTAGTACAGTTGAAAACAATAGGAAGAGAAGAAAAAAAAGGAAAAAAGGAATAAATTCTCATTTTCAATAAATGTAAATAATAGAAGCAAACATAGAAATAGTGTGTCTTCAAAATACTGTGAGGGATCGTTTGGTACAAAAATGAATAATGCAGAGATAACTAATACATGAATAAGAAAAAAAATGTACTTTTCAAGAAATATTCTTTGTCGTGGCTATTCAATGTCAATATAAATATTTTTAAAACGTTTTTTTACCAAAAAATAAAAATAGGATATTTATTATTTCCTTTATTTCATATTAACTGAGTTTGTGAGGAAATACACATTTATTAAGAAAATCATTCAAGACATATTCTTTGGCGAAATCATAAATATAACATTGCAAGTAGTGTAATTTATCTCCTAAAAAATCTCAAACTTTATTAAAGGAAAGGGAAAATATGAAAAAAGAAATCCAAAGACCCACCTTAAACTTTGAAAAATTCAATTACTTATTTAAAACAATGAAAAAACCCCCAAAAATTAAGTTAATATGAAATAGAGGAAGTATCAATTAAGTATATGTTATCATGTTTTGCCCTTGTGGAAAATGGGAAAATTTTCAAAACAACAATATTTATCATTTAATAGGATTCCTTGTCAACACTTTCAATATTTATTTAAAATGACAATATTTTGATTTGCTATAAGACTGACTTTTGTATTTATTCAATTTGAAAGAATACAAATCTTTAACAACAGAATGGAGAAAATCATGAGAGAAAATATTTCAAAAAAGGTTAAAAATCGCTTAAATCTCTAATCAGTTACAATTGAAAAAATACGAAGTGCCATCTCTCTCTTGTTCTTTCAAACGCCTTTCACCACTGTTCTGCATATTTCCAATATCCATTTTCGAATAACTCCATTGAAATTGAATTTAAGTTTTCGTTGATTTGCCCCACTTTTCGTTGGATAACAAAATTTTGAATTAATCGATTGTTATTCAAACTCCGTTATCAATTTTCAATTCTTTATTGATAATCCTCATTCTTCGTAGAAGTCAAGTCGATTGATCATCGTTTATGGACAAATCTCCTGTAAGAATTTTTATTTTTATTTGTCAAGAGTCATGGATCTGTTGTAAAAAAAAGTTCATCATCCTTCTTCCCTAAAAAATACAAAATTGCATAACGATCAAAATTATGTGCATCATCGTTAAGATTCAAAATTGCATCTGTTCATCATCGTTTTTCCTGAAAAATTCAAAATTGTTGATAGATCTGGGAAGCAATTTTGAAATACAAAATTTAAGCAATTCATCATCGGTGTTCATACGAAACACAAAATCGAGGATCGATCAAAGAAGCTAATTGAAATATACAATAGAAAAATCATATTTGTTCTTCAAGATATAATCGATCTGGTATTATCTCAAAGAATTCATCAAAATTAGTGGTGATGCAGCATGAGAGTAGATTTTTGAAATTTTATTCAAATACAAATTTATTGTTGTGATATTGTATATTGAATAATCGAAATACAAATTAGTTTGGATACAAATTTGATGCTATTATGTATTGGATTATTAGAATACAAATTTATTTTGAATATAATTTTGTTGATGTGATCCCTATTCTATATTGAATTTTTATGATTTTATATATTGAATGATTGGAGCATAAATTTGATTGAAATACAAATTTGTTCAACAATTATGGACAACAACTTTTACAATACAATTTTTGAAATACAACTTTTGGAATACAAATCAAGTTAGAATACAACTTTTTCTTAAATCAAAAGTTACAAATAAAAGTGAATAATGAATTTGACCAACAGTTAGGAAACAACTTTTTGAATACAAATTTTGAAATACAATAAAATACAAAATCAGTATAGAATATATTTTTTTTGTTTAATCAAAAGCTAAAAATAAAATTACACGAGTACAAATAATTGATATACAACATACAAAATACATTTATTTTGAATACAAATATAGTTGATAACTGAATTTGAACATATCATACAAAATGATTGATTTGAATGCACATGGATACAATATGCTTAAATAAATATAATATTGCTGAAAAATACAATTAAAATATAAAAAATACAACATATATACTAATATGAATACAATTTAAGTAAGAATATATATCATTTTAGTCGTCTATAATTTCATTTAAACAAAGACAATATTCTGAAAATACAATTGACATATGAAAAATACAACTGACTATACTAATATGAACACAAATTAAGTATGAAATTAAATAAATTAAATATTAATTGAAATTGGAGAAATGTAAACACCAAGATACGAAACCTACCCTAAATAGTAACGAGATTTACTTAAAAAATCAGACTCAAAAGAAAATTTACTAAATAAACGATTCTGAAGTTGAATAAATTGGAACACAAAAATACATAAACGACAAAAAAAAAAATACAAATCAAAACTAAAAAATTATGATATTAACCCANACGCTATAAAATTATATATGAAACAATTTTTTTTAGGAAAGAACAATGTACAATTATATTAAATTTGTATAAACAGAGAAAATTGTGGAGTGGAAGAAAAAATTTAGGAGATAAAGAGAATGTAAAATACAAAAATAAAACTAAGCTTAGTACAGTTGAAAACAATAGGAAGAGAAGAAAAAAAAGGAAAAAAGGAATAAATTCTCATTTTCAATAAATGTAAATAATAGAAGCAAACATAGAAATAGCGTGTCTTCAAAATACTGTGAGGGGTCGTTTGGTACAAAAATGCATAATGCCGAGATTATTAATACATGAATAAGAAAAAAAATATACTTTTCAAGAAATATTCTTTGTCGTGGCTATTCAATGTCAATATAAATATTTTTAAAACGTTTTTTTACCAAAAAATAAAAATAAGATATTTATTACTTCCTTTATTCCATATTAACTGAGTTTGTGAGGAAATACACATTTATTAAGAAAATCATTCAAGACATATTCTTTGGCGAAATCATAAATATAACATTGCAAGTAGTGTAATTTATCTCCTAAAAAATCTCAAACTTTATTAAAGGAAAGGGAAAATATGAAAAAAGAAATCCAAAGACCCACCTTAAACTTTGAAAAATTCAATTACTTATTTAAAACAATGAAAAAACCCCCAAAAATTAAGTTAATATGAAATAGAGGAAGTATCAATTAAGTATATGTTATCATGTTTTGCCCTTGTGGAAAATGGGAAAATTTTCAAAACAACAATATTTATCATTTAATAGGATTCCTTGTCAACACTTTCAATATTTATTTAAAATGACAATATTTTGATTTGCTATAAGACTGACATTTGTATTTATTTAATTTGAAAGAATACAAATCTTTAACAACAGAATGGAGAAAATCATGAGAGAAACTATTTCAAAAAAGGTAAAAATCGCTTAAATCTCTAATCAGTTACAATTGGAAAAAAATGAAGTGCCATATCTCTCTTGTTCTTTCAAACGCCTTTCACCATTGTTCTGCATATTTCCAATATCCATTTTCGAATAACTCCATTGAAATTGCATTTAAGTTTTCGTTGATTTTCCCCACTTTTCATTGGATAACAAAATTTTGAATTAATCGATTGTAATTCAAACTCCGTTATCAATTTTCGATTCTCCATTGATAATCCTCATTCTTCGTAGAAGTCAAGTCGATTGATCATAGTTTATGGACAAATCTCCTGTAAGAATTTTTATTTTTATTTGTCAAGAGTCATGGATCTGTTGTAAAAAAAAGTTCATCATCTTTCTTTCCTAAAAAAATACAAAATTGCATAGTGATCAAAATTATGTGCATCATCGTTAAGATTCAAAATTGCATCTGTTCATCATCGTTTTTCCTGGAAAATTCAAAATTGTTGATAAATCTGGGAAGATTTCAAAATTGAAGCAATTCATCATCGGTGTTTCTACAAAACACAAAATCGAGGATCGATCAAAGAAGCTAATTGAAATACACAATCGAAAAATCATATTTGTTCTTCAAGATATAATCGATCTAGTATTATCTCAAAGAATTCATCAAAATTAGTGGTGATGCAGCATGAGAGTAGATTTTTGAAATTTTATTCAAATACAAATTTATTGTTGTGATATTGTATATTGAATAATCGAAATACAAATTAGTTTGGATACAAATTTGATGATATTATGTATTGGATTATTAGAATACAAATTTATTTTGAATATAATTTTGATGATGTGATCCCTATTCTATATTGAATGATTGGAGCATAAATTTGATTGGAATACAAATTTGTTCAACAATTATAGATAACAACTTTTAGAATACAATTTTTGAAATACAACTTTTGGAATACAACTTTTGGAATACAACTTTTTCTTAAATCAAAAGTTACAAATAAAAAAGAATAATGAATTTGATCAACAGTTAGGAAACAACTTTTTGAATACAGTTTTTGAAATACAACTTTTAAAATACAAAATCAGTTTAGAATACATTTTTTTTTTTGTTTAATCAAAAGCTAAAAATAAAATTATATGAGTACAAATAATTGATATACAACATACAAAATACATTTATTTTGAATACAAATATAGTTGATAACTGAATTTTGAACATGTCATACAAAATGATTGATTTGAATGCACATGGATACAATATGCTTAAATAAATATAATATTGCTGAAAAATATAAAAAATACAACATATATACTAATATGAATACAATTTAAGTAAGAATATATATCATTTTAGTCGTCTATAATTTCATTTAAACAAATACAACATTCTGAAATTACAATTGACATATGAAAAATGCAACTGACAATACTAATATGAACACAGATTAAGTATGAAATTAAATAAATTAAATGTTAACTGAAATTGGAGAAATGTAAACACCAAAATACGAAACCTACCCTAAATTGTAACAAGATTTACTTAAAAAATCAAACTCAAAAGGAAATTTATTAAATAAACGATTCTGAAGTTGAATAAATTGGAACACAAAAATACATAAACGGCAAAAAAAAAAAATACAAATCAAAACTAAAAAATTATGATATTAACCCAATAAATACAAATCCAAAGGAAGTTATTCGATTATATGAGAATATGATGCAAATATTTTGTTTGATTTTTTTCCATTTTGAAAAAAAAAGAAGAAGAGAAAGAATCTGGAAGCAGAGAGAAGGGGAATAAAAATAATGAATAGAGAGAGAAAGTGGAGTTGATGAGGAGTGAAAATATGATGTATTTTAGGAGGATAATTATAAATATATAATTTGCTATAAAAACAATATATGAGAGAGAACATGTGATTAATGTGAGATAAATTAGGAACTAAACTAAGATACATTATATTTTTTTAAATATTGACATATTGACATTTTTAATAATTATTTTAAGGGAAAATTTTCAAAACAACAATATTTTAGAATCTAATAGGAACCCTTGTCAACACTTTCAATATTTATTTAAAATGTCAATATTTTGATTTGTTATAAGGATGACTTTTGTATTTATTTAATTTGAAAGAATACAAATATTTAACAGTAGAATGGAGAAAATAAAGGGAGAAAATATTTCATAAAAGGTAAACATGCTTAAATCTCTCTCTTCTTCACTCAAACGTCCTTTCACCATTCTTCTAAAAAATTTCAACATCCATTTTCAAATAACTCCAATGAAATTCAAGTGGAGTTTTCATTGATTTCCGTCAATTTTATTTGGATAAGAAACTGTTGAATTAATTGATTGATATTTTAAATTGAATTCCATCGATTTCTTTTAAAGTTCAAGATTATCAGTGAAAATCGAAAAATTGCTAGGTATTGTTTAAGTTTTGATTTTTTTTTTATGAAGTAGTTGGATCTGTGTATGCATTTGACATTTGTATTTTAAATTTGATTTTGATACAAAATTAGTATGAATACGAAATTTTAATATAATTTTTTTTTTGTGAACGACATGAACTTGTGTTTTGCTGTTTATTTTTAGATTTTAAAGAAAACTTTGTATCCATAGGAATTGGTATGGATAAATGGTCACGCTATTATTTTTTAGCCGATTGTTTTGATTACGACAAAATAAAATACAAAATTTAATACACATGAAATTATAGGATGAATACCTATATAATGAATACATAAATAAACTATAGTTTGGTATTGATTGCATCCATTATAGGTTTTTTGTATGAACAAAAGTTTATGCTTTTATTTCATAGCTATAAATAAGAATACAATCTGGGAAAAGACAAAAAGAATACAATTTAATAACACACTAATACACAGAACAATTATACAGTCTAAGAACACAAAACAAGAATACAATCTGAAAAAAAGACAAAAAGAATACAATTTAATAGCATACCAATACACAAAACAAGAATACAATCTGGAAAAGGACAAAAAGAATACAATCTAAGATCATCCTAATACACAAAACAATAATACAGTCTGAAAAATGACAAAAAGAATATAATCTACAATTTGATGACATAATTACAAAACTAATAGGCATACAAATAGAAGAAATACATAAATATGTTGTGTCCCACAGAATCCCAACAAAATGGTATTATGAACTACAAAAGTTGTATCCAATTCATAGTGCGAAAACAAAATGAAGATAAGATTACAAAATTTGATGGCATACCGTCAGAATGAATACAAAATTTATGTATAAAAATCAATGAAAAACTGTGATAAATACACTATAGTTTAGTTATGAGTTGTATCCAAGCATAAGTAAAAAAAAAATTTACAAATGGGAATACTTATTATATTTCCAGATTATTTAAATTTGAAAGAGAACAAGGAAATACATATGCACATAAAGACGAAGTGCCTATCGTTTCCCTTTCTGTTCATTGTTTGTGTCCTTACTCTTGATGATGTTTATATTCTGTAATTGAGGAAGGTTTTGCATACGGATAAGGTCATGTAGATGCTTAGATTTGCCTTCTTCCGCCTTTCTAGCCGTCGATCCTACATTAACGACTTGTCCTTGAGTGATACAAAGATCAAAAGATGAAAAATCGCTAAAAAATCTATCATTACAAGATATACTTCTTGTAGTCCTCTTTGAATCCGCCATTAGAGAGGAATTTTGAGTTTTTCCTTATCAAAAATCCTAATTGAAAATAGAGGATTTGCTAAGCAATTATACAAACAAATATATTGAAAGGTTTAAACAAATGCAAATCAGTAAAATACATAAAAATCGAAAAAAGATACATACCTAAAATCAATGAGATTGTTGTGAATATTTTTTGGGAGATTTTTATCAATTTCTAAAATAATCAAAAAAATGTCACATATAAAAGAGAGAGAAACGGGGGAATGAAAATTGAAGAATAATAGAAGAAGGGAATTGGATGAGTGAGATTTTTTTTTTTTTTGAGATAATTGTAAATTGGGGAGAGAACGTTTTGTTTGGCTGAAAGGTATTGTTGCAATATTTTTGCAAGATGTGGGCCTTAATAGGGGAAAATAAGGAATTAGAATTGGATACATTTAATTTGCTATAAAACTAAAATATTGACCTTTTTAATAATTGTTTTAAAGTATGGTTGTTTTAAATAAATATGTTAGGGATTTTGACTAGTTAGCTAATTTTCCCTTATTTTAAAGTGTAGATGTTTTTAATAATTATGTTAGAAATTTTGACTAGTTAGCTAATTTTCCCGTGGAGAATATGAAACTTGAAGACTAATGACATAAAGTGGGCTCTACCCTATACCAGCCCAGCTTGGGGGCCCAAGTATCTAATATGGGAGCCCATTTTTTATTCACTTGAGAAATGGGCCTTTTCAACGTTTTATGAGGAAGCCCAACAGTTTATTTCGGGGTAGCGCGAAGCTTCGGCCCAAACATGAAGTCCACTTTAGGTGAAGATGAGCCTTCTTGATCCACATAGGATGGTATATTAGGAAATGTTCTTATGTATATCATCTTATTATCCCAAATAAAAAATTATTTATGAGTAAACTAACCTAACAAGAGATACATCTTTATATTCCTATTCTACAAGTGAAAATTCTGCTTTATTAATAATCAAGAAATAATAAAAATGATACTTATTCATTTGGTTCACCTTATTTTGCGACTATAGCTTCTCTTAGAATTTAGATTAATTTAATTTGGTGTTAACATCGTTAAAGATAAGTTTCCCTTTGTAAGTCGTGTGGCTTACTGATGGAGAAAAAAAAAATCAAGTTTCTAAAACGATACAGTAAAATCTTTGAGCAGTAGATAATTTTAAATCTGATATAAAATGCAATATATTTATTATGTTTGGTAAATAAGAGAAATTATCATATTTAATGCATCAGATTGAATGGTAGTGTTTGTTTTTTAAAACCATTTTGCCGGCCGGCCCTAAAGAACATATTACTATAATATTCTATTTCTGGAAAAAGTTAACCAAATGGTGCTAAATTATTTTGACATCACCCCTTAAAGAATATGTTGGCCATCCATCTTGAGAGAAATTAAATCTTTTGAAACATATATGATATTAATTACTTGAAAACAATCAAAATAAATGACTTCTTTTTCTTCATATTCCCTTGGTCAGCCACCTCCCACTATTACCCCCATCCTATCGAGAGGCAGAATCAGAATTTTCGTTAAGGAGGTTCAAAATCTGATGAAGTAAACACATGAATTAGTCGGAGGAGGTTCAACATCTATTATATATACATAAAAAGTAATTTTAACCATGTAAGTATAATTTTTTCACAAAGGAAATTTGAATAAACCCCTTGATCATAGATTGGCTCCGCCCTGCCCCACCCATCCCCACCAACCCCCAACCCAAATCTATATCTCATTTTATTTTCTAAATTTAGGAAATGAAATAATAGATTTGTCCACTTCTAATATGAAAAAAGCAAGTGGGATAGGGTTGCTTTTGTAAAGAGATGCTCTTCATCATCCACTTTTATACTATAAAAATAAAATATGATATATTAATGTTTAAATGTCTTTATCTTAAAAAGGTTTTACTGACCGACCATCACACACTGAAAGTGAAGGATTACATAATTGCTATTACCAACTTGCTTCAAAGAATATAAATTCAATTATGAATTTCACGTCACATTCAAATTAAGACTTTCTTTTCCTCTTTAAGAAATTCGAAGTTTTGAATTTCAGCATATAATATTTTCTATCTAACTTACTTTGGGCCTTGACTCTTGACATTTCTTTTTATCAATTAACAGGCCTTCCATTTAGTTGGTAATATTTTTTTATATCAAGTATTTAAATAAGTTTGAAATATGTTAGTTATTGGTTTATTTACAAGTTATTAGTTAACGTCTCAATGGTAAGGAATTACACTCAATTGGAGGTGCTTGCCACGAATTTTAAAGTGACGAAAAATAAATTGTAATAAAAAAAGAAAAAAAATATTTTATTGATAAATCAACATGGACACAAATCTGTTTCTCCCTTTGATTTTTTTCTCATAAAATTTATCCATGATTCAAGGAACGTTAGTGGTGTATTTCTCGAATTAGGATGATTAGGATTGGATCTTTTTATGAATATTTCATAAATTTATGGAATATTCGAGATTTCTTTTCAAGACATGAACTAGGATTTAAGATTGATTACCCTTCAAAAATCCTAAGAAGAATCGAATACGTCTTGTAAAATCTAATTAAGGTGTATTTCTCGAATTAGGATAATTAGGATTGGATCTTTTTATGAATGTTTCATAAATTTATGGAATATTCAAGATTTCTTTTCAAGACATGAACTAGGATTTAGGATTGATTACCTTCAAAAATCCTAAGAAGAATCGAATACGTCTTGTAAAAATCTAATTAAAATTGAACACCTCTAACAAAAGTCCCACAAATTTTCAATGCCAACCAAAAATATTGCACAAATCATTATTTAAAGGAGCTAATAAGTGATGCAACTTAATGAAATAATTCATATATTTATCTAATTGTTGTCTTAGACTTAAGATTTTTATTTTAGAAATGAGAAACTAGACTATTTGCACCGACTAAAACCGCCAAATAGACCATGTCCATAAACTCTTTGTAGCATAATAAAAGAATTCGTTGAAAATTATCCTTGGAGAGTTAGTATTGACCTTATAATAAAGTGTTTGCTTATTCGTGTTTTATTTTGTAAAATTTTATGAACGAGCAGCAAAATGAGAAATCCATTTTTTTATTAAGAAAATCTCTTATGGATATGAAAATTATGCAGTAGACATCGAAATTTTATGAGACTCTACAAGATATGTTTAATTTCAATTGAAACTCTACTCAGTTTCAATTGAGACTAAAAACATGTTGAATATTAGTTAGAGTTCTTAAAGGCTACTCCACCCTAAATTTTAGTTCATGCCCTTGTTAAAGGTAATATATATATATTAATAGGCATCTCGAATATCCCATAAACTCGTGGGATATTCATAAAAATATCAAAATATGACCACACTCTTTTGACAATCAAATACTTCAAGAAGATCCACAAAATTCTATTTACATAGGATCAAATGAATCTCAAGGAAGTCTCTATCATCCTAATTCGAAAAATAAGCTACTAATAAAACTCCAAGTATAGAGAGCAAAATTGTACTCACATTATCTTTTCAATAAAAATTACTCATATTTTTTCATATTTCATTTGTGATTGCAATTTATTTTTTAAAACTTTAAAATTTATTTTAAAAAAATATCAAGTTAGAACTTGAAAATTAATTAGAGTATACCTTTAAAACCTATTTTTCAAATTTATTTAGTAAATAAATTTTTCAAAGAAGGACATCGATCAATAAATTTTAGGCGAAACAAATATGAGATGATGACATGGTGTTAGGTAGACATAAAAGTGGATTGGTTTGCATGAGTTAGCAAAAACAAGTGGACATAAATCATTTTCCTATTTATAATTTGAGAATATAATCTCCATTGATCCCCACCAAAAGAAGAAAAAAAGATATATGGAAGCCACGTCTTTGAAAGAAAGAGCTACACTAAAGACATGAATAAATGACCCCACCCCCCCTAAAGGTCTCAATTCTTCCTTTTTATTAGCTCCTCTATCTATACCTTAGATCTCTAACTCCACCCATTATATTTCTTTCTTTCCAAACAAACATTTCGTCACTCTCTTCTTTTGCAGGCCAAAATTTCAGCACAATTAATTGTCTTCTAGTCTTGAGACATCAAAGAGTTACAAGTCTCCATCATGTAAGTTATTAAAAAAAAACTTCTATTTGATTAATATGCTTTCACTTAATTTCCTCTTAATTGATCTTCTATATTTGATGAGATAACTAGTTCTTTCGATTCAATAAAGCCAATTGAAGTTGGTTATATGACTTTTTAGTAAACGTTCATCTATCGCAACCCTTCAACTTTATTCGAGTTCTGATTGAATATGCTTGTGAATTAAATTAAACTCATTGATTATAGTCCTCATTCATTTTTGAGATTGAATTGGAAGTCAAGAAAAAATAATGTCACAAATGAATTCTTGTTTTTGTCGTAGAGAGAAAGAAATAAATTAAAATAAAACTTGTTTATATATAAAAAAATATATTCCAAATGTTTGGCAACAGAACATAACATTATTCGTAACGTCAAACGTGGCCCTGGAAACCTGGCAGCTACAAGACATGATCATTGATCGATGACCACCTCATTTTTTCTTCTACTTCCATCCATCGATTCTCCTTCCTTTAAATCTTATCTATTTCACAGATTGTAATGTAAATCACTACATTTGTTAGGTTATAATTATTCTACTAAATCACTTCTTAATCAGAAGTTTTAAGTCTCGAGAATGAAAAACTTTTTGATAGAATAGTTTTAAAGGATTTACCACACGTGAATATATGCTACTGTTGAAAGGGGAAAAAAAGGAATTTAAGTTATACTTTCGATGTAAATAAAATTTTACATTATCAATGATCCTCAATGAGGTCATTTGTTATCAGCATATTCCTAAACTATAGTAGAAAAACTAGTTTATGTATGTACTAACTATGAAATTATGTAAAATTAATGAGATAAAAGGGATAGGGGGGAATCTGTTGACTTGAGCCAAGTATCCCTCCGTTCAACCATAGTGTCTGCTATACTATTTTGGGATGTCTAATAATATTATTCACTTTATGAAATTAATGGATAATTTTTACATTTAGTTCATAACTTACTCTTATCATTAAGTATAGTCATTTCTCTATTATATCTTTCAAGACATTGTATTTATTATATTCAAAAGGTGATATAGTAGAATTACTAATTTATTTATAAACTATTAAGAAGTGTGCAAAGTCCATAGTAATCAAGTATTGTTGGCCAAAGGAGTAATAAACAGGAATATATGCTCCCAGTTTAATCATATGATTGTCTTTTACTGATAATTTTATTAGGGGATTAATTAGCCTATCCTCGTGTTAAATGGCCTAATCTAATCCGATGACGTGCTGGGTTTAATAGGCATATTTCTAATTTTGTCTGCTCTTAATTATTTAAACAAGGAATTAAGCATAGTTTATTAGCCATGTTTAATTATGGCAAGTTGACAATGGCTGATATCATCATTACGAAGCTTTCAGCTAACACCTAATTTTGATTTTCATAATGGCTTATTAAAATAGCTTCTACTAAAATTACTCTAATGAGATTGGTCTTCTTTCCCCTTTTTAAAAAGTCTAAATCTATTAGGACATTGTTGAGGACGGTGACTCATTATTCAACTTTATGAAAAATAGTTTAATTTAATTTTACTCTTATTATAATGCATAGACTTTTCACATTATCATTTTAAATTGACATATAATAATAACAGCAGCAGCATATTAATGTAATTTTATGAGGTGCAATTTGGAAAAAAAATTAGTGTGTGCTGAGACCTAATTCTTATCTTGAAGGTAGTATATAATAAAAACAATAGATACCATAAAATTGTATTAACATTACTTATAGAACATGAGATTATTTTTAAGTCATGATTTTTTAATATGATAAAGTTCAGTACAAATTCTTCACAATTTGGTGTTTTTATTTCATCACAATTTCTGTTAACACTCCAAATACATCTTCAATGTAACAGGGACCAGTAACACTACTTAACAAACAGACTAACAGTCTCTTTCATTTTCACTTGCAGAGCGATGAGTGGGTCTATTCACGCGCCGCAAGAGTTCGACTCCGGCAACGGCGATTCAGTAGCCTCCACGCCTCGCTCGGAGCACCACCACCACATGTATGATGACACCACCGCTACACAGCCACGTGCCCGTTTCATGTGCAGCTTCGGTGGCAAGATTATGCTCAGGCCACACGACAATCAACTCCGTTACGTCGGTGGCGATACTCGAATTGTTGCGGTGAACCGCCACACTACCTTCGCAGCTCTCCTCGGGAAACTCTCCAAACTCGTCGGATATCCAAACATTAACATCAAGTACCAGCTCCCTAACGAGGAGCTGGACGCTTTGATAACCGTCACAACCGATGAAGATTTGGAGAATATGATGGAAGAGTACGATCGGCTCACGCAGAATCAGAAATCAGCTCGGCTTCGGCTCTTCCTTTTCCCTAACGATTCTGGTTCCAGAGCCAGCACTATCAGCTCCATCCTCGACGGCTCATCTAAGCGAGAGCAATGGTTTGTTGACGCTCTCAATGGTGGCGCCGGTCCGGGTCTGGAGCGTGGGCGATCCGAAGTATCGTCTATTGTTTCTGAAGTTCCGGATTACTTGTTCGGGCTGGACAATTCCGATGATCCGCCCCGCGAATCAAAATTCGTGAAGAACAAGATCCTTTCGGAGCCGGGCTCACCCGCTCCACCCATTGTTTCTTCTCCTTATTGCTCTATTTCGTCATCATCAATGACACCTACAGCAGCTATGACAGTGATGCCGGATCTTCCACCTGTTAAAACAAAGCTCGATAAGCCAAACATGACAACTGAATCCAGAGAAATGCCGGTTGCGAGTGCGATTGAGACCGGCGAAAAGGCAGTTCAACAGCAACAACCGAGTTATCCAAGTAGTCCACTATGGCATTACCCAGCACCACCGGTGCAAACCATACCCGTTTACTATGTCCCGGGTCCGGTTCAGCCCGGAAATATCCCGGTTCAATTACGGGCTCCATATATTCATCCTTTTCCAGTTCCTCCGAATCAATTACCCGTCGGGTATCCACCCGTTTCAAGTATGGGCCAAGTATACAGTGGATTGAAGCCGGTAATGAGTGTTGACCCGAATGAATTTTCTGCTACTGCAAGGGTTGTTACCGAAGGAATGAATTACTATGCAGTTAGGAATTCAGGAGTTGTTCCGGGTTATGGAGGTCCAGTTAGTGAAGAAATGCAGGGACCCGGAGGTGATGGAAAATCGGGTCGGGTCTCCCAATAATTGAAGGTTTGATTGAGAAGCATATTTGGTGTGCTACTTTTTGTGTTAAGCATTTTGTTTAATTTGAAGCAAAATTTTGTGAATGGTAAATAAGTTGTAGTAATTGATAATCTATCCTCCAATTTTAATATGCGAGTATTTTATTAGTAAAAAAGCAAGTTGTAAAAGCATTTAAGCAAAGTAACTTCTCTATGTTTAGAAGGTTTTTGGTATGATTTTTGTGAAGTGATTTCTTTAAATGCCTTTTGAGATTAGAATAGACGTAAAGCTAGTTAGGTTATGATGGGTGGAGAAAAAGAATACTTATCGAGAGAAATCATTTATACCTTTTAGCGGAGCCGAGCAACTTTATGGTGAAAGAGTAGAAAATAATACTCATGTTTTGTTGATAACAATAAGCTTACAGTAGAGTTGAAATTTATTAGCACCAGTGCTATTTCTGCATTTTGAGCAAGGCATCAAAGTTTACTTGTCAGTAAAAGAAGTTGGAATTCAAAGTATAAAGCTTGTAAGGGTCATCATTGGACATATTTTTCCACATATAACCACTAACCTGAATAGATTGAGTAAATTGTGTGCCACCAATGAGTGCCATAGAAGCATGCAAGCAGACAGCATGCATTATGTTTTGTAATTCTGATACCCATAGTCATATCACGGCCCAACATTATTCAGCTACGGGGATTCCCCATCCAGTACTGAAAGCCCATAAGAATAGCCCAAGCGTAATTTCGTAGACCATGGATTATTAAGATGGTCTTAAATCTTTGCTCATTTAACATTTTAAATAACAAAATAATGATTGAGAAAATATTCATGACAATGGAAAAACAAAAAAAATAAAATAAAAATTGCATAAGTTTATTTTCTTGTATTATAATATAACTCAAGTTATGTCGCTTAAGTACTGTCGTTAGAGGTATAAGTTTAGTTTAGAACCAACAAGTTATTCCTACAAAACTTATGTTGATATAGACATATGTTTAGTTTTAAAACCCATAAAATTATGTCTTAACAGATTTCTACAGAATTTATGCCAAACAAGATGGAATAAAAATAATCTGAACTTATGCTGGATAAGACAAAAATAATAATTAAACATATGTCAAACGAATTAGATATGCTACACAATTTATTCATAGTTGTTGCTTGCTCAAGTGCTCGACTGCTTATTGGTTTTGGAGTCATGCCTTCGGGCCAGTAGCTCAAATTGCTGTTTAATTTACTGATTCTTTATTTTCATTTTTTTTTTCCAGTTTTCTCATTATTTATTATTCTTATCTTATTATATATATGTCTTCAATTAATAATTCAAAGAGGAAATTTTTTTTAAAAAAATTCTTTACTTGCAAATTATTTAGTTTTATCTGATCTAATCTTATTTATTATGTCCATCATTAATATTTTGAATCACATCACTATCAAAAATAGATGGTTGAATCAGTATATAATCAATATAATTCTGAAAACAAATTGAGAGCTAGACATTAAGGTCAGCCAAAAATATATAAAAATAATAAAGGAGAAAGCAAAAGTTGTATTGGCAGAAAAAAATGGGAATATAAGAGGGACTTTATGCTTTCTCGTCAATCAACAAAAGAAAAGGAGGGAATCATATTCGGAAGAAGACATGATAACCATAGCAACAAAGATACGCGTTTGGATACGCGATATGATATCATAATTTTAAATTAGTGTTTGAATATGTGATATCAAATCATCTTTATGAAACTTCTTTATAATAATTTAAAACTATAATTATGTGATGATTTCGTAGTAATGAAATTTGTTTCAGTAATTAGTCATGCATCAATTTTATCAATAACTAATATTGATGCCTGTATGTTACTCTAATTAGTAAAATTGAGAATCTTACCCTAATAAGCATGGTTACTTATGCCTAAGAATGTTTCCTCAATGGTTTTGGAGTTAAAAGCAAAGCGAATTTAAGAACGTTATCATCCAGAGTTGTGATAGAATGAATAAGATTTCTTAATCAGAAAAGTTTTGCTTTCGAGTCCTCCACATGAGATTTTTTTTTTGGGTAAGAAAAACTTCTCTCTTTAATAAACCTTATACAACATAAATTTGAATTAATCAAATTCTAACTATCTTATGCAACTCGATTTCAAATAACCAGTATCAAACAATAAAGGGCACCAAGTTCAAATTCTACGAAATGTGATTTTTATCTTCTTAAATTGAATTAGAATAAAATAGACTAACTGAAGATAAACAAAGGTTTCACCCTGTCATGACAAAGAAAGAGCAACCATATTCTTTGGATTATATTATTACTCCAATTACACACTCAAGAAGCCGACATTTACTTCGAAGTTAACAGCTGGCCCTGCTTGGCTTGTTGTGTATTCAAACAAATTAGTAACAGATTCAAGAATATTGCTGTACTGAATTTTTATAAAAATCTTACCAAATATTATGAACTAGCTACATTAATTTTGCATATATATAATATTGAAAATTCTAGTCCATACAAATAGCTTTTTGATGCTTATAAAAAGGTGGTGGGATCAACCTGTCTGCCCTCTCTGAATAAATTTGCCAATGCTGCCTTCTCTGAATATGTTTTCCAAGTTTATGATTAACTGTTCTGAAGATTGAAATGAGTACAAGCATATTAATTGTATTCACATGTGTCACACTGATATATATATATAAATATACTCTCAAATAGGAGTAAAATTGTTGCTGTTGTTATATCATATGTTTGGTTCTGGTTGTTCAATCTGGTATAGATGTTCCAAGAAAATGGGGCCTGTACTCCATCCAAGAATCATGTGAATGTCCTTATTGTTTCTTCTGCAACGTCTGGAAAACATACATCAAATATAGTTATGTCATGGGCCATGACAATCAATACCTAGCTAGCTTGAATCAGCCCATCTGGTAAAACAATTATCCTATGTATTCGCATCGTTCAATGAAGTTTATTTTGATGATCGAGAAATTCACCTCGAGCCAACCCTTTGGATCAGTTGCAACCTTAGAAGCTCAGGGATAATGACTACGCCCTTTCACCCTTCTCCACTTAATTACTAGTTATGGTTCATTTGGTGTACAAACTAAATCCAGATTCGTATCGAGGTGTTTCACATTGACGGATAAAATGTTTGTTAAATTTGACAAGATTCAAAGATGAATTAATGTGAAAATTTGGTAGCTAGGAAGATAATTCTTCATTGGTACAAAAGTCAAGATAGTAACTTTTATAGGTGAAATTTAGATAAATCATAAAATGGTTTCACAAGTTAAACCTGACATTTTGACATATTGTGATATCATGGATGACATCAATATAGGAAGTATTCACTCCTATAAATAGATAGCTCTTAATTCATTTGTAAAACGTACACCTCTCACTTGTGTTCTCATCTCAAAGGCATTTGACCCTCTTTCTCTATTGTAGTATTTCACTTGTACTCTTTTGGAGTGAAATAAATATTGATTGGTTATGTCCAAGGAGTAGGCAAAGGAAAATAAAATTTTGCCGAACCTCGTTAATTTCTGGTGTTCCTTTTATTGTTGTCTCATTTACTATTTATTAGCTACCTTTAGATATAGCATTTGTGATTTCATCACACTCTATATATTCGGCTTCCGCAACAATGTTTCCTAACAAAGATAATACTATACCCAGAGGGATTCGAACCTAAGACCTCTGATTAAGGATGAATGAGTAGTTAACACTACACCACAACTCTTGTTGGTCACCTATAACGACTTGCCCAGTTATAAAATTAAAATAGAAAGAAGTTCCTCATTTACCTCCAGAGGAGGAGCAAGGCGGGGGTTTGTGGGTTTGGACAACCACTAGCTTTTCCGTAGACCCTGTATTTATATTCAAAAATTTAGTAGATGCATATGAAATTGATTGATAGCTCAAAGGGCGATGAAAATATTTTCACATTACTGTTGTGGGTTCGAACTCCATAATAAAAAAAAATAAAAAAATCTGAAAGCTCTGGAAAAAGAGATCGAGGAGGCTTAGTGCAGAAAGGGTGAGGAGGGAACAGAGGCACAGAGCATTAAATTGGTTGAGTCCAAATATGAAAACATTAGTATGTATTTTTATGTTAAAGTAAAAGGAAGATGGTGAAGGCTGGTGTCGTTGCTCTTAAAGACTGAAAGAAATAGGGAGGCAACGACAAGTACGTACACTGCACACATACTGTACTCCATTACTCCTATTACCACTACTTTAATTTCTCTTCTGTAATGCACTTTACCTGAATTCTAAATTTCAGAGATAAGATGCATTCAAAATGTGAGACTCTGCTTCTTTTCTTTCTTCATACTTCATATCCTTATTAATCTTTACAAAATTATTTTTCTACCTAGGACCACACCTTTCATTCACTTGTTTTTCTTTCTCATTTTTCAGATATATATCGTCACAATGTAAATTTACAGTTTAAGTTTCAGTTAGACTCAAGTCCAACATACTTCTACTTGAATGGATTTGCCTTCATATATAGTCATTTCCAAATATTATTATACTTTCTTTTTGACTCTCATAAAATAATTCTATCACAAGTTTAAAGAACATTATGATAAATTTTACATATCTTTATTTAAGATTACAAATTTTAATTTTATTTTAATTTTTAAGTTCCATGTAAAGTCGAAACCAAATGAATTGAAATGGAGGGAGAGTAATAGATTCTCATATAAGGTTTGTTGATGTATACAACTCAATGTTGAAAATAAGTTGTCGCATAAGTCAATTTATGGCAAAGTTATGTATTGAAAACTAAGGCGATTCAAAACGAAGTACCAAAGGTCTAATGGACAGTAATAATTTTAACAAATCTGATCACGTGATAATGTGTTTAGAAATATGACCATATAACAACGGTGGATTCTTCAAGATGAAACTTTTTAAAATGATTTTACGTGCCTAACTTAAATTAATATCGTGCCAATAATGTGTATACTTAGGAAATTACCGACATCTTTAAAAGATATAAAGGATTACAGTTCTTTAGACAAAAGTAGATCTTAATTCCTCTAACAACCAAGGCACCAACTTCATCATAAAATGAGTTTTAAATAAAGATTTAAACAATAACTTCCTCTATAATGGGCAGTAAATTCTTCAATTTAATTTGTTGTTTCGATCTAAATACGACCCAACTAGATATTCTATATTTATCCTTTTTCCCCTACAAAAATTTCAATTAGAAGTTATTCTCCTATCATATGCCAAAAAGATTATGACGTTCTCCATATAACATGCTACAATTTATTAATAGCATCATTATTTCAATCTAAGTCCTCTAAATAAGCAAAATAAACTCCATAAAAGAATTACTTAATATATATAAATAATTTATGAACTCGATTATCTAAATTCATGAGCTAACAACTAGTAATGTTCAATTTTCACCCAACTTCTGTGTAGACTGTGTACTATGTGCAGCAACAGTTGTACCTAACTTTTTTGTAAAATGGGTACCTTACAGCTTTGTAGGAGCCTATATATATGAAGATTGGGAATGTGCTATTACTATCATTTTTCTTCTTTTATTTTTTTCTTCTCTCTGTTGCAGCTCAGAAAGCAAAGTGCTCTGTTTTCATACATTCTGACTGAACAAAATTAAACAAGTCCAGTCGCTCTCACTTTCGCCTTTCACTTTATTGCCACTTAATTCATACCAGTAGTACTATACTTCAACTGATTAACAAAAGATTAAATGGAATTCGATCTACAGAATCCATTAACGGGCTTCGAAGAATACCATTTCGACTCCGTTTCAGCTCTCTTTGCCAACGAGTCCGATCACATGCCGTTGTTTCTCGACTTCAAATCTACCGATGTTCGCTTTTCCCTTCGCCGCCATTCTGTTTTCCTTATTTCTCAAGTAAACACTCTTCATAATTTTGTACTGCTTTCGTCCTACTCAGTTCTGCATTTTCAGAGTTTAATTGAACTATGTTAACTTTTCTACAAATGAAAATTATATCAATAGTATAGTAATTTGTAGTTAATTGTACGTCTCATTGGTTGTGATTTTTGCAGGTACAAAGTTCTTACAAATCTGATGGCTATATTGCCTACCTCGCCGTCAATTACATTGATCGTTTTCTCTCCAAACAAGCAGTTCTGGTAAACGGATTTCATTTCATTCTCATAGAAGTGTAATGAAATCGTTGAAAATCTGCTGAGAATTGTATGAAACTTACTTCAGGAGAATAAGCCATGGATTGTACGGATTCTCGTCATTGTTAGCCTTTCTCTTGCCGCAAAAATGAGGAACGTCGATTTATCACTGTCCGATATTCAGGTAAACTGTGAGTCAATATTGTACAGTATAATTTCATCTCGACTTCTCATCATTGCTAAAATTTCGATGCAATACGACTTAGTTTGAAAACTGTAACAGAGAGATGTAGGTTTAAATTTTGACGCTCAATCGATTCACCGCATGGAATCGCTGATTCTCGATACTCTCAAGTGGAGACTAAGATCCATCACGCCTTTCTCGTTTCTGCATTTCTTCAATTCGTTTTTTAAACTCGGCGACCCGTGTCTGACTCAGTCTCTTAAACAACGAGCTTCAGATATCATCTTCAGTACTCAATACGGTATTGTTAATTCTCTACTAATTTCAAAATTATGTTATTAGTTAGGTAATAAATGCTGTCTTAACCATTGATTAATGCCCGGCATGTTTACAATTTACTGCAGAAATTAAGCTTTTTGAGTACAAACCGTCAATAATAGCAGCATCGGCGCTTCTGTGTGCAGCTGAGGAGTTGATTCCCTTGCAATTTTCTTCTTGCTTAGCTGCAATTTCAGAAAGCCAGTACTCAAATAAAGTAAGTCTTCTTTAAATAAATAAATAAAATGTGCTTCCTTCTTCCTTGCTCTGTTTTATAAGATACATTTACTATTATTGGATTTTTTGACCGACTTTTCCTAATATTCCAAATACTTTATAGTAGTACATTAGTTTAGCTGTTTAGGTGTAATTTCTAAATGATAATATAAATAAGAACTAAATCGTTATTCTAAACAATTAAGACCAAAAACTACTACTACCATTATTTTTCTTATATTTTAAGTACAGTTTTTTTCTCTATTTGTCATTTTTGTTAGTAGTACTTTCTTCTTTTATTTGCAATTCTAACTGAGGAATTATACTCAATGTTAGGAGGAACTTATGAATGCTTTGGCTGTAATGCGGGAAATGCTGATAGAAGGGAGGGACTATTGTAGTATGTTGACGCCAAAAAGTGTTCTGGAGTGTGAACATACAAGCTCTCAATGCGAGACTCACACAAATCAGGATAGGGACACCATCAAAAAGCAGAGATTGAGCGATTTAAGGGATGATCAAACGTACCAGATTTCTCAGGTTCAATGGTGCTAAGATAGTAAGACAGTGTACCAGCGTCCCTATTTTGTTTTCATTGATTTTGTTGCCTCGTGCATAGCAATTTTGTTTGAGTGGGAACAGATTCGTCGAGGAGGACCTTTGAATGAATTGAACTCTAAACTAAATCAGAGCAGTGTAGAATTGCAACGAATTAGATGCACAATCTCTATAGGTTCCACTATTCGCATAATTGTGTAGAGAAAATTCGCTCATTGTACTTTTATGTTATAGACTATTCAAAAGAATCTTTGTTCTTTGGAACCGAACAAAGATAAGGGAGGTACTGTGAAGCTGAATATTTACATTAGTTTGTAGTTTTATGTGCAGTCAGTGCCAGTAGAAGAAAAAATGGAAAAAGAGAAGCTTACTGTATTTCGCTTTGCCACTTTCCAGTGGGGCAAAGAGTGATGAATAATATGGTTCGAGTGGGGCTTGGAGAGAGGAAACGTTGTTATTATGCAGATTTCAGCTAGGTATTTGAATTTTGGACAAAAGACATGTCGTCATTAACTTCTTTGAAAGCCACACTACGAGATTATTATTTTTTTTCTACAGAGGATGGAGTAAATTATTGGTGTTCTATAGCATAATTCCTTTTCTTCTCCCTCCTAGAGGCGCAGATGTCATGCAACAACCACTTTCTCTATTCCAATCTTGAAGCACATTCGTTATTTACTAACGGAATTCAGTAGAAATGTCGGTCTTTGTTTAAAACTGTTCCAGCAGTTTTTGTTTCTTAATTCCTGTAATTTGCAATCACTCTTTAGATACAGTAAAAGTTGTGAAGTCACAAAATTATGCATGCCTATGGGTCAACCCAAATGATTCACATCCACAGTAACATAACGTTGCCTTTACAGAGGTTACAAAATCATTATCTACACTTAAAGAGGTCCCAGGGCATCTTATTTTCTGAAATTCATAATCAACCATTTCTAAACCTGTCTGTAATTCTGCATATAGCTACTCTTTCAGCTTTGCTGTCCCTCTGTTACATATGACTTAAAACAAGACTAATACAAAAGATGACACCCTAAGCTACCAGGCACTGGTAAAAGCTTAAAGGATTGTAGGTACTTCGGGCTCTTTCCCTACCCGTTATTTTGCACCACTCGGATATCTGAAATAAGTCACTATATGATAAGTGCAATTAAGGGCTCTTCATATGACATAGTGCTAAATATTACTTGGATTTGCCAGTCTTCCACATTGAACCTTTCTTGTGATAAGGGCTATGCCTCGAATCAACACTGATTTGGGAAATTCTCGATTGAAAAGCAGCACTACCACAGATAGGAGATGTCAGTTGAATTCTTCAGGACATCCAGCAGAATCAAGAGATTCTACTTGAAGTTTACTGGAATCTTTACTCTTTAAACTTCCAAATATTGGAAAGTGAGATGGCGTTCAAAAGTGATATTCCACTTGTTGCCAAGTGTGCAATAGTATCATTGTGTGTTTCTTGAACAAAGTATACTACTTTTCGTTGTCAGTTCTTCCAGGTAGGCCGCAAATGTTGACAAACTGACAATAAGAAAATCTGACACTTAATTTACTTACAGATAACCATACCTAGGAGAAAAAAACATATAACTTTGAAACTTTCTCATGTTAATGTAGAAGTGTAATATCATGTAGCATAGATTCTTTTTAAGGGGATTAGAAGGGTTAAGTACTATGAAGACATTATGCATTCTGTGATACAATAGGCAAAGAGAAACAATATGCATCTAATATGTACATTTACTCATCAAATATTTACAGGTTGTAAAGGCCCTTTAAAAATCTTAGCTTGAATATTATGAGATACCGACATAGCCAGATATTTGAATTTCGTAATCTGCCGGATGACAACTATACAAATAAGAATACAATTATAAGACCTAAAACCACCATACATAATGAGCTCCACAGGTTTTCATATTAAATATCTGCTCCTTATTGCTCAGTTAACCTACTCTGCTTAATATTGGTTTTCAATGAGTGAAGAACAAAGCACACCTATTTCCTACACCTGGAAATCCTAGAAATTTAAAGCAGAAAATATCAATGCATGTCTTTATTACAGAAACATCTATTGATTTTACAAATCATTGCACTCTACATAGAATGCTCATTTTTCAAGAAGAGGAGGTTTTTACGGATCGATATAAAACTCCTTTCTTCTTCCTTCAGTTAATAACATTTGAATCCAAATTCTTGATTAACATCCAAATAACAGCGGGAGAACATAAAAAGTTCAGCAGAACAAAATTGAAGTATCTGCAAATTTCTGTGGGTAAGTAGGCAATACCTGAACAAATTGTTGTTGAATATGATGACGATTCCTCAATTCAGTACTTCAGAAGGTGCCTATCTAGATTTTAAACAGTTAGAGAAATCAGTTCCACCTCAGTCGTGACTTTCCACCTTTGTTCCAGATATGGTGCATCCATGTGGTGTGGTTATTCTATATCAGAATAATAAAATGTTTTACATAACTAACATGAGCTAACAACTTGGTAGAGTTATCAATCATTCAGATCACCAGTAATCTCCACATGAACAGACTCCATCCTTAAAATGGTGGAAACGGTGCATATCACGTACAATAATTTCTCGTTTCATGACAAGCGAGATGTACTTTGTTGCACTATGGCAGTCACCACAAACCCGGAGATTTTTCCTGATGTGAATAGTTGTACCAGCACTTGTATTTAAAAGCCCAAATGCAATAGCAAGCTTCTCACTGTGGCTCTTTAGCAATTGCTCCTGAACAATATCTTCCACATCGTGAATTGAATCAGTATCAGGAATATATCCAGCAGCTTTAATCCTATCAAACAGTTTCTCAAGGTAAGCATAGATCTTCTCTGACTGAGGATGGCTAGTGCTTCCTGAGTAGAATGTGTGGACCTCGTTTCTTAAATCAACTAGACTCCATCCAGGTGTCTTTTGAATACCTTTTCTCTCCATCATAGTTCTGACGTTAGCAACTTTATACCATATTGAAGCCGTGGCGTACATATTAGCAAGAAGCACATGATATCCACCATCATCGGGATCTAGCTCAAATAGCTTGTCTGCTGCCTTCTCCCCCAAATCTACATTTTTGTGAATCTTGCAAGCTCCCAACATTGCACCATAGACATTGAGTCCTGGTCTGATAGGCATATTATCAATGAAGTTCCAAGCCTCACTCAGCCGACCAGCTCGACCAATTAGGTCAACCATTGCCCCATAATGGTCCATTGAAGGCTCCAAGTTGTATTCTTCCCTCATGATCGCGAAATAGTTGTGCCCCTTCTCTACAAAGCCAGAGTGGCTGCAAGCTGAGATGACACAGAGAAATGTTATGTCGTTAGGCTCTACATGCCCCTTTCGCATTTCCTCAAATAATTCAACAGCTTCCTTTCCAAAGCCATGTGTGCCATATCCATCTATCATGGCATTCCATGTTGTAACATGCCTATCATCCATCATGTCAAATAGCTTTCTTGCTGTGTGAACTGCTCCACATTTTGCATACATGTCAACAAGTGCAGTGGCTACAAAAACATTCCTGTTCAAACAAGTTCTTACAGCAAATCCATGTATCCACTTAGCTTGGCGCAATACTGATAACTCAGCAAGAGCAGTAACAACACTTACCATTGTAAATGAATCAGGTTTGATGTTCATCAGATGCATTTTACAAAAGTGAGTTAATGCATCCATTACGCATCCATTTTGTGCATAGCCCAATATCATAGCATTCCATGAAACAAGTGTTTTTCCTCTCAAGTTTTCAAACAATTCAGCTGCAATATCCACTCTTTGGCACTTGCAATACATTGAAATCAACGAGTTAACAACTGCAACATTAGAACCAAGACCTAGTTGGTTGACTAGTTTGTGAACATATTGTCCAAGCTCAATATTCCTTGTTTCAGCACACGCATGTAAAGTGCTCATAATAGTCACATTCGTCGGTTTGAATCCTTCATCCAACATTTTCTGAAAGATGATAAGAGCTTCATCGTAATATCCATTCCGTGCATATCCATCTATCATAGCATTCAACGATACAACCGTCTTAGAATCCATCTTATCAAAAACCAACCTAGCAGTACCCACTGACCCACATTTAGCATACATATCGACCAAAGCAGTCGAGACATTCACAAGCGACTCAAAACCATTTCTAAAAACATATCCATGAATCAACTTCCCCATTTTAAAGGACCCAATTGCACCGCAAGCAGGCAAAATGGACACAATCGTAACCGAATCCGGCCTATTACACCCTTCCTCTTGCATTCTTAGAACCAACTCCAACGCTCTCTTTGACATCCCATTTTGTGCATATCCTGAAATAACCGTATTCCAACAAACCAAATCCCTCTCAGGCATTCTATCAAACATCTTATATGCATCACCAACCATCCCACATTTAGCATAAAGATTCACAACACTAGTCATCGCAAACAAACTATCTGAAAACCCATGAAGAATCAACTGCGCATGTACCTGTTTACCCTTCACAACATCAGAATTATCTGCACAAGCTTTTAACAAATAGCTAAAATTATATATTACCGGAGTTACATCATCATATCTCAAACGAGAGTAAAAAGCCAAAGAAGAATCCAAATTAGAGTGATGGGTATGGCCTTTTAGCATCGTATGATACATGGGGTCAACTTTGAGTTTAGCAAATTCAAAGACTTTGGTGGCATCATTAAGGCTACCATATTTGGTGAATAAGCTAACTAATTTTGTTTCAAAAAGGTGTTCTTTATAGAGACCGTTTTTGATAATGTGAGGGAGAATTTGGTGAAGCTCTTTCATGGAATTGCAGAGTTCCAGGAGGATTGCTGTTGGGTGTTTGTATATATGTAATGGGATGTGGACCCTTTGAGATAGAAACGTCGGCTGTGGAATCGCCGCCGGTGGCGGTGGTGCTGGAGTGATGGAGCGTGCCAACAGCGGGAAACTCATGAAGCTTACTGATTCTTCACTGAAATCTACTGATAGAGTAAAGTACCACTTCCAAAGAGCAGTTTACAATCGAACTGTTATCTCCATTAATATTCATTATCTTTTACTAGCTTTTATTTCTAGCAATGCAATCACTTGAAAGACCTGATTTTTTTTTTGGTTCGATCAACTAGCTAACTCTATAAATAGTTTATTCTCAATGTGATGTAGTGAATGAGGTTGTTTCTTGGTAATTGGATCGTGCATGGCGTGAATCCAAATTCATCAAGCTTCAATGTGAATATCGAAAACCAGATAAAAAATCCCAAAAAATCTATATATAGTTTATTTACTCCACCAATGTCTGTCAAAATGATACTAACAAAGCCCTACGTTAATTTCTTCAAGGGGTTGTCCATGATTCCACCTTTTAACATAAAATTCATCAGGTACATTAGAAATGATTAGAGAAAGGTAAAGAAAACCAAGACTAAAAGGAGTATATATTATACAATGTAAATTGAACCACAACATTAACAAATGAGAAATCTAGTACGTAGGATCAAGAAGAGAATTCTTCTCTCCATGAATTTAGTTCACGAGACAAGTAGAATCTCTTCATTCTTTGACTCAATTGAATATTTACATACGAAAGCTTGTGCTCTTCCTTAAAAAAAAAAACGAACTTCAACTATGTTATTAATACGCAACTGCCTCCCTCATTTCTTTTTGGAAGCATTTGCTTATTATTACATATATATAATATATATATATACAACCTTGCTTGCAAGTTTCCTATTTGCAATACATTTTTAAAATTGGAAGCACATCTTTCTGAAGCATTTTGCCACTTTGACGCTGGAAAATGCCTTGCTTCCAAAAAAACAGCCGGCATTCTGTGCCTTAGCTAGCATGCCATAACCTATACGAGATTCTACCCTTGTATGTATGGGCAAGTTTAATGAAATTCTTCCATTCTGGAAAAAGAATGTTGCTAATTATGGACCGCGCTTGTAGGCTTGGCTTTTCAAGGGAGAGAACAATGTGAAGGATGCTCTACTCTAGAATTAACAGCTACCCGTATTGTCATTCTTTTTTGTGTCCTAAGCCCTCTGCAGAGTTATGGTTCAGGACTTTGTTGACACAATAGCAGGCGGACTTAGTTCAAATGGAGTCTTGCCAAGTTCAGAATAACTTCCTACGCATATAGTATCACCTCTACCATGCCATATGCCATCTTGGACATTGTTCATCTCTAATGTTCTAGCTTCCTGTTCAATAAAACAACAAGAATTCAAAATCGATTAACAAAGCAAAATATGCCATCAAACTTCACAAACTACAGATCCCGAGTGACTTAGATTGTGTTTTTCTGAGTCAATCAACTTATTCAGCTTCTCTTGGGACCGAGGGGTGAGAAAAAGCAACAAGATACTTCACCCGACCAGGCAAAGAAACTCTACTTTGTTGTTATTTAATGCAGGTTGAATAATAGAACGAACCTGAGATAAGGTGCAGCATGGACAGGTTAAATGGAAGATGCAATCATCCAAAGAACTATCACCCTGAAGAAGTATCAAAAGAGCAAGAGTTATCACAACAGTTAAAGAAAAACAATAATAGATGCAAGTAAAATACTGTTGTCCTTCCAAATATGTTACCACTCATCAGCATTTCAGTAGCTCAAAATACAAGAGAAGATGTAAAAACCAATAAAGAGGGTAGGTTAAGAAGAAAAAACCGACGATAGATTATTATTTATAAAAACTGGACTGCAGAGAAACCATTACTAAAACTAGAGAATAACAAGCTATACGATAATTCAACCAATTCCCACAAATAGTTTGTGCAACTCTAGGAATATGATCAAACAGGAAGAACTGAAAAGTAGCAGTAAAAGCGAAAATAGGGATTAAAGTACTCACTCTGATATTGAACTTGTTTCTCATTTTTGTGCGGTGATAACCCATATATACTCCAACTAAGATTATAAAAGCACCACCAACATATAAAAAGCAGTGCTTCCTTGTGACAATGAACGCCAGAATGCTTAGGAGAGCAACAAGAGTGAGAATCAAATAAATAGAGCCCTGCAGACCAGTATAAATCTGTTTCAGTACACGAGTATTTTATGGAAAGCTGACAAATCAATGTTAAAGTACGAAGCAGTAAAATTTTCTTCAGTTCCAATCAAATCTCGCCAACATTTTGAAAACAGGTAACATTAAACATTTATACCAGACATTGTGTAATGCAACTAAGAGTGCAAAATATTTGTTTCCACATTAATATGTATATAATGAACAATCATTAAGACCCTTCTAGTCCTAACCAATCTATGTTGACCAAGTAAATTAACAATATAAGATAGATTGCTGCGAACTAGTAAAACATAATTTAAAGAGGAGATAGCAAATCACTATAACAGAAACAAATTTAAAGATGACATTGACCACGAGGGATCGCCAAGAACTCGAGGGGGTGGGTAGGTCAACAACTAGTACGGATTTAAATGTGAAAAATATTGACCTGAAGAAAGCAGGAACCGAAACCAGCACGTTTCATATTCTTTCCAAATCTGTACCAGGGGCAGCTGCAATACATGAAGAAAAATTAAAATCAGCACCATAATCCCAACCACTTAATTGATGATGAATTAAGAACAAGAGCAAATGTTCATTTGCAAGTAAAGCATTCAACTTTCAAGTAGGAAAGGAATTGTTCAACAATAAGTCAAATTTGGCTGACTATTAATTTTCCTCATTTAATAATAGAGGATAATAAGTAATGGTTCCCTATCAGCTGAAATCAATTGCACATTCTCAAAAAGGTTTGCCTTACAATTTTTAATCTAGCAATTTCACAAAAGGAAATGACAAGAAAAAGCTAATCCTGGATTTTCAAACGCGAAACCAAAATTAGAAACTAAGAATTAAAAAATCAATCAATCAACCACCCTCTATCTCTAACCGGTGCATGTTGGATTCTTCAAAAGTACTTGGGCATCAAAAGTGAAGAGTGCAGGCAACTTAGCTTGAAACTAAAAAGCTACAGCGCCTTTTTCACCGGCCGGCGGTGGAAGGGAGATTATCCCCAGTTTTCCTCCGGCCGGCGGGGAGAGAGAAACAAACCAGTTTTTGAGTTTCATTAACAAAACCAAATAAACGAAAAAAAGTACAAGTGGAGGACCAGAAAACAAACACATAATAAAAGTAAGAAAATATTAACCAAAATCCAAAACCCACATAATAAAATGATGGGAAAACAAATAACAGAAAAGCTAGAAAAAAAAAAAGAGGAAAAAACTTTACCAAACAGACTGAAAAGCAATTCGACGGTCGTCAAGACAATCACAAAAAAGCTCTCCTTCCCACATCCTCAAAACCCCTCCACCATAATCATAACCCATAGCATTTTCTTCATCCCCATTCAAATTCAACTTCACCCACTGCCCCTTTTGTGCTTGCATCGCCACCGTGGAACACAACAAATCAAAATCCACCACCGTCACCCCTTCCGACAACAACCTCTGCCCCTCTCCCTCTTCCTCCTCCTCCCCTCCTCTTGCTTTCTCCGCCGCCATTTCTGTCTTTTCAAACACATCCATTATCTGGGTGCTCTCTTCCGAAAAATTGCTCCTTCCTATAAAAAGTTTATATAACGAACAGAGTATAATTGTGGATTAAGGCGAAATATTTGGGCCGAGTAGAACGGAAGAGATATATATAGATGATTAAAATAGTTGAGATCGAGTATTTTAAAGGGATATTTGAACATAATTATGGTGTATTTTATTTTATTTTTAGAGGAGGATATGGTGGCTCGATAATTGGTGGCGATTTTATTATTGCCAATAAAAAAAGGTATTTTGGTTGGCGCGAGAAATAATGATGGTGGGCCCGACGGTACAGCTGGTGACACGGATATAGCTTTTGAGGGATTTTTACTTGCCAAGTTAACGGTCAAAATTATTGTACTACTAACATTATTTATTAACGCATCATTGCGAGAAAAAACAAAAGGTATAATACATATATATTTCATTTATTAGCCCAAACTATAACATGTTTCAATTAAATATCTTTTAACACATGATAAATATTTTTATAAACATTTCAAACTAAAAATTCAAAAAAGTTTATGTGTGAGTAAATAAGTTTACCATTTATGATGGATCCGGCTCCCCTCTCCATTACCCCTTCCCTCCATTTCGTCAAGTGCACATCTAGAGTAGAGATATATGTTATATTTAAAGTTTAAAAGTCAATATTATATCATATGAATAAATATCATAATCATAGTTAAGTCAACTAATTTTAGAAAACTACTCTCCAAATTTGGTAAGAATTACAATATATTCCATACAAAACTTGATATTTATTGATATCTTTAACTTCATCTTATATTTTTAATTTACAATTTAACATTTAAATACAAAAATATAATATGAAATTAATAATTATAACTCAAAAGTCAATCAACTATTGATATTTCACTTAAAAAGTCACCCAATCAATTTAAATATTTTTTTTGTTGAAATCTAATTTTATTTTAAACTATTTTTATTATAAGAAATAAGAAGATATCTATTTTGTTTATCTTACTAATCCACTCCAATTATTTAATTATATATTTTTTTTTTGAAAAACGTACTATAGCAATAGACAAAAAAAATCATTTTCCGTTCTAGCAATTGTTTAGTAGAATTAAATAAGGTGAAAATGATCCAAAAAAAGGAGAATATTGGAATTGATCAAAAGTAATTAAGAAGTAATCAAAAGAATGCACAATAGCAATCTCCATAATTCGCGAGGAAAGTGCCTAATAGAAATATTTTATCATATGTCTAAGTTCGAGTTGTGGAAATAACTTTTTACAATAGACCATTGTGTTATGACTTTTTTTAGATCCCACACATAGCAAAAGTTTAATACATTGGATTGTTTTTTTCCAGCTCATTTGAAACATATCATAATTTGAATGTTTTTTATGTATTTGAGCCAAAAAGATATTAATGCATCATGTGAATTGTTGTATTAACAAGAGTATTAATTTAGTCTTATGATCATGAGTTTTTTTTTTTTTTGTTTATTCAATAAAAAAAAGTCAACTATATATAATAAGTGAACTTAATTAGGAAATGACTGAGAACGAACTTGTTACTAGTATAATTCTAATACGATATTGTATTACGTTTGGTTGTACTATTTTCTTATGAACTTTATTATTTAATGTAAGATTTAATAAAAATTGCAGTGAACTTTTAAAGTCCTGGACCATTTCAAATGATATTAATAATTATTCGGACAACTGAATAAATAGGTTAATTATAAGTTGAAGGGGGTTGACTTAAGTGTGAATTGTGAGCCAGCCTACGTTGCACCTACTATTAGCTGTATTTTTTTAATTATTATATATGCTTGGTGGGCGTTGTGCTAATTAATAAGATTATTATTGAGGTTTCAATCATTATTTCTCATCGACTAAATGTTCTTTGATTTCCTTGATTATAAATTATTAATTTGTAAGACCAATAATTTATTACTGGATCCTTTTTGAGATAAAGTTTAGATTATAATTTTGTCTATACATGAAAGTGGGATCAGGAATATTATGGATAATGAATTAATTAAGTAACTTGTAGTATTCAAATAATTGTGTTAGTTGTAGATAATGATATAATTCTTATTTTGTATATTTGATTTGTTTCGACGAGGATTGGAGGATAATATGAAAAATTATGATTTTACTCATGGAAACACATATTCTAATTAAGAAAATATTAGTTGATAAGTTTTACTGTTCATTATGGTCTAATTGAGAAAATAGTTAAAGCCTATGAATTCTATAAGACTAATTAAAATATTTTATAAAAGATTACTAAGTGACCCATCGAGCTAATTCAATACCAAATAAGTTGCAACTCTAGCCTCTAAGGAAAGTTAGAAGCAACAAATTCAATCGAGTTCATCACACATGATTCAATTTTCAAGTATATTTGTATATTATTATATTTAATAAAAAGAACACATTAATTTTAAATATTAAATTAATCGGATTTTATTTCAACCAAAAAACAGGATGAACCCAACAAGAGGGAAATGAACAAAGAAACAAACCCGAAAGCAAAGAAAATGTTTTGACAATTAAAGGATCCTTTCACGTAATACAACTAACTTGCCAGACCCTATTTTGTAGATTTCTGTTCACAAAAGAAAACGTCTCTTTTTCTATTTTCAGTTATGATACAAATTAAATTTCGTCTCAACGTTAGATTCTTGTTTGATGAATTGTTACTTTTTCAACAATCAAATATAGCATAAGTACTCATCTTAACAAAAAATACGTTTTCTTAAAAAATTATTAAATATAATGCATAATTTATGAAAATATCTTTAATTGATAGACGGCTCCTGAAAATTGAACACTACTAAGAAAATGGAGTATAAAGGTATAGTTATAAAAACATAGGAATAGTAATTTTTGTTTTGATAAGGTGACACTTATTTTGAGACAGATAGAAGACGGAGAAAGTAATTAGTACACAAATTGCTTAAGATTTTTTCGGGAACAAATTTAATGGTTAAAAAGAAAGTTCAAGAGTTTAATTATATTCATTAAAAAGGTCTTAGTTGATTCAATTCATTAACCACTATGAGTGGAGTACTATATTTTATTGTTAATTTATTACTACTGAGTACTGATAATACGACTTGATAATAATAATAATAATAACAATACAAAGAAATTGGACGGGTATAAAGCATACAACAAAAATATATTTATTTCTTGGTCATAAACCCCCCACCCCACCCTTAAGAGGTAGATAGGAACAATTTAAATATTTAAAGAAGCCGATTCTAATTCAAGTTGTGAAGATGGTTCATTTACAATATCATAAAGTAGGTAACCAAAATCAACTTTTAGAAATAGAAATGTAATATAAGTGCCTTTTAACCTTTCAAAGATTGGAAATGATTCTTGATCAAGTCCAAGTTGATTTACGTCTATCATTTTATTTTTATAAAACAAAAACAAAAACAAAAGCAAAAGTAGTGATAGTGGTAGGAACCAAAGTGGCCTAGTGGACAATGACTAATGAGTTGTCTTTTGGATAAGATTCAGATGAACTACCCGTTAACTATTGCACATGAAATTGTAATCCTTTTTTTTATAATAAAGTTTCAACATTATTCCCCTACGGTGCTTAAATGTTGGCCTATATATGAACCAAATTGACCACACTATTCTATTTAGTATTTAGTTGTGGCCGACTAGGAGAATGTGTTTTTCCTCAATCTTTTGCTTTCTGATTTTTTTATAATGTCATTTTTATATCTTATAAGATTTTTTGAGCGGCTCACATTTGACACTCAACATACTTTCTTTCAATTGATTAAATAGCTCATGGAAGTGCTGTGTAATTTTTTAATAAATAAAGATGATCGTTGATATCCATCGAATCGAAAATTTCTGTTTTGTTTTTGTTTTTTTAGTATTTTGGTTGGTCAGATTCCATTTTTCTTTGCTTTTAAGTAGTTACATTTATCGTATTAAATGTTGTAGACAAAATTTGATCGACTTAAGTGTGAAAATTAATTTCAACAAAAAAAAAAAAATTGCAATCAATTAAAGGTCCAAAGAGGCGCAACTAACAAGAGTGAACCAAGGCATTCCATCAATCAATCAATTATACAAAACTCTGGAACATAATAGCTTAATTATATGACCCTCTAATATGTATAGAGATGACTAAAAGATCTCCCATTATGAATTTTTATCTACATACAAATCTTTAAGGCAGGGGCGGCTCTAATAAATTGGTGGCCTAAAGCAAAATCCAAATGGGAGGCCTTAGATTCGAATATATATTTTTTATGAAGTTTATTATAGTCAATTATTTAATCATTCTTGAGACATAGTACTCATAATTTGTCAAACTTTTATTACTTCCTTGCTCTTTTATGAAAAATTTATATTTTCTACAAATTATACGCGATATTTTTTTTAAAAAAATATGTATAACCTATTGTATTTTTAAAAATGAGGCCCCTCAAATTTTGGGGCCTAAGGCAGTTGCTTTTTTTTTAAAGTTGTAGAGCCGCCATTGCTCTAAGGGCATCTCCAACTCAATCCTCTATTTTTTCAGATAACCAACTCCAATCCAATTTTCTGTTTTACTATCTAAAAAGGAATTTTTTTCTCTCTCCTCAATATTATATTATTATTTCTATTTCATTCTTATTTTCTTATTTCATAATATAAATCCTTTATTTCTTTTTTCCCAAATAATTACTTTATATAATTTTTAATGTGATATGAAATTATATTTTATTCTAAATTTTTAAATAACATAAATTGCAAGAAAATATAATATAATACATAAAATTAGGGGACAAATTCAAATAAAAGTGACATACAATTACATAAACACTTAATTTTCAAAATTATTACGTTGCTCCCATAAATGCTCTATTAATGTATTACGGAGTTCAAAATGAGCATTTTTTGTCCTTAATTTTTTTATGTCTAGCTAAAAATTGTTCAAACCAGAGATTTTCATCTACCACCATTTCTATAGTTGAAGTTGGAGCCTCTACGACATCTTGAATTGGTGCATTGAGATCACATTCATCCTCAATTATCATGTTGTGCAATGTAATACATGTAGTCATTATATCATGTAGTACGTGTCGTGATCTTCAATGCCAACATTCTGAACACAACGGTAATTTTTTGCAAAGTAGATAATCCTAATCTACCCAGCGCATTAATGCGTTGTTCGAAGTACGTGTCGTGATCTTTAATTGCATCAATGATACGAAGAAATAAATTGCGGGACATTCGATAACGACGGCAAAATATTGCATCATTAAAGCGTGATGTGGCTGAAAAATAATCACGAAATAAATTATCATCAGCCGCCTCACGATCACGATTGATTACCACATGACCTGGAATGGAGCCACCTATGAAAACTTCATTAGTATGATTTTGTAGAACTTATTGGAACATGTAGTTGTTCATACGTAGCTGATTTATTAAATTATCATGATGTTCTGTACTAGGAAAAAATTTCAAATCTAACGAAGATGATGAGGAAGAAGAAAAATCTTCATCATTATTATTAGAACAATCTCCAAGATTGAAATTCATTTTCAAAGGACAAACCAAATTACTTGAATATGTTTTGAAATGAAATGAATGTGCAGACTTCAAGTGGTAAATGATGTTCATTATATAATAAGTAATGTTTTATCTAAAAAATATTAAATGTACTGATGAGAATCTCATCCAACCATTTATAATAAGATGAAATCCATCTAATGGTGAATATGCAGATTACATTTTTAAATTATTGTTGTGATCAATTATGTATTGTATTTTATCTTGTATTTAAATTATTATGTTATGTATTATATTGTATTGTTATCTTGTATTTAAATTATTATGTTATGTATTGTAATGTTATCTTGTATTTAAATTATCATATCATGTATTGTATTTTTAAATAATTTTTTTTCATCCTGCCATTTTAATTTTGCGTATTCTTTATAATTAAAATTAATAATAAAATTAAATTTTATTATTCACGAAAATTAGGAAAAAAAACTATTAATTTGAAATTAAAATAGTATATATTAAATAATATTTTTAAAAATATTATATTACATTTAAAAAAGAATTATGAATATTAGATATTTAATTAATGGAATTATATGTAAAATAATATGTTAATTAGAAAGTAAATAGATATAAGAATAAAATAATGAAAAAGTGAAATAGAGAGTGCTAATACATTCACCTCTCTAAATTTGAAGAATAGAGGGTGATTTGGAGGTGGGTTGGAGTGCCCATTCTCTATTTTACTCTCCAAATATAGAGAATGGAGAGTAAAATAGAGGTGGGTTGGAGATGGTCTAACAAGAAGTAAAAGGACTCTCAGCAAAAGAAAAAAACCTAAGCTAATCACTAAAATAAGTACTTAGCATATAGTTTTATCGTTAGGTTTGTAGTTAATTAATAGTCCTCGTGAAAACAATATCTTACTCGGTATATATAAAGGCAACAAAAAGCTAGACCCTCAAATCCCTCCCTCCCTTGCCCAAAACCCCTTGGAGACGAGTTAACTGTTAGAAACAAAAAAAATGGTTTAAATTTGAGCTGACAACAGTCTATCACAGAACAAGTCAAATTCCCACCCCGCACCACTCATCAACCCCATAACATACAGAGTTTATTTGAATAAGTTCCATCCAGTTCCGAGGTTGAATGGGGGTATTGCACCCAAAAAAGAAGCAGCAAAACTATCGATAGCAGCAGCAGCAACCACTTGAGGAACAAGTTTCAAACAATTATCTAATGAAATAACACTTGTGAATTGGAAAGGATAAAAGTTGCAGAAGTTGCTTTCGCAGAGCTGTAGCTGAATAAAGACGATGTAAGAAAACACAGTTTTCAGGGTAGAAGATGATATACCATATTACAATACACCGTAACAAAGCCCCACTATCTTTAATGAGCAAACTCGTATACAGCAGGTTACGTCTTCATGGCAGGCCTCACCAGGCCCAAACCACTTCCACTGCCCAAGTGTTTGAAGTCTTTTGCTTCAAGATTATCTCCATGGGCAGCAAACCCTGTTCCTCCCTTTTCCACATTCACCAGATTTCTATCTTTACATGGTTTGTCACAGACCACGCAAACCTTGTCAACAGCCACAAATTTCTCTGCACATTTCTTGCAGAAGACATGTCCACAAGTATTAAGTGCCACAAGTGACAATGTATTGGTCAGTGTGACCTTGCAACTGGGGCATATGAAACTCTTGTCAAGAGACTTGTGTTTCTTCTGTGCACTTGTATCTTCAGTAAAGTGTATAGGGAAAAGGTTTTTCATCTTAATTTTTTCCCTCCCTTCAGGACAAGTTGTGCTTGTGGATGGGGCTTCCACCTTAGCAGGTGCATCTGGTGTTGCAGAGGGCAGCCAAAATGCTTTCATGGTTCTAAGTGCTTCTTCCTCATAAGAAGTGGCCTTCACGCTGTTGGCCCCATGGAATCCATTCTTGTCTCTGTTGTAGTTCTTATCATTGTACTGCGGAACTGGGCCATGATTTTGTTGATCAAATGCATCAAGCTCCCTGGCTTTCTGCAGCATCAACCTCTCCTCTTCCTCTTCTTTTTCTTGCTTCTGCTGACCAGTATGAGCAGCTAACTTTCTGCAAGACAAAGTAACAGCTTGTCAAATAAAACTTCACGAAGGATGATTCTAAGATTACAAACAAGAATGTTTACCAAATCCCCACCCCTTTCTTCCACTCCACACTGCCCTTTTCTCCTTTTCCAGAGAAATGCAGGCATGAAGCAAGATTGGAAGATATATTAGTCAGTGTTATTCCTTCCAGGTGGAAGGCGGGCAACTGTTTTGTTAATAGAAGTAACTAACAACAAGCATTGCAACTTAAGAATAAGTAACTATTTACTCAGAAAGGCTGCAGTTTTCACTTGAAAGGGATTCCAAACAAGTATTCCACAAGTCAGTACGAAGACCTCTTTATTGGCTAGTCTATAATTAATACTCTTTTCATCCACTACTTTATGGACACAATAACTGGACTTGGAGATTGGAATTAATTTTGGCTTGTGTATTAGTATCATTATAATAATAGAAGGCAAACATTAAAGTGGCTCGTGAAAATTCAGTAGTACCCTCTTTCTTTTTCTTTTTTGACTTGCTTATTAGTATTGGACTGAGATGAACTTAGGAAGGTGACATGGACCCTGAGGATTCATATAGCTTACTCCCCTGCTTGGGATTCAGTCATAGTTGTGGTACTTGCATATTTGTATTTTGGTAATAGTAAAGAATAGCATTAAAGAAGAAGCTGAAAAATGACAGCACCCTTCTTAAAACTAAACACGCCACCAAATTATTACCGTTAGAAAGTGCAGGAGACTCTAGCCTCATAAGAAGAATCGAACACAAATAGTTTTTATGTTAACCTTGGGGCTACAGCCTACAAGTATAATTTGCAAGTCAAGTATCCTATCCATAAGTTCTGGGATATATTTGCCTCTAGACCAAAATCCATTAGATTATATGGCGTGTTCGGAGGTCAATTCACAACCACAACAAAGACTAAAATATATCCAATAGGTTCTCTTCAAGATGCACTGAATCATAAGACTAGCCTACAATTGCAGACATCATACAACTCAATCTAATCCAACTAGACCTATATTAAGGACATAAATTAGGAGTCTCTTAATCACTGAGATATTCTCTGTTTTGGTGTTGAACAGATGAAAGCACTAGCTATGGCCATCGTATTCTCGTAGTTGCAAAATTTCGAAACTTGCTGCAGTATCCTTCCAAACTTCGAGTCTCACTACGTTAGAAAGACATCTCCGGAGTTCCTCTTACCAATCTACACACAAAATTTAACTTACACCCAACCTCCACATATTACTCCCCCATTAAGAACCACAGATATCGTCAGTTTCTCTTAGCTGAAAGAGTTTTTTTTTTTTTTAATTATTATTACTATTTCACAGCTGAAATAGAATTCACAAGCACAATCTTACAAACCTGGACACACAACAAAGTAAATCAAGCAAACCACATGATCTCAGCACCAAGACATATAATTTCATACAAAACGCACCTTAAGCATAAAAAAAATCGGCAATTCATATATAATATCCTTTCCTTTCAAATCTACAAAAGATCAATTGAGAGAAAGTTTGCAAAGGACAGAAAATAGGCACCTTTGGATATCCTTTTTCTGGGACAAGAGGCATTCTAGAATGCATTCTTTGCAAAAGACATGCCCTTTCTGGCAACACAACGGATCTATGAAGGGTTTTAAGCAAAGGGAACAAGCATCGAAAGGCTTAATTGAATCTTTGCCCAGCCTCTCCTTTTGTGTTCCGTACCCTAACTTTCGCTTCTCATCGTAGGTAAAGAAGGCGAGATCGTTGTTGTTCTTCGAGTGTCTCTGCGGCATCTTTCAAAACCCTAATTGTAATTCACCTGAATTTTGAAGACGATTTTTGTGAATTTGGGGGAGAAAACGAAGAAGAAAAACTCTATGAAATGGATTATCCAATCGGGTTAGTAGCAGTCGTCGGGTTTCCTAAGGGATTTATAGCGTCACTTGGCGGTGACAAAATATTTGTACACGTAGCTTGCTCTTTTTTCCTTGTTTTCGATAATCCGTTTCCTAATTCATTTATGATTTACTTTTGTTTTTCTTTTCCTAGGAGTATTTCTTTTCTATTTCAAGAAAAAAACTTACTCAAATTAATTTTAACAAAAATCATGATATATACTCTATTATTTTGAAGATTATTAACGAACAAGTGATTAAATCATAAACATAATTAGATCCATGTATATTTTTTTTTAATCCCATAATTTACTTTAGGATTAATAAATAAGTTGACTTACTTATTTGCATTAATTTGTAAACATGCATTTGTTAACTTTGAAAAGATCATATATATATATATATAGTAATCAAATATTTTGTTAGGTACCTTAAAATACAGTAGATTTGGTACATTGATTCAACGCGCGTTAAAGTTTCATTGCATAAGCGTGATAACCTATATAAGCTACACTATCTTTAATACTCCTCATTTTAAGATTTTGATTTCATCTATAACTCCATATCTTTAAACATGTTTTTCCTTCCGCATATTCCTCACTTGCTTGATTAGTATAACAAATCCACGAAATATAAAAATAATGATATATCATCTTCATAGCTAAAATCAAAATGTACACTTGGAAGCTATCATTCATCAATGGTAGTGTTGCTCAAGAGCGAATTTAGCCGTTTGAGGTTCAATTGAATTCATAACTTTTATCTTAAATTTGAATTTTCAATATAAAATTCAATAAAACTACTAAATAATTGAGCTATTAACTGATAACTCAAACAAAATGATGGGTTCGATGGTTATAATTGAAATCTTAACTATAATTAAAAGAATTAGATCAATTTCTAATCCCCGAACTCAAAGCAGCAACTCGTTAGTCAATGTTGTCCAAAATGTCATAAAGCTCAACAAAGTTTCTTTAGTTCTATATCCTAGTTCACCAATTAACGTATCCCATACAATGAAACAATTCATTTTCAAATTTATTTCTTTCTATTACCTCTTTTGAGTCTTTTCTAGTTGGTCATCATTTGTTTTTTTTCTTCTTTTTTTGGATATTATTAACAAAGAGATGGGATAAGGACAAAATATTGGACACCAATTAAATTAAATACTGTATTATTCAAGTGTATTGTATTGGATAAGATTAGCCCAAAAAAAAAGTCAATATATTATTGACCATTTCTCAAATAAAAAAAATATAAAAAAACCTCCAGTACACTCTATTCCAGCTAATTCCTGTAACCTTTCTTCTTCCCAAAGGTCCCAAGAACTCAACAATACACACTGTGGAATCGGATTCGAACATCACAAAATACACGATAACTCTCTGAATTCTTCAATACCCATTTCGTATTTATCTCTGTACACCATGATGACATCACCCAAAAAGCCACCACCAGAATCCGACCGTACACTCACGGCGATCATGCACCAACCGGCATCTCCTCGTTTCCATTTAGGAACTCCCACTCCTGGAGCTAACCGGAAGGTCGCTATCGCCGTCGATCTTAGCGACGAAAGTGCTTATGCCGTCCAATGGGCTGTGCAAAATTACCTCCGACCAGGTGACGCCGTTATACTCCTTCACGTCCGTCCAACTTCGGTGCTTTATGGAGCTGATTGGGGTGCTATTGATGTTTCTGTTGACACTGAAAATGAAGAATCACAGCGGAAACTGGAAGATGATTTTGATAACTTCACAACTACGAAATCTAATGATTTAGCTCAGCCACTTGTGGAGGCTAATATTCCATTCAAGATTCATATTGTGAAGGATCATGATATGAAGGAAAGGTTGTGTTTGGAAGTTGAGAGGTTGGGTTTGAGTGCTGTTATAATGGGGAGTAGAGGGTTTGGTGCATCAAGGCGTAGCCCTAAAGGAGGGATGCTTGGTAGTGTGAGTGATTACTGTGTGCATCATTGTGTTTGCCCTGTTGTTGTTGTTAGATATCCTGATGATAAAGATGCTACTAGTGGCAATGACTCGGTCACAGATGTGCTTCACCCTGTGCCTGAGGAGGAGCCTATATACCATGATGCCTCCGATAAAACTGCAGGTATATATATCTCCAGATCACAATTTCTATTTCTTTGCAAGTAGACATTGATTATGTGTGGTCTTTGTTTGATCAAAGGAATACCAGGATGATTAGTTTAAATGATTGGATGTTTAGTACTGCCTCAAAGGTTGTGACTTTATTTAAGGGTTTATGCTTTTAGACATTTATCTTTGATTTTTATTGTGTGCTTTTAGATATGTGAAAGTGGTCTGTTGTAATTACTCGGTCGAGATGTTTGATTATCAGCTAGGAAGTGGGTTGACTCTAGTTTGATGTTTCAATCAGCTTAGCTAGTCGTAAGTAATGCCATGTCAAATATTATTTCTGTTTCGTTATCATATGATGATTGTTGATTAGATGAGTAATGTATTTATGTTAGGTGAATTTTGTGTAGTTGTAGCCATTGAGCAGGGTTTGGGTATTTCTCCCTTTTTGACCTATGGAATCAGTTGTTTGGCTTTTGGCATAGTTGATAGATGTTAGTTGTAAGTAACTTATCAGTTGTGAAGCATTTTGTGGTATACATCTGTAACATATGAGTTGTTTCACTTGTTTGTGACAAAATTCATATGAATAATCGTCCTAGTTAGTTCTTTTGGAAAATACAACAGTCTTGTTCTGGTTAATGATAGTAGTACTCTTTGAAAGTCAGCTTCATTTCTAGATATGCTTTAGTGGGGCTTTTTACTATCCTCAAATACCATTATTCCTGCATGTGCTGCTATTGGGTAACTTGTTCCCCTAGGTTACCTAGCGAAAGAAGCTTTTTCACCTAGGGTCCAATTACTTGTAGATGAGAGAGAGGAAGAAAGGTAAACAAGTGCACGGTTTCTGGTGGAAATAGTGTCAACAAGTAGAGTGAAGGGATGAGGTTTAGTGGGTGGCGATTGATACAGGTGGAAAGAGAAAATGCTGGCCCTAAAATTTAGGGAATGGTACTTGGTAGAGCAGGGTGAACCTTGTGAAGTAAGTAAGTTGAAATCTCTTGGCCCCAGGGCGTTGATCTAGTGTAAGAGCGCAGCTCATGTTGTATGGATTAGGCGCACATTATGGGTTTGAACCCTACTATAGACAAAAGCCTGGTACTTAAGTGAAGGGTAGATGGGTAAGTCCATTATCCAACGAATTTCGAACTGTACGCTGCTGATCCTCTTAAGATTTCTCGGTTATAAAGAAGTTGAGTTCTCTTTGTTGGTTTTTCTACTTTGTCCTTGTGAAATCTCGACTTTTGAACCATTTCTTTGCGGAAAATTAGAACTGGCTAGAGTAATTTCAAAAAAAAAAAATTAGAACTGGCTAGAAGGATTTGATATGAGCTCCAAAAGAAGGTTTAACAGTTGTATTTTGATTTTTTTCTTTTCTGGTAGATATATGAAAACCTAGAAACTAGATTCTATTTGTTCTTTTGCTTATGTCAGGATTCAGGAATAGCTTATAAACCATGGCCATTTCAATGAAATATATTCTTTGCTTTGAGGTTCTTGTGGAAGTACTCAAGTTTTAGCATCTTAGGGATAGACTTACCTTGGCATCTTCTGTATGTGTACACTGTTGAAAAATCAGTCCTGATATGCTAAATCTGTGAGAAGATAACTTGATGTAAATAACTGCAGTAAGGTGACTTTGATTCCACCATTCAACTTGAAAACAATGCTTCTTCAGCACTGACAATCTAGCATAGGCTTTGGATGTACTCTAGCTGAAAACCAGGCTTTTGACCCCTTTCTGGTATGAACCTTGACATCATGTGATCTCCATGAATTGTGTTAGTTTCCAGCTCCTGAATTTGTTATTTCTTGCATGGTTCATTTTTCTGACAAGTGAGAGGTGTAGTGGGTTTGACACTCATTCCTATTTCTGTAATAAAAGATTTGTAGCTGATGCTCTATATGGTTTTTTAGCGCACCACCAAGTGTTCTGCAAGGTCACCATGTAGATAAAGTTCTTATTGTCGTTTTCTTTTTCTTTAGATAAAGATGGAACAAATGTATGTAGTATTAATATTTAAATAGTGAGGTAAATGATTTACTGTAAAGATGAAAATATTAAACTACTCCATAGTTTGGGAAATGTCTGATCTTTGTTGGACACAAGTTTTTCCTTAGAGGAACACGATGCCTCAAAGGAGGCAACTGTGAAAGATATAAACAATGCCCTTTCCTTCCATTAAATTAGCATCAATCATGTTTTCACTCACTCTTATAGATGACATTGTTGATTCCTAAGATGTCCTCATTATGCAGATTCGGAGAAGGCTTCTTGAATAAGTTGAAGGTGAAGAGATGTTTGAGTACGGGTGAGGCGGACTTGATTTTGGTGTAGGCGTGGGCCATTTGGAACATGAATTTGGTGGTTTTCAGTGCTTTCTTTTTCTGCTTATGGTGGTCTGCTGTGTGTCGAGTTTATGAAGTTTGGAATGGTTGTAATTGTTCATGATCTTCTTTTCTTTGTTTTAGGTTTTAAAAAGGCTGTCTGTTTTTTTATGTGGAATAACTATCTTTTGAAGCTGCTTTGCAAGTTCAACTTCTCTGTTGAATGCTTTACGACTATGCTTGAGCTTTTTCTGTTATTATTCTGGAGAGTTTCTTCACAATCTTAAATATGTCAGATAACTTACAATAGGCTTCGAAGGAATAGTGTCCATGTGTTACAAATTGAGCCTTCAGTCAGTTGATAGCTGACCTGGTCCCTTCTATTTTATCTTACGCGGTGTTTGGACTTCAAAATTAGATTGATTTCCATTTTTATCTTAGAACCAAATATGCGTGTTTTTATTTTATTGAGACCTATAGCATACTTAAAATTGGATGTGATGATTGAGTAGATACCACGTTGATCAATACTTGCAAAACCTCATAACATGTAAACTAGAGATTCTTGGGGAAATCATAGCATAAGCTTACTCCAAACTACCTTTTACCTTAATAATTTTCATTGGCTAAAGATTATGATAGAAGAGGATTGAAATAGATGATGGAATACAAACTACCTTTTCCCTTCATAATTTTCATTGGCTAAACATTATGATAGAAGAGGATTGAAATAGATGATGGAATACAAACTACCTTTTCCCTTCATAATTTTCATTGCTCACTCCCAAGTACATTAAAAGTATAATACAAAATTTTTGGATGCATGCAAAACATGAATCCTAAGTTGTTTTCTAAAGCAAATCATACACGACCTCCAGCCCTCTTCATCTCAAAGTCATCCATCAACCAATAACAAAAATATTGCAACTAGCTGGCAGCTGCTAATTATATGCGAGGTGAGCTTGACAAAATCACCAGAGAATATCTCTTGTTTTATGTTTGCTCACGTCGCCTCTGGTAAAATATCCTCGGCGTATCACCAGACCTCATTTGTTCTTCATCGTGGCTTTTCGTGTAGCTTCCCTAAGGGCGTTCCTCTTCTCTTCCCTGTAAAAATGTTGAAGATAATAATAGGTTATATGATCTGAAATTAACTCTGTTCCATTAGCACGTCAGAGTGTTTAACAACTCGTGATAGTGAAACTACAAATAGTACCTAGCTTTTGCAATTTCCTCTCTAGGAAGGGGTTTCTTCTTTTCCCTCTTTTTTGTTGCCACCATTTGGTTTTCTGCTTTTCCATTTTTAGTTGCACCGCTGTTTTGTCCAGCACCTTTCTTAACTGAATGTGTTTGGACATCCCTCTTCCTCTTTTTATCACCTGCTACTTCCTCTTTCAATTTCCTATTCTCATTTGCAATGCCTTTTTTATCTGAATGCTTGTCATCATCTTCTTCAGAATCCTGCTGGTCACTGTTCTCAATGCTTTCAGCACCTTCTACTTCTTCAGACTGAACCGACGATTTAGCAGCAGACTTAGAATTGCTCATCTTTTTCAACTGAAAAAGAAACAAGACATATGAGGCAAAATGTTTTTACTGAAACAAACTTGCAGCAACTCCAAAGAAGAAATATGTTTATAATCTTTCATTTGTTTTTGCAACCACATGTGCCAGTCCCAATTCATTTTTTAGTCCCAGAAACCATAATAATTTCTTCTATTACCCAGTGTAGTCTTCACTAGAGTGGGGTTTGGATTCTTCTATATATCTTACAAGTAAGAAAATCATTAATCATTTCAAGTTCCACAAGCTTAATGAAAAGATGAAATGTTTGTTTGACATGAGGAAGTTAGATTTTTATACGAGTACAGAAGCATGAGAACTGAAGAGAAGCACACAAAACCTCATGTGTATAGGGTTGAATAATATTTATTGTGTATGGCCAAAACTATGTAAACCAAGCAGGACAAAAGGGAAAAATCATATCGAGAAAAAAAAAAAAGACGACTTTCAGAGGACAATTCAATGATATGCTAAGTCAGAATAACTAATGTGGCTTGTTCTCCTGCATTTTTTTCCAATGGAAAAAAAGAACAGAAATAAATCATTTTGTACTTCACTTAGCACTTTACTGTAATCAATTTTAAGAATAATGACCATCATAAGTAGGACTCTGAAGCCTCCATTCGAACTCTCTCAACTTGATACTTCACATCCTTGTTTTCTATAGTCATCTCTAGTTCAATAAACAGAAGTTCTTAAATAAAGCAATTGCTTCGCAGCTATAAATAATAAGGCATACCTTGGCTACAAAGAATCCATCCATGTTGTGCACATGAGGATAGAATCGCCTTGTCTTGTCCAAAGATGTGTGGAAACGGTGCTGCCTAAACCGAATAAATCTGCGAGAGGCAGCTTTAATTAGTTGTAGAATTAGACAGCCTTTCAAGTAAATGCACATACACTATAAAATTTATACCCAGGCCTCCCAAAATCAAGTCCACATGGCACAAGCTTAACATCTCTCTTCTTGAGTGCATAATCTATAACTGCTTCATTCTGCAGTTCCAAGTTAGACAAATGAGTTGAATACTTTGCAAAGCACCAGCTTTTTTGAGAATTCATTTGGAAATATATGTTAAGAAAGATACCTCTTCAACCATAATGGAGCAGGTCGAATACACAATGTATCCACCTGATTTTGAGTTGGCATCAACCATGTCAATTGCTGCAAGTATTAGTTCCTGCAAATGAAAATTGACGATAAAACACGTTTCTCAAAGGCCACAACAATATGCGAATAGGGGAATATGTGATGAAAAGATTCATCATGGAGCAAAATTGACACTGCTTCCAATACCATCACCAACACCTTCCTGCTTTGGGAGGACACATATAACAACACATTAAAAAAAGAAAGGCGTTAAGACAACTAGAAATGAAAAATTTGTCCTCCTATACAACAATTAAGATCAACGGAATCAATCATTAGAAACAAATAAGATAAAGATCAATTCTTTATGCAACTAATCTCTCACAGAATGCAGACTTTCAGAAACCAGTATTTTCAAACAGCCTGAGAAGTTAGATGCTTGCAATATACTTTGTGGTGTTCTGTTATGAATCATGACAAGCTCTGAAGCACCCAACTAATTCATGGAAATTTTCATGATATCCTCCCACAGCGCAAATCGTTGCAAGTGTATAAATATGGATGACACAAAATCACCAAATTTACACATCTAACTCATACCTTCTGCAGTTGTGAGCAATTTTGTATATCAGGTGCAGTTTTGGAAGTTTTAACAGATTCATCCTTGGAGATTACCTGCAGAAAGAACAACATTCATTGGTTTAAACTTGATCTAAGCCAAGCATATATATAAAAGATTACCACATACCCCAGTGCCACTGCAGGGAGCATCCAGCAAAATCCTATCAGCAGTGTTCTGACCCAAAACTTTAGGCAACTGAAATGATCCCCCAAACAAGGTATTAGATCAGAGAACTTCGTCCATATCATCATTAAGAATGTAAACCAGGAAACAGAAACACAAGAATAAAATCTTGTCGGATCAATGCCTGTAGCTCGATGAAATTAGTAAAGACCTACTTCAATCAATAAGCATGAGTGCTCATAATGGAGGATAAAATAGGACATTGTCCCCATATGAAATACAGAAAATATAAAAATGTGCTAGTTCTAAAGGGAAGATTGCAAAATAGTCCAATTCAAACCTCTCTTCCATCGTAGTTGCAGACAATGGTGTTTGTTACCCCCATGCGATGTAAATTGGCAGTGAGAGATTTAAGTCTTGACTCCTTCATCTCATTTGCATAAATAATACCTAGTTTTTCAAGGTAAAATATGTCGGCGTCATTCAGACAATGATTGAAATGGAAAATGCCATTAAGCACTAATCTGGAAGACAGCATTATTTACAGTAACTTCAAAAACAGAACCAGAGAGAAGTTAGAAAAATACCATGGCAAACATTAATATGTCACAAAATCTTAGGACAAGCAACAGTAAGTATATAAGACAGACACATCAGGAATGACAACTGGAGGAAGCAAACAAATTGATAATGCAGGTTATTATTTACCAAGTACTGTTTTTTTTCCCAAGAATGATGTACATGAGCGAAGAGTAAAATAGAACGAAAACATCCAGTATATTTTGGTAAACTGCATTAGAAATTAGCAGGACAAGAAATGGAAAGCAATGAATTATTTTACAAGGAAATGGAGATAATCAATACTGACACCAGGGCAGCCAGATGTATTCAAATTCATTCTCCTATCTGTATCCAGAAAGTATGGATGCATTGTGGATAAAATGGACTGCTTCACAAGAAAAATATACAACATGATTAACTGCACAATGAATACATACCACTATTTTTCATCAGTGCAGCAACATAAGTTGTTTTGCCTCCAGGAGCAGCACTACACCATGAAAAAATTACCCACTTTAGGAGAACAAAAGCTAACAAAAATTTCACTTTTCTGCTAACTGAACTAACTAGTAAGAAGATGGCAGAAATTGCTTTAGCTTTCCTCCCAAAAGAAAAGATATTAGGTGCATAACTTGAACCTAAGACAGACAAAGTTATATTTAAGACAAAGCTGCTGATTTATAGAAAGAGAGAAGAAATTAAAAGAGAAAGAGGAAAAGCAGATGCTTTGTTTTTTCTATTAGCTTTATCCTAGACTATCCAAGTATGGACTAGACAACTCTTTCAGCAATCAAACTTGTTAATTCTTACTAATACATATAAGAAAATGAAATGATAATAAATCTGAAAACAATATTGATAAAGAACTGAATAGGTGGAAATTCAATGATCGACAATTGAAGCTAACATTATTTAGAAAATAAGTTATTTACTTACGCCATATCAACGACACGTTCATTCTCCTGGGGGGCAAGGGCCATTACAGGCAGAAAAGAGCTTGCACTTTGGAGCTGTAAGCAAGTTATTATTAGAAATAAGTATCACAGTTGCATATTAAGAGCAAATATATCTTGTAAACAAGTTAGTTATAAGAAACTGTAAGCAAGTCAGGTTACCATGTAATGACCAGCCATATACTCAGGAGTGGCACCAACTGGAACTTGAGAATCATATACAACTAGTCCAACCTACAAAGTCATAAATGCATATGCTGAAATAAGTAAGGATACATATGAAACTAAGAAATAACAAATTCAAATTGTTACCTAAATAATGGGTTAATCCAAAGAAAACACACAGAATCACAGTTAATCTTTGTAATTGTACCTTTGACCATTTGCTTAATGGGTCCAAATTGACACCTCTGTTAAGAAGAACGCCAGCTAAATCCCGTCTGCGAGACTGAAATATCGTCCAAGCAATACAATATGAGATACAATATGAGTCGACCATCAGAGCGAAAAATCGGAAGGATAGAAAAGAGACAGAAAAAAACATGACCTTCAAAGTGTTTGTCCGTAGAGAAATTGGTCTAGGTTTTTCAAATGCTTCAATAAGTTCAATCAGCTCAACAGGGGGAAACAACTGCAGTAAGGTCACATATCATCCACATTGAAATGAAAATGCAACTTTTGAGAAGGGAAAAGGTTCGGTCTACACTATTTTGAGATGGAAATTACCTCCACCAATGACTCAATCAGAAAATCATTGTATCCATAATATGAACCCAAGTCGCTTTTAAGTTGATCAACGTAATCCTTACGTGTCACACCTTCTTGCCTCAATGACTTCAAATTTGAAAGCACTCTAACAACTGCATTTATTTTATTATATTTGAATGATAAACTTTCTCCTCGGAAAAAATATATATAATTCAATGAAGGAGAAGAAACTCACTCTCTTTTATCCTCCTTTGGAGGTTAGAGAGATCCGGGGGCCGCTGTGTTTCTTCTTCAAGCTCCTAAAAACACAAAGACAAATTAGGCATTCATGATTATTTTCCCCCCTGAATGAGTGTATGACAAATCAAACCACTAATCAAGAACTTGAACTTTAAAGCAAACCTCAGTTGTCGGCAGTCTGAAATCATCAGCTTCTTCTTTAATATTGAGCTGCAGTTCTAAATCATTGTCCTCTTCTTCTCTTTTCCTTTCATCATCAATAGCTTTAGACTTCCTTACAAGATCATTATCATCTGCATCAGAGTCAGAATCTGCATTTGAATCCGAATTAACATCTGAACCATCATCTGCAAACATATGACAAAACAAAGAAGAATAGCCAGTGAGTCATAAATGATGGCTAAAATTAGAACACAACGCAATGCACTAAGTTAAAACAGTACCAGCATCACCACTTCCTAATATATCAGCAGCAAAGGGGTCATCGATGTCAGAAGACATCTCAGAATCTGAATTAATTTCCTGTTCATCATCTTCTTGAAAATCCCCATCCGTTCCTTCACTATCACTAAAAAGTTCCTCCTTTTCCAGTGGCTTAGCTGGCAAAGGTTCCTTCTTTTGCTTCTTCTTGGCAGGGAGTTTCCCTAATTTAGAACCTGATTTCTTACCGAGCTTGGGACCAGCCATTTAAGCTACAATGCAACAAAAAGTTTTCACAAATAAAACCCTAATTCACTTCCAAAACTTGAACGGAAAATCAACAAAACCCTAATTTTTTTTCCAATATAACAATACGTTAGTTGCAGTGAGCCATTCAAGCCAATAAAATTAGTTTTTTAAAAAAAAAACTACAGAGGCATGCAGAGAGGAAGATGAAGATAGCGGCTGAATGTGGGAAAATTAATTAGCGAGGGCTCAACTGGAATTTTGGATTGGGTGCAAATTTGGGTTTGGGTCTAATGTTGTTCTTCTTCTTTCGGCCCAGTTAAAAAAGAATGTGGACTTCCGTTTTTGGGCCGCCATTTAATTGACCTTCTGAAATTGAATTATTTTTTAGATTAGGCAACATATGTTTAAGTCAAATTGATTTTTATAGTGTAAATTTTATATATGTCATATATTATAGTAATATTTTCAAGCTATAGCAGTAGATTTAAACTTTTAAGTTATAACATTAAAAATTTCAGGTTCTAACAAATAATTTTTTTAAAAAAAAACTGTTTTCAATAATTGAAAAAAGTTGTTTAAATAAAATAAAGAGATAAAAGAAAAATGAAAAAAAAATGTTTTTTAGTGAAAACAGGTAATAAACTGAAATTGTGGTGCTAATTTAATTTGAATTTATTGTAGATAATTAATAAATAGCACAAATTAAGGAATTTAAACTAATTAAGATTATTTAGTATCCTTAATTCACTCAAATAAGTTAAAATCAAATAAAAATTCAGATTTTATCTTCTTCTTTTTTCAACGTTTCTCTCTCTTCAATTTGCAACAAAAAAAAATCAACGTTTCTCTCTTCAATTTTCAATAAAAAAATCCCACATTCGAGTAATTGAAGTTTTTCTCATCTTTGAAAATTCTTGATTTTGTTGTGATGGACAACTACGTATCAGTTTTAATCAAACATGGTGAAAGATGGGATCCTTTGGGTTAGTATTTATTATTGTTTAACGTTTATTTTAGAATGATAGCGAAATGAAACAAAAATTATCAAACCGTCGATTAATTGAAGGTGGAGTCATATTTTGTTAACTGTTAATATCATATTATGTTTACAGTCGTGAAATGTAAAAAATTTAGTGTTTTTTTTGTTTATTTTGTATACGGTTGTTGTTTTGTGAAATTATAAATTTAATGTGATTTTATGAATAAATTTGATAGAATAAATTAAATGAAATTTGTATGAAAGTGTGCTAATTATTCTGTAAAAATAATTTAATTATAATGTTGACGAATTTATGAAAATTTATTTTATTTGATAATGAACTTGATAGTATAAGTCGAATGAATTATGTATGAAAAGTGTTTTAAGAAATATGTAAAAAAAAAAATTGGAATTCTTGACGAAGTGTATTACAAGTGTTTTAAATTGGTATGAAATGTGAAATAGTTGAGTTTATATTAGTTTTGTTATTTCTGTATAAAGTTGGGTGACAGTAATTAATTATTTGAGATGAGAAATGTATATAGTTTGAATGAATAATCATTTTGTATGAAATGTGTATTAAATAAGTATGAAAATGTATAAATTTGGTGTGAATGATGATTGTTGTATGAAATGTGTATTAAGTGAGTATTAAATGTGAAATATTATGTTTTGTATGAAATTTGTTTTGTAATGTATTGTCTGAAACTCAGAATGATATTTGTATGAAAAAATAATGACGAGTGTGTATAATTTTGTTGTTATTATAATGATTTTTATGGATGAAATTTGCATTGTCTTTGGAATGAAAAGTTAATATTATTTAACATATTTCTAATTGATTTGTATAATGTTAGACTAATTGTTATTTTTTTTTTAATGAAACAGAGAATTATGTTGATTTTCAAATAAAATGACTTATATATGAAAGAAGGTTGCTGATGTGAAATTGAAAAGGTCCAAAGTTACTTGCAGTATATGTTGTCAAGTTGGCCACAACATGAAGCATGTTCAAATTAACCTGTGCAAAACTAATGACTGTTTATTTGTTTAAACTATATATAATTTTTATTTTATTTTGTCGTTTAGATTAATGTTTTGTTTTGATATGAAACATAATTGGTTTGAAGTGCATTATAAACTTAGTGTTTAATATATACCGTTCATTCTTTATACACGGTTCATTCATTAATCATACAGATTGCATACTGTTAAAAATAAAATTTATTCTAGCTTAATACATAAGATAGTGTAAATATTAGTGATAATTATAAAAGGTAATTATGGTATCCTGAGTATTTAATTTAATGTAAGTTTACATGAATATTAATTTGGTTTTCAACTGGTGTCCTACTATAAATAAATTTAAAACAAATTGCAGTTAGTGTTTCATTCCCACACTAACTTCAGTTAGTGTCATACACATATTAATCAAAATTTTATACACGTTTTATCCAAACAACATGTATAAAAATTGATAAATTCATATAATCACACAATTTATACCATTTGTTTATCAATATTATATCACAATTCATACAATATCCAACAATAAAATATTAAACTCATAGATATACACGTATTAATCAGATTTCATACACGTTTCATCCAAAAACATGTTTAGAATATAAAGTAAGCATAATGTGATTTTTTTCTTAAAAAAATCAGTAGTTTGACAAATCATACCATTTTCATACCAATTTAATAATTTATACCATAAACACAGTTAATAGATAATCACACCAATGTTAAAACGCAATTCGTACCATTTGTATACCATTATTATATCACAATTCATAAAATTTTCAAAATCAAAACGTTAAAGCGTAGTCATACATATACTAATCAGATTTCATCCAATAAATGTACAGTTTGGAAACACACTGATATTTTCAAAATAGTATCTTGAAATTGTAATAGGCAATCAGTAATTCATATGTAAACGATATCTGCCAGAAAGAAAACATATGATATTATATATCATCAAATACTTAAACACAAAAAATTGGCCAAAAGTTTTAAAAAATAACTTTTTGTTGTTCTTCTTGTTGATGGTTTTGAAGATGCTCCAACTTCAATAATTTTTCCCTTCCTCTTCTTCCCCTTTTGATTTGCAGGGGTGACCTTTTTTTTTCTTCATTTTTTCTCTCTTTGTCTCTCCTTCAACTTAGATGAACCATCCGTTGCCGGATTTTGAATATTCGCCGGATTTTCAACAATTTTACTCGGGAGAGGGGGGGTTGAGTTAATATATTAAAATTTGAAACATGAACATCATCATTAGATGTTCCTTCACCCAATCTGGGACTCTTTCAAGGCGTTTCAATGGGTTTCTTAGACATAATTTTGTTAGAAAAAAAATTGGACGAAAGATTGAATGTTAGTGTAGTTGGCTGGTGAGAAAAATGGGAGAGAAGAAGGTGAAAGTGGCGTGATAGCGTATATAGTTGGATAGGTGTGGGGGAAGGGTGATGGGATTGACTAATGGGAGGTTATGATTATAACATTAAATAAGGAAGTGTAATCAATGTAAAATCCCTATAATTGTGTAAGAGATAATTATGGGGTATTCTTTATTTAAATAATAATAATAATAATATAAAATTATAAAAAAATACTTATTTAATAAAGTAAAATTTAATTAATTTATAAATAATTAGTGATATGTTATAACCCGTAATTAAACTGTTATAAGCAAGAATTTTTTAAAAGTAGATTTAAAACTTGTAATATTGACTCTTAAATGTGTGTATGGGGTGATTTTTCCATTTTGATATTATTTGTTACCATATTTCTTGAGTTATCATAGAATCCTTTTCATTTTTCTCTCTTTCATATATTTTAAATTTATATAACATGATGTATTTACACTTCACTATTGTACATATGCATCTTTATATACTATAAGGGGTCGTTTGGTAGAGTGTATAAGAATAATGCAAAATATGGTGTATTAGTAATGCTTGCATTAGTAGTGTTTGCATTGGTAATGCTTGCATTAGTTATGTCTGCATTATTTCTTATACAATGTTTGGTTTGATGTATTAGAAATAACAAATCTTGCATAATGTCTATTAAAAAAATGTATGTTTACAAAAATACCCTTCACACTTTATTTCTTTGTACACTTCCTTTGCAACAAGGTTCTTTGCTAAAACATTATTTACTCCTATTCTTTTTTTTTTTCAAATATAAAATTAAATAGTTGTTACTATATTGAAATAAGATTAAAAAAAAAAAAAAGATACCAGCTCCATTATTAGTAGATTTCCAATGGATGGATTGTTGGTGAACAAATACACTGCTTCCCCATTCCAGCACCAGCAACTACTCCTCTGCTTCCAGTTGATGATTCTGCAGTTGCCTGTAGAGGAACCTGTTCCCTTGCAATACCAGCCATGTATTTGTTCCTTTATTGCATTTCAATACCAACTACTATCAATAGGTGCCCTGTGACTCCATATCAAGGTTTCCTTATTCATTACAATCTGCCATATTAATTGTCCCACTGATGCAATGTTCCAGCTGCTACTGCCAGAATCATTTACTCATTTTTCTTAAATTTAGAAATGAGGTGGCGAGAAGAGAGAGCTCGTAACTCCCTTCCCCCAAAACAGAAAAAAACAAAAGAGGATCAACCAATCAATGATCAGCTGGATCTCAATACCAAACTAGTGAGCATCACAACAGCTATAAACCATCAACTCATAGAGAAATTAACAAAGAAAAACAGAAACAAGACAGAGAAATACAAGACAGATTAAAGAACTGTCATAGCAGCTATATAATTGCATTTCAAAATCTCAAAATTAAATGGCTACACGAGAATTTGAAGAGCTGTAACGACAACTATATAATTACATTTGCACTTAGCATTGACACAAGAGTTTGAGATATTTTGATAAAACTTAGTTACACAAAAAGATTTAACATGCTCATGCGCATATTAATAATCGGAGATGTCAGAATATGCCACTGTTGTCACACTTTGAAGTGATTTCAAGCAAAAATTACTAAACTAGTGTAGCCACTTGTATCACAAGTTCACCGTACTTCAAAGTTTATCATGGACAGCCATCCACATTATTGTCTGACGATCATGTTCACCCATATGTAAAAATAATTCCATCTTTTTGTCGTCTTTACAGAGAATCATTGCAGCTTTTATACGTTGCTCTGTGGTGTACAACTCAAATACAGGGGATTCAAGGATAGAATAAACTTGACCACGGACATCAGATCGATCACGATCCCCCATCTTTTCAATCAAGGAACCAATTTTTTTGTCTTGACTTTTAGTAAAGTTTTTCATAACTTCCATCACACCCTTAAGAAATGTCTCACTATCATCCTCTACTATTTTTTTTCTTTTCTTGCTTTTCTCTTTCTCGTTAACATTAGAAGATGATCTTTTAGAATACTCACCTTGTTTATGACTTTTTCGGGATCCAGCATGTTCATTTTCAGAACCAGCAACATTTTCTCCTTCATTAAATACGCTAGGTCCAGTGACATTTTCAGCTCCAGTAAATGAACTAGGTTCGGTGAAATCTTCAGCTGTAGCAAATCCACCTTGTCCAGTGGCATTTTCAGCTTCTTCAGTATCAACTTTAGAGCTATGGTAAGCATTTTCTTCTTCTTCTTCTTCATCATCATCAAGATCAACATCAATAGGAAATCCCAAACTCATGTCATTAGAATGTTGTGGAGCTTGACTCTTTTGAATTTCTTCAGTAACATCTAGCAGCCCTTCAGCGAACTCTCTTGTTGCTCTATTTTTACCAAAGATTTCTTCCCAATCCTCAAATAGTGGCCATTTCGTAGTATTCATTTTCTTGGCTTGTGGATCAATCTAGAAAATTAAAAATTAAAATAGAACAATATGATATTAACTAACTGTAAAAGGATCTAAAGAGAGGCTAGATGCTACTGTATATGTGATGATAACAATTTACTTGATCACTAGTTTAAAGGCACATCAACTATGAATAATTAAAGGAACTAATAAGGAAAGTACCATATGAAATAACAAAAATTTATTAATTACCTTTATAAAGTCAATCCAATGTTTTGGATCGTCAACTATTATAGTTCCATCACTATATTGAAATCCCAAACCACTTCGAGTCTTCAACAAAGCTATACTTCCATAGCATCTTTTCCAATATCTCATTTTATTTTTGATGTGTGGTTCACCTTTCAATCTACTTGTAGGATGATATTTGTGTATATAACGTTCTAACTCCATCAAGTGTCCTTGTCTAAAGGTTCCATTATCACCTCTCCAACCATTAGCACACAACTCTTTAAGCCCGTCTAAAAGAGTTTGTTCTTCTTCTGGAATCCATGTCCTTCGTGTTGAAGGTGTTGTGTTGCTTGGTTTTTGTGATTTCTTATTTGATGATGTTTGACTATTCATTTCGCCTGTAAGAACTTGTGCGACAGATTATCAAAAAAATCAGGAGGAACCAAATAGCATAAGATTCACTATAAACTAAAGCATACAACAAAAGAAATGTGAAGAGTACATAAGGGTGTGCAATTAAGGTCACAAAAAAACAGAAGTTTCTGGCAGTTAAATAATTTATACTAGGCCAATTCTAGTGAGAAATGATTTTCGGAACTCGAACACTCATACGATACCTAACCTCACGTCTGTTTCGACATCGTCTTCTTAGAGAATGACCATGACTAGCCATGAAAAGACAAATAAGGACTTGCTAAAACAATATCTCCACAAGAATAATATATTCAATACCTGATAATGGTTGAAGATCCATAATAACACCTATATTTTCCATAAAAATAAGAATGAATACATATAAAGCTTTTAAATAAGTATCTATGTGCATAAATTCCTAATTTTCGACCATATAAAAAGTGGAATAGATGAGCTCAAAGCATATTAAAAAAAAAGCTAAACCTAAATTTCATCTTAAATTGTGAAAGAGATGTTGAAAAATATAGATTTTAATGAAAGATAAGAGTACTAACCTTGTAAAGATGAGCAAACAATGTTCGATTGAGCAAAAGGAAGAAGAAACCTATTCTTGAATTTCCATTGACAAAGTACAGAGAGATGAAAGGTTTCTGAAGCAAGTACTATGGAAAATGTTTTTTTAAAAGGCTTTGAGGGTACTTTTGTAATTATACAATATAATACAAGTGTTAAAATGCTATGTATTACTAATACCTAGAATTTCTTGGTATTAGTAATACACAACTTAATACACAATATAGTGTATAACTAATGCTTGCATTAGTTATACATGACATAAAAAAGTGTACCAAACAAGGTATTACTAATACACACACCTAATGCATGCGTTATTTTTTCTAATACACTCTACCAAACGTCCCTTAAGTCTATAACTAATGAATATGCCTTGTATCTAATAATAAAACAATAATTGGGCTAAAATGACCTTGTAAGATGACTGAATGGTCACTTTGCTTAATTTTCTTAATATTTTTTTGAGTAACTTTATTGATATTAAATTAGTGATTTTTTATGAGTTAATATCTCAAAATGTCACTCAACTTTAAGAATTTATCTAGTAAAGTCATTGAACTTTGTTTTGCATCAATAAAATCACTCAACTTACATATTTGTATCAATAAAATCACTTAACTAAATTTATTAATAAATTAAATATATGACATTGTTTTTATTAATTCATATATAACTAGACCCAAATTTATTCATAATTCTACTCATTAACCCAATTAAAAAAAAAAACTATGTTTTGTTACTTGACAATCTATGCATTCCAAACCCCTTCAGTTCATGGTCTTCCCAAAGAACAGTACGATCAGCTAAAGCACCAAAAAAGTATGGTATAGCACTCTTTCATGTATAAGCTTCTCTGCTCTATCAATCTACAAACCCACAAACGGTGGTTAACAGGGGGCAAGTTTATTAGCTTACTGCCAGCTCTGTCGTTGCAGATTGCTGCTAGTTATCTTTCATTTGATCCACTCTCAGTCAGGCTATGAAATATCAAGATGAAAACAGAGACAAGTTTAAGAGCTCTGCCAATCCAATGAGCACGATATAATTAAGTAAACAAGTGTTGCGTTTTTTAATTGGGTTAATCGATAGAATTGTGAATGAATTTGGATCTAATTGCATGTAAATAAATAAAAAGAATATCATATAGTATATAATTAATGATAAATTTAGTTGACTGATTTTATTGATACGAACACCTAAGTTGAATGATTTTATT